>NC_060149.1:216242742-216553221 GCF_021461385.2 Schistocerca piceifrons | reverse complement strand
TGCAATATTAAACAATAGGAGCTTTCGCTTTTGCTCTATGGTAATAAAAATGCCATTTATGTTTAGGTTTATTGTCAATAAACAAGTACATTTTTGTTGGGTTTGGCATTGTTGTAGTCAGTTTGTTCTGAAACCTCTGTTAGAGTTGATGTACATACTTCATCGAGAGTGTAGAATGTGTTATGTGCTTTGTTCTGTGTGTAATTTGTAACTAATTTTGAGAGATTAACTGGAATGCAATAACATGGATGAACAGTGCTCTGTTGGACAGATAGCTAGGCAAGTGTCTCACAAGGCAGTTTACGGTTCAGTTTCAAAAAACTTGAAAAATGTCAATGACTCTGAGGAAGTTAGACAAACTTTGTTTAAATTTTGAGTAAGTTCTTCTGTAACATTCGTGTTTGAGTATCATGAGAACAAATATATTCTGAAGTACAACCACATCTTTGGAAGAAAGTGCTGTGATCCACTTAAAGTTCATAAAAAGCCTATTACTAAAGGTTTGAGGGAAATAAAACTTTAACATTTGTCCTTGTTACGTGAGCGTGAAACAGCTTCCCACGTGAAGTGAGCGTGAAACAGCTTCCCACGTGAAACATAATGTGATTCCTGGAAATTCTCTGTGCCCAAATTGTTACTCAAAAATATTTGTTGTGAATCCAGGGCCAGAATCATGTAACCTTGTTAACGTCATTTATATTCCTAATGAGGAAACTGTTAGCATATTGGATTTTGCTTGTTCTAAGTTAGACTTATCTCCTGCTTTGAAAATAATAAAATTAAGTAGCAGAAAAAGAAAAGCAGATATTGAAAATAAGGTACAATGAATTTCAGACAAAATTAGAAAATACTAGGAATCATGCTTTAATAATACAGATACCAGCATTATTTCTAAAGAAGAAGAAAACCTGCCACCAGCATCATCTGACACTGAATATTTGAGCTTAATAGAGAAATTAAAAATTAAATGTTCAGTGACATCTAAAGAGGAAAAAGTTAAAATTTTAAGTTTGCTCCCTGACTCATGGTCAAGAGAAAAAATAGTTCATAAATTCAACATTTATAATCGTTTGGCTAAACAAACCCGAAAATTAGTGAAGGAGCAAGGCATTCTTCCATATTTAGGAAAGAAGAAAGGAGTACATATAAGTGAAGACACAATTAAAAAGATCCAGCAGTTTTCTGACGATGATGAAAACACTAGACTGTGCCCAGGTTGCAAAGACAGCAAAAGAGTTGTTATAAATGGAGTTAAAGTAACAATGCAGAAACGACTAGTGCTGTCAAATTTAAATGAACTTTATGTAGCTTTCAAAAATTCTCATCCTGAAGCAAAATTGGAAGGTCAAAAGTTTGTGACCTTCGCCTTAAGTGGTGTATTTTTGGATGGATCCTCATGCCAGACAGTATTAACTTCAAACAGTGGGTCACAACTGACAGGGCAGAAATGATAACAGTGGTTAAATCTCAGGAAGAGTACTTGGAATCTTTAATTGATAACTTACAAAAACTCAAGTCACCACTATGTTTCTAAAATCCAAAGTTAGTTTTTGAAGGACAAAAAAAGCAAAACTTCATGAAACTAAATTCATAGTGCTAGTTGATTTTGCAAAAAATTTTACATTTGTGATTCAGGATGCAATACAAGGGTACCATAGGTCAATTAACAGCCAACAGTGCATCCATTTATTCTCTACTTTAAAAATGAGAAAGTTGAAGTTTGCAGTTCTTCAACTTTCATTCTAAGCGACTACTTTGAGCACAACACTTTGGCTGTACATGTGTTTTATGTAATATATCACACAAAAGAAAATTTTCCCAAGGTTGAGAAGCTGAAATACTTTTCAGATAGAAGTGGTCGTCAGTATAAGGACAAAAAGAATTTTTCAAATCTGTGCAACCACAAAAGTAGACTTTGGGTTGGTGGCTGAACGGCACTCTTTTGCATCTTGCCATGGTAAAAATGCATGTGATGGAGTAGGAAGTACAACAAAACATGAAGTAAGTAAAGCCAACCTACAAAGACCAACCACAGACCAAATTCTCACACTACAGGACACTGCCGTTTGCTTCACATCTCCTGTGCAGCAAGCTACGTTAATTTAAGTATTAACTGTATTTTTCTTACTTGTCACTTCTTTTTCCATGTGATTTTGCTTTTAGGAAGCTTTAAGTTTCGAGTACTAGTAATAGTGTTCCGTAGATTTCGTGTTTGTTTTGAATACAGTCCAGAGACAGTTAGTGCTTATTTTCATTGTTTCCAACAAGAAGTGTCTAGTAAGCACAGTTTAGTCAGCTATCAGCTGCCTTTAGTGAATTAGCAGTCTAGTTAAAAGTTGATTACTTACCTCTCTACAATAAATTGTTGATTTCTTAGGATGGATAGCATGTGTGACTGCTGTATACGGACGCAAGAGGAACTGGCCACTGCTCGCGAACAGCTGAACATGCTGATGGCCACGGTCAGCCATCTTCAGGCTGCTGCCCCTGAGAGTAGCAGCAGTGGGGAGTCTGGTGTGTCGCAGGGTACACCCCAGGTGTTATATGCTTCACCCACGGTCCCTACTGTCGAGACATCTTCGTGGGTACCGGGCGCAGTTGGGCCACCTCTCCCCAAGGGGAGTGGAGGGTTCAACGGCATTCACGTTACACTAGGTGGAGGGTCAATGTGGAGGCTGGCCATGTGCCATCGCCTGCTCTGCCTGTGAGTGGACATGTGGCCGCTCCTGCAGCAAGATAGCAAGATCCGAGCAGGCACAAGGGGAGGGGGGGGGGGGGTTTATTAAGTGATTGGGAGCTCCAATGTTAGGGAGGTTAGGTTAGAGAATCCCCTCCCTAGGCCCGACAAGATGCCTCATGATACGCGACAAGGTAGCAGTAGGCAAAACGCAACAGGGAATGACAATATTAATGTGGTAATAGTAAACTGCAGGAGCGTCTAAAGAAAGGTCCCAGAACTGCTCTCATTAATAAACAGTCACAATGCCCACATAATACTAGGGATGGAAAGTTGGCTGAAACCAGATGTAAACAGTAATAAAATTCTAAACTCAGATTGGAATGTATACTGCACAGACAGGCTGGACCGTGAAGGGGGAGGCATTTTTATAGCGATAGAAAGTACAATAGTATCGAAGGAAATTGACAGAGATCTGAAACGTGAAATAATTTGGGTGAAGGTCATGGTTAAAGCAGGCTCAAACATGGTAATTGGATGTCTCTATAGGCCCCCTGGCTCAGCAGATGTGGCAGAACACCTGAAGGAAACTTTTGGAAAATATTTCGAGTAGATTTCTGGACCATGTTATAGTTATGGGTGGAGATTTTAATTTACCAGATATAGAGTGGGAGACTCAAATGTTTATAATGGGTGGCAGGGACAAATAATCCAGCGAAATTTTTATAAGTGCATTATCTGAAAACTACCTTGAGCAGTTAAACAGAGAACTAACAAACAGACCAGAACTATTTGAAACAGTTAACACACAACAGGGAATCAGTGATCATACAGAGGTTACAGCATTGGTAAACATAAATATATAAAGCAGTTACTGCGTCGATGATTTCCGCCGTAAATAGAAACATTAAAAAAGGTAGGAAGATTTTTCTGTTTAGCAAAAGTGACAAAAAGCAGATTTCAGAGTACTTGACGGCTCAACCAAAAAGTTTTGTCTCAAGTACAGATAGTGTTGAGGATCAGTGGACAAAGTTCAAAACCATCATACAACATGCATTAGTTGAGTACGTGCCAAGCAAGATCGTAAGAAACATAAACATAGCCAAAGCTTTGCAGACAAACAAAAATTACGCGAAGCGAAATGTAGTGTGAGGAGGGCTATGCGAGAGGCATTTAATGAATTCGAAAGTAAAGCTCTATGTACTGACTTGGCAGAAAATCCTGGGAAATTTTGGTCTTATGTCAAAGCGGTAGGTGGATCAAAACAAAATGTCCAGACACTATGTGACCAAAATGGTACTGAAACAGAGGATGACAGACTAAAGGCCGAAATACTAAATGTCTTTTTTCAAAGCTGTTTCACAGAGGAAGACTGCACTGTAGCTCCTCTAGATTGTTGCACAGATGACAAAATGGTAGATATTGAAATAGATGACAGAGGGATAGAGAAACAATTAAAATCGCTCAAAAGAGGAAAGGCCGCTGGTCCTGACGGGATAGCAGTTCGATTTTACACTGAGTACGCGAAGGAACTTACCCCCCTTCTTGCAGCGATGTACCGCAGGTCTCTAGAAGAGCGTAACGTTCCAAAGGATTGAAAAAGGGCACAGGTCATCCCCATTTTCAAGAAGGGACGTCGAACAGATGTGCAGAACTATAGACCTGTATCTCTAACGTCGATCAGTTGTAGAATTTTGGAATATGTGTTATGTTCGAGTGTAATGACTTTTCTGGAGAATAGAAATCTACTCTGTAGGAATCAGCATGCGTTTCGAAAAAGACGATTGTGTGAAATCCAGCTCGCGTTATTCGTCCACGAGACTCAGAGGGCCATAGACACGGGTTCCTAGATAGATGCAGTGTTTCTTGACTTCCGCAAGGCATTCGATACAGTTCCCCACAGTCGTTTAATGAACAAAGTAAGAGCACATGGACTATCAGATCAATTGTATGATTGGATTGAAGAGTTCCTAGATAACAGAATGCAGCATGTCATTCTCAATGGAGAGAAGTCTTCCGAAGTAAGAGTGATTTCAGGTGTGCCGCAGGGGAGTGTTGTAGGACCATTGCTATTCACAAGACACATAAATGACCTTGTGGATAACATCGGAAGTTCACTGAGGTTTTTTGTGGATGATACTGTAGTATATCAAGAGGTTGTAACAATGGAAAAGTGTACTGAAATGCAGGAGGATCTGCAACGAATTGACGCATGGTGCAGGGAATGGCAATTGAATCTCAATCTAGGCAAGTGTAATGTGCTGCGAATATATAGAAAGAAAGATCCTTTATCATTTAGCTACAATATAGCAGGTCAGCAACTGGAAGCAGTTAATGCCATAAATTATCTGGGAGTAGGCATTAGGAGTAATTTAAAATGGAATGATCATATAAAGTTGATCATCGGTAAAGCAGATGCCAGACAGATTCATTGGAAGAATCCTAAGGAAATGCAATCCGAAAACAAAGGAAGTAGGTTACAGTACGCTTGTTCGCCGACTGCTTGAATATTGCTCAGCAGTGTGGGATCCGTACCAGATGGGGTTGATAGAAGAGATAGAGAAGATCCAATGGAGAGCAGTGCGCTTCGTTACAGGATCATTTAGCAATCGCAAAAGCGTTACGGAGATGACAGATAAACTCAAGTGGAAGACTCTGCAAGAGAGACACTCAGTAGCTCGGTACAGGCTTTTGTTGAAGTTTCGAGAACATACCTTCACCGAGGAGTCAAGCAGTATATTGTTCCCTCCTACGTATATATCGTGAAGAGACCATGAGGATAAAATCAGAGAGATTAGAGCCCATACAGAGGCATACCAACAATCTTTCCACGAACAATAAAAGACTGGAATAGAAGGGAGAACCGATAGAAGTACTCAAGTTACCCTCTGCCACACACCGTCAGGTGGCTTGCGGAGTACGGATGTGGATGTAGATGTAGATGTATGTCTTTTGCAAGGATAATATTGAATATTTACAATGGTGACAATGTAAACGGTACAAAGGGAAAAGGTCAAGTGATGAAGGAAAAGGCAAACTGCAACAGCTTGGAGGTGGGTAGTCAGGGAGATGGGTTGACTATGATCATCATCTCGCATGAGCAGCATGACTCCCACATGAGATGGAATGCCATCCTCAGAGGGAAGGTCAAAACAGGCCGTGAAAAATGCGGGAGCTCAAAGCCGCCGTGAGGATGTGATTTTATTTCCTGAAGGTAAAGAACAAGTGGACGCTGCAAATCTAAGAGCAGCCGTAAATTCTCTTTGTTGGATCAAAGATTGTGAATGTTCCATTGGAAGAGAATCGTGACAAGGAAAAAAAATGAAGGGGAGGCTGCCGAATGCCAGCCTTTGAAGACTCGCTGCTACAGGGCACAGAGGCAGGAGGATCCTGCTCCATAAGGCCTACAGAAGCGCCGGCATTCTTCTGTCGCTGCCTGTGGAGTCCAGGGCAGAAAAATGGTTAGTGGTGCGCACCAGTGACATGCAGATCAGGTGGGCGAGGGTATCACGTGGCGACACCATCAAAGAGGATCTGCAAGTCAGCAAGGGGAAGACTGCATTTTTTTGCTTCTTAGAGCCTTTCTGGTTGGCAGAGGAAGACTCAGATGTTGGGTGGCTGGAGAGGCATAGGAAGTCTTCACAGGAGCATTACTTCTGTCCTTTCTGGGCTGCCAGTTGTGTAGCAGGTGACTTTGCCCCATGAGGCCAAAGTCTGGTGGCGCGTTCCACAACTGGAGGAGGAGATGGGGACACTACCATGATGCTCGGCAATTTCACAAGTGTGATGCTAAATTTGAGGTTGCAAATCTGCGTAGTCATGTCATCCGTGGAGTGAGGCGTAGCAAGAACAGTATTGTAGGTGTCAGATGGTTGAACGCAGGGCTTCCAACTAGCCAACAACTTGCGAGCGACCAAATAAGGCACTTTTTCCTTCACCCAGATCTCCTGTACAGCCCACTCATGGGACAATCGCGGGAGGTGGCAGCATGGTTGCCATTTCAGGTCATGCAGCAGGGAGGAGGAGACAAATAATTGCCCTTGTGAGCATCCCTATGACGGGTTACAAATTTGGCTGGGTGTAGGCAGGATTCTCAAGTGTGGCTGTAACAATGACACTGGTAGCAGCGCATTGAGTTTGGAATATACAGTCTGACTGTGATAATTTCATAACCTACTTTGATCTTTGATGGGAGAAGCACTCTATATCAAAAGTAAGAAAAAGAATGCACGTGGACACTAAGGAGCCATCAACTTTTTTCATCACCCGATGAACTGCAATGACACCCTCATCAGAAAGTTACATTTGAATTTCTGCCTCGGTCAGACTATCGAGCAGCCTAGTGTAAATAACATCACAGGAAGACTTCAGCATTCAATGGGCCTCGACACAAACAGGATAGCCACGGAGGAGTGAAGCTACAAGCAGTAGTTGTGCTTGAGAATCAGAACTATAGTGCGCGTCATTTATGTTGGCAGCGGAGTTTAGGTTCGTTCTGCGCATCTGATGTCACAAAACACAGTCAGCCAATGAACAGAGAACGACGTTGCCAAATCTGGACTGCAGTGCAGAGCACGGACGAGTGTCTTCAGTTTTAGAAACGTTCAGTCATAAATAAAGTAATAGAACAAAAGCAATGTCTTGATAGCAGACTTACTTTTATAGAAAGTTTGGAAAAAGCATTCTTTATACCAACTGCTTCATATTCTATTAATTAATTAAATCAAACAAGCAATAAGACTCCTAATTCAGGCGATAGCAAGAAAAGGTGTTTGTATCAATCTCACGAACCGCTTTTTCGCAATAAAGATCAGCGGTAATTGCTTATTTCCTATTGTACTTCGACGAAGCGCGAGTAATTCATAGTCAAACCAACAGTGTTTGTCAGTATCTTGCGTGACGTGTTAGAGTCCTCATGGTGTTCTGTAGTTAGGCGAGCTGCGTTAGCGTAACGGTTAAGGTGTTGAGCTTCTACACGAAAGGTTACGAGTTCAAACCTTGTGCGGTGCTTAATATTTTCATTATTTAAAAACAATATTGAAGTGCCTTACTTCACGAATTATATTCGTTTGAATGCACTTTTGTGAAATTTCTAATGCTTTGTCTCTTCATTAACCCTTTCGCTGCTGCAGACACATGCTACTCGCATTCCGCGCTGTGCGCGATTTTGTCATCACTGCACTGCTCACCTGTACAGACACATGCTGTTCCCACTGCTTTGACACACTTATCATTCAATTTCACAAAAACTATTTGGCCCAAAAACTTTATTTTTACACGTCTTCTTGACTGATACCTTCCTCCCATAAGTGACTTAATTTTGTTTCGATGTTCAACGCAATTATTATGCATCATTAAATGTAGTAAACCATTGCACGAAATTTTGAAGAGTTTGCAGAGGTAAAAGTCCATAGCGTATACTTTCCGTATGGTCGATTTTAGTTGCCACAGTGTTGAGAATGAAATGTGGTCAAGATACCTAAATTTCATATAAAATTTACTGTGTAACAATATCTCATTTAATTTAAGTACCACATAGGTGTCGTATGTAATATTGAAAAATATTCCATCTTTCGCGACTGTAATAAAAGTTTTATTTACACCGGACGCGTTTGGATTTATTTTAAAGCACTTCAATCAATGAAAGGTATGGCACATACACAATGGTACTCATGTTCTCTTTCTTGTTTTTGTTCCACAGTCGCAGTTTTACCAATGGTATTAAAATATATTCCTCTTCTGCAACTGTAATAAGCGACTTATTTAGACCAGACGCGTTTCTCTCTTTTGAAGCATCTTCAGTGGACAGTATTTTGTCTCCTCCACTGCCAAGTCACCTTTCGTAGTTTTGTGCTGCGGTAACACAATATTCAACGTTTGTGTTGGCTGATCAGTGTTTTAGCAAATAAATGTTGTTTGTGTGTGCCACACACAAAAATTATATTTGACATGGCTCAGAGCACTTCACTGATAGACGGTATATTCAAGTCCTAATGTTTTTGTAAGTCCACAGTTTTGTTTAATGTATTTTGGCTACTTCCTTTTGATTGATTGGAGTGCTTTAAAATAAAGCCAAAAGTGCCCAGTGTAAATAAAACTTTTGTTACAGTCGCGAAAGATGGAATATTTCTCAGTATTACATACGACACATATGCGGTACTTAAATTAAATGAGATATTGTTATACAGTAAATTTTATATGAAATTTAGGTATCTTTTCCACATTTCATTCTCGACATTGTGGCAACTAAAATCGACCGTACGGAAAGTATACCCTATGGACTTTTACCTCTGCAAACTCTTCAAAATTTTGTGCAATGGTTTACTATATTTAATGCTGCATAATAACTGCGTTGAACATCGAAACAAAATTAAGTCATTTATGGGGGGAAGGTATCAGTCAAGAAGATGTGTAAAAATCTAATTTTTGGGCCAAATAGTTTTTGTGGAATCGAATGATAAGAGTGTCAAAGCAGTGGAAACACCATGTGTCTGCATAGGCGAGCAGTGCAGTGACAAAATCGCGCACAGCGCGGAATGCAGGGAGCACGTCTTTGTAGTAGCGAAAGGGTTAATGCAGCCGTGGTGGCTTTACTTCATGAACTGCGCGCTCCCCCCTAAGCATAAGCTTGCGAACTATGCTATACTATGGCGCTGCTTCTCTTGGCGCGTGCGTCGTGTGCAACTGGCAACGCAGCAATCTCCCGCGTCTGGGCGGGCATGCGCGAGCCGCCAAGATAAAAGAATTGAACTATAGTCTATAAAAGCATAGTGCCACTGCATAAACGAGTGCAAGATTTCACACTGCCAGCAACTGCATCAACACCTTTCTGAATAATAAATGGATTTACCGTAGTGAAAGACTGACAGTCTTCAGTACATGAAACCACGAGGAACTGTTGTGCAGCTGGAAGGGTCTTTCAATCATTAGCCTCTTTCCATTTATATTTACATTTTGTAGCCAGTGACTGAAGATCATTGGCTTGTTGCAAGAAAATCCCCATATTTTCCATCATCTCCATCAGTGCACTCCTTCCAACTGGTGACCGCCTTCAGAAGGGGGGCACACCCACCTTAGGTGATTGTTCACACCTCAGGTCACACATCCCGAACACCAGACAGAGGGACCAATCGGCAATTTGGGAAGGTAGCAGCTCAGGTAATCACCCCTCCCTGGCCTGGCCTGTACCAGGGGGTACACACAAACCCTATCTGCCAACCCGGAGCTGGGAATTACACATTACTCAGTCAGCTGTTAAGTGTCACATGGGCGAGTTGGCCTTCAGGAGCACACAGAGAGGAAGAAGAAAAAGAGGGACCTCCAACACCTAAGTGGAAGGAGGACAGAAGAAGATGAATGAAGAAAGAAAAAAGGAATGAAAAACAATGGACAGTATTCCGATATTGACTACTGAAACTGCAGAATACATTTCCAAAAACAGTCCAGCCATGTTCCCCAAGGGAGAGGAAAAGAACAGCAAGAGGATAGACATGCAGCATGGAAGGAAAAAGATGCTGAAGCCCCATTGGGGGTGAGGGGGGTGGGGGGGGGGGGGGGGGATGTCCCAGGGTGACAGACATCTACACCTTGGCAAGCATAGGGACCTAGCAGTTCAAGCATCAGAAGTGTGATCCTTGTGTTGTCAAGGAGCTCTAAAGCAAAGGTACAAAATGACCCCACCATGTCGGATTGGCTACTGCATTGTCTTTTAAGCACATATATGAGTCTGTGCAGTTATTGTGTGCAGAGTGTCAACAACATTGTAGGCAGTAAGCACTAATTAGTGTTCTGAGCCAGTTGGTCCAAACCACAGAAAACATTTTCAAAATGGTTGTCAAACCCAGAAAAGAGACCAAAATTACTTAGCCAAAAAATGATGCAAGGAAAATAAATGAAGATGTCAACAAAGGAAAGCAGAACCTATGGAAATAGCCAGGTCAACATCAAAGGCTGCCACCAGCAGAAAGAAAGAGAAGAAAGGATAGTCAGAGATGGGATATTGTAGCATAAGAAATGAATTAGGTGCTGCAATAGCTTTGGGCCCCATGCTCGCAATGCATGTATTAACGAAATAGTTGTGAGCCTCCTAAAGGGATCAAAGAAAGTAAACAAAGGTAATGGAGTGTAGCCTAAGTCATGCAGTGGTGAAGGGATTAGAAAAGGCAATGGGAGACTAAAAATAGCAGACAAGTTTTGCTATTTAGGCCCACATGTTCCCAAGTTTTGAGTATGTCGCAGAAGTTTCACTGGGACACCCTTACAAATCCTCCATTACGCCCCCATGTGGTTTCCATATTTTTGGGGCCCTGAAGAAAGACATTCGCAGTTGTCTATTTGCTGAGGACAAACAGGCACATTCTTGGGTACACTGATGGTTCCATACATAGCTGTAAACATTTTTTGTGAAGGTACTGACCAACTTGTCTTACACCGAGATAAATTTATCAACAGATAAATTTCATTTTAGTCCGTTTTATCTTGAAAATATTGGTTTCAATCATGAACAAGTATGAAAATTTTAAATTTTAATGAAAATATGCCCGTGTATGAAACAACAATAAGGTCCAAGCCAGAGAATGAAAAACTGTCACAAATTTGAAGAATATCAGACAGTGCCCCAGCAGTATTGTCAGCTTCAAAAGCACATTTACTGTCTACAGTGTTGTTTCTAAAGGAGGTCACTTCTTTTTCATTAACACACAGCATTAAAAGTCTTCCTACATACTGCTTAATTGACTTTTTGGTTGCAAATTAACCAACAACAAAGGAAACTATATGAATATCTTTCTTTTATTCACCTATTTGACCCCTGACTTCATAATTTACAGTGTGATCAGGAATCACTGTTGTAATTTTCCTTAAAACAAAGTTGAACACAAAATAATTTTTGACAATTGAATACTCTTTCTATATTATTGTGTAATCAGATACTGTATGAATATCATGAAAATCTGCATCAAATAAGGAGTGAAGTTCAAGTTTATCCTTAGAACTAAATGTTGCCAAACTTTATTTTCGTTCTCTATTTTAGACAACCTCATAAAAGGACACTGTGTTTACAGCCTGATATTTTCCACTCAAAACTGTATGCCATACCATTCATGTGAATACACCACCAGCTCCTTCAGCAATGCCTTTCCCCACAAACTCACTACCATGATATATAACTTTATTATAATATTGAATGTTATCACGTTAATCACACTAGGGTTTATTCTTCATTGAAGAACTATTTTAAAAATGACACATAACCTAACAAATATCAAACATTTATTAAGAGACAGAATTTTTTAACTTCTTTCGTTTATAAAAGTTTTTAAATTTATGAAAATAGTAACTTGAAGCTGATTAAAATTAGGGAATAATTAACCTTTCTCAGAGTTTCTTCAAACAATCTTTTAAGCTGTGATGGGACAAGTTACAAAAAAATTGATTTGAAAGTTAAAGTTCTGGATCACTGAATATTTAGTTAGTATACAATTTTCCCCATTTGTTTTGTACTTGCAAATCATATTTGCATCAACAATGTCTTTAATATTTTCCATTAATATGAACTTATTTGTTTTATTGTGACAGGATGGGACAGTAAAATTTACATTTTTGGTTGCGTTAAAATGCATGTTTTCATTAGAGCTCAACAATGAAATTTTACCTGTTAGTAATAAAAGCACTACAGAATTTTTACAAACAAAAATGCACAAAATTGACTAGAACATACTGTAGAAAACTTTCCTTCTGAAACTGTTATTCAAGAGCTTGCCTTCTTACCAGCGGATACCTGGATTTGCATCACCAATTACAAAGAAATTACGGTGTTTTCATGTGTATTTTATACAGAGTAGACAACTTCGAACTCTTTTGCAACAACTTTACCTGCAGTAGTTAAGGATTAAAAGTTTTTTTTTTTACGAGTCTAGTTTCACTTTTGGTGGAATGGCCCAAAAAGCGTCCATTGATAGGATAAGAATATGATTTGATTCTTATCTATTGCCAGAAGATCATGCCTTGCACTAATCCCCAATGGTCTCCTTGGTTATGGAATTTTGTTCAACTGAGAAAAAACAACAATATTAGTATTTCTGTGATGTGGTAAAGACAAAAAAAGCTCACTGCGCAACATAAAAAAGGATGTTAATACGGGTCCAAGATCATAATGTATTTATGATTGTAATCTGTAATCCTTTGACATTTTCAGGCATACTTCCTAATGACTAAGTGGTCAGTATCAGTTAAAAGTGGAACTGAAAGGAACCATCCCAGCATTATCCTTCACTGATGCAGGAAAATCCACAGTAAACCCGAATGTGGATAGCTGGAATGAGATTTCGACATCACTCCTCCCAACTGTGAGACTCGCGTTTAACCACATCCCCAGCTCATTTGTTACAGTAAGATTATATGACATACTGGTCTTGCTGAAACATCCACCCACAGGTAAGCCAGGAGCAGAAGGCCTTGGACCAGACAATAGGCTCACAAACCTTACCAGTGTATTAAAAGTTAGACTGGTATGATTAAAGTACAATAAGTTGAAACAGGTAGCAGTTTCCACTTTATCATCATCCGCTGTATGTGACAAGTTTTGCTATTAAGACTGGAAGAAGAACAAGACACTGCAAAATCGTCCACAAATAAGAAGAATTCTACAAGACCTTTCACGCTACTGATTGCAAACAACAAAAAGTTACTACCACACACAAAAGTGAGAACTGAGCAATCTATTCCTCTTGCTAAAAACTGACTGACAATATGTCACCTACACAATATTAAAACAAAAAGAAATCATGTGGAAAATAGTGAGACACTGCCTCTCAAGATTTTGGGAGGGCTGTCGGTTGGCCATCTTAGCAATTTTCTCGATATGATTGGAAATATGTTAGCCATATCCTGGATGGTGTCTCTTGTTCAAACACAGCCAACTGACTGAAAACATGCGCTATAAACCCATCTGGAAGGCTGTCTTATGGAGGCTATTCTATCTAGTAAATACATTCAGACTGGGAACTGGAAACTATAGCACATACATGTGGCCTCCTCCTCACCAGTATCAACAACGGTGTAATATCAAAATAACAGATTTTAATCAAACACACTGCCTAGCTGAAGTGCACAACATCTCAGTGTTTAAAACTGAGACACATACGCATTATGGTTCCCTAGCCCTTGGACAGGTTTAAATTTAACTTGATAGCATACTGATTGCACTAAAATTTCCATGTTCATCAGTTTATCCTTAGAAACACATTCTAATTTTAAAAAAGGAAAAGTTCACGGTGATTGGTCTTCATTAACTGAACAAACTTACCCAAATATAACAGCATTCCAGATCAATATATTATTGTCAGTTGGAGCTCCACTTACACCAGTGGGAGGATCTTCCTGTAATCTGAAATACAAGAACAACGAACGTTAAGAGCTTTATTGAACGTAGTAAGTAGCGCCCCCCCCCCCCCCTACCCAACCCAGAGTCAGAGTCAGAATGACACAGCTGCTGCATTGTTAACTCTCCATTTAATCTTAATTACTCCAAAGAATATGCATATTAACCATTTTGATTGTAAGCAATCTTAAAGGATATGATGGATTTATCAAGGAACAGACTGAATTTGGAATAAAATATGTTGCACGGCAGAGATAAACTTAAAAAGAATACCTTAAATTTGGTATGGGCTGACGTGACAGGCATTTTTACAGCTAACACAATGCAAGTTTCATCTATATGTCTCTGTTTTCACCACACACCACTGCATATCCCTGACCTTCAAATTACATCTATACTGCTAACAGACTATCCTAAAACCCAGTACCATTTGCCAATTGCATATGTAACAGCTTCCTGGGGCAACAAATATCCGACTTTCAGTTTTTCAAATAATTATTGATCTAATTTAAGAATTTAAAATGCTATCATAATCAACTCATAAAAGGAATACTCTTATGTTAAAAGTTCAACACAATAAGTGTTACAGTTAGAAACAGTGCAATTGCTTTGAGGAAAATTCAGACTTTATTCATCCTGTATTTGAGAATGAGAGCATTTAACGACTTCCAACAGACTTCACGGATAATTCCAAACCATTTCTAAGTTTTTTCTCATTTACAAGCTTAACATCAAACATTTAACGCATTAACTCATTTGTAAAGTAATCAGATGTTTGAACCTGTTTTACATGTGGTACCTCAATTCTGCACAGAATCTGGGATTTATTAGTATCTTTCTTATGCAGAGAAACAGCAACAACTCTATTATCACTTCCATCATAAGTCACAAACACCCATTTGATTTATGTTGCTTACTCTTTTATGCAACTTCACCTTCTCAACCTTGTTTGTAAACTGAATGAGTACCTAATAGGCTACAGTCAATGCTAGTATAAAGAGACAAATACACAAGATACTTTTTGCTTACAATCACCAAACTTCATGTGCTCACTAGAGATGAATTAGTATAATAAATCTGCTATCTTTTGTAATAAATTAAATTTCCACACAGAAATGCCACAAGGCCAGTAACCACAAAATCTTTGTGTATTACAATCCTTTATCAAGGATTAAGTGATTGTTGAATTAGCCCAATTACAGAACATTCTTCTAGCTTGCCACTTTCCTGAAGGACAGTACCTTTATCTGGCATCTTTGCATCTGCATGTAAAATCTAGTTTGATACTTATTTATTTATACTTGGGTTACAGATAATTGCTTTATATATTCCTGCACACAATTTTTTTCTTGAAAATTCTCTCTTACCAAGCATAAATTTATGCAGAAATACTGAATCTGCCAATACCACACCTATACTTGGGCCAATGACATCATAAATCTGGCAGACATACCACTCATTTAAATGAAATATTCAGGAAATATATGCCATAACAAGAACTACAGTTATTCTCATGATATCACAATCATTAACTCTGTCAACTAAGACCTCGGGGCTGCACTATAGAGTAGCCTTTCATGAAAAAAATTTATGTTCAAAAAATTTATGTCCACTCTGCACATATGACACCACATCCTACAATATAACTGTGTTACAGGGCAAATCTAACACCTGGCATTGTAAGGGTCAACCAGCCCACATATTCTTACATACCTGTGTCATGCCAAATTATATTTTGAACTTATGTAGGATCCAATCACTTCACAGAGAAACTACAGCATGCACCAATGTGCTATTAGGCACCAATAAGTTTTCTTGTACCTATCCACCGATATTGTTGGTAATCCATCAACAACTATAATGAAGCAGAAAAATTAAAATATACATTTAACAGGCAGCAAAGAGCACAACAGGGAAGTGACAGAAAAAGGTCAAAACATTGTGTCTGACCGTAAAAGTCTCTCTCTCTCTCTCTCTCTCTCTCTCTCTCTCTCTCTCTCTCTCTCTGTGTGTGTGTGTGTGTGTGTGTGTGTGTGTGTGTGTGTGTGTGTGTGTGTTTTTTCTTTTTTTCAAAGTTACCAATCAGGAAAATCAAATATCACCAAGGCAAAAAACATTCTTACTAAAAAAGTAACTCATTATCACAGTATCACTTTGAAACAGGCATATGAAGACCCCTATTTTCAAATTGGGTATTCTTTTGCTCACATTATACAGTCTCAACTGTGTCCAGTTGTTGTAACCGTTTTTCATGTAAAATAACTATCACTCTACCAGGCCTAAATCTGAGGAAATAACGACACACTGACAATCCTCTAGCTATCTCCCTGATGTACTCACTTTCAACAATATTCCCTCAGGAAATACTCTCAGCATAAGTATAGGATCTCAAATTCACAGTGTCTTGGTGGAAACATATCTTGGGATGGACAACACCTCCTATTTGCTATAATCACAAATGAGTGGGCACATTAACTGAATTAAATTAGTGGAGTATCAGAAATGATGCTATTAATTCACATGATTTTTATATTAATCTGAACAATTAATAATCGTTCGATGAAAACAAAATTATACACAACAACATTTCAAATGTATTTTTCACTTCTGAATTAGTGACAGTCCATTATAGCGCAATCTTAGCCCCTCATACTCTGACAAGTCCAACTCATGGAAACAAATGAGGACCAAACATAAGCATCACAGGTCACACGCGTGGATGAAAGTCTTGGCCAAACTTCTTTTTTTATAAGTCAGATAGGACTCTATTCAATATGCACATTATTGAAAAACAATACACAATTAGAGGAAGGAAACATATGTTTATTGCCAAATAAATATAGTAGAGGTAATGTTGAAAACTATTCGATTACCGGACTACAAAACATGATTGCTTGGTTGCTTGGTTGGTTTAAAAGAGGGGGGGGGGGGGGGGGGGGGGGGAGAGGGGCCAAACTGCTAGATCATTGGTCCCTCGTTCCGATTAAAATAATTCCACAAGGATGGGAGTAAAATAATCGAGACATACAAAAAACAGTTGGAAGAAAGGAGAAAACCACAAGAATGACAGGACAACAAACACTAAAATGAACAAAATCGGACAAGTAAACCACAGAGACATACAAGAAACATGTAGAAGAGCTCGAAACAGGAGAGCAGATTACCATGGCTGGCTGACTGTGAGAATAAAATTGAGAAGCCAGCCACTCTGCAACACATTAAAACCTCCACCCTAAAATCACTAGGGTGGAGGATACAGAGAAACAAAGGACATGCGCTACAACTTAGATCAAATGATAAAACCCACCCCCACAAATAAAACACAAAACTAAAGCTGCTGTTGGGGCATTGTCGCACAACATCGAAGGTATGGTGCTGGGAAAGTTAAAAGTCTGCCACAGAGCGGCTAAAAGTGGGCAGTCCAGCAAGAGGTGGACGACCGTCTTGGTGAGCCACACGCACACCAAGGTGGGTCCTCGGAATGGAGGAGGTAACCATGCGTTAGCCATGTATGGCCAATGTGAAGCCGACAGAGGACAACTGATTCCCTGTGAGAGGATCGCGTGGAAGACTTCCACACATTTGTAGTCTCCTTACCCCGTAACTTGGTACACCTGGGTCCTAGGGACCCGAGAGAAATTTACGTTTTCTAGCACTGCAATGTGTGCAGCAGCACTGACTTACACTCCTATGTACGCTTCCAGCATTCAGTTGGCTACCAGCCCACAGCAATGTCACAGGTGTGTCTTGGCTAGTTTTGCATCTATAAATGCACATGGATCCCAAGGACCCAGTTGTACCTGCAGTGAAAGTTTTTTTCCTTAACAGTACTTGCAATATTTCGGATTTATTGTACCAGATTTCATAAAAATGAGTGAGGAAGATATCATCAATACTCTGAACGAACCAGTGGACAGTGATATTGATGATATAAGTGGAAGTGACAGCGACTGTGAAACTAGGGAACATGCACCTGAAAGTGATGAAAGTGCTGATGACAGCAATTAAGGGCAATCTACAGGTAATTATATCTATGGGAGGAATAGATTCAAATGGTCAACAATGCCCAGCATACGTGGAAGAACGCCACAAAGCAATATCATCTCTCCAATCCATCTTTCTGGTATATGTTTGCCCAGCTAGACATGTAAACAAAAAGACCCCTCTAGCATTTTGGGAATTACTTTTCACTGATGAAATGATTGCAGAGAGAGTATTCAGAACCAATGAAAAAAATTATATCATTGCCATCCGAATCTAAAAGAAATTCGTCTTCAAAAGTAACAGATAAAGTGGAAATAAGGCCCTTATGGGTCTTTGTTATCTCTGGGGAGCCTTCAGATCAAACAATGAAGATCTGGATGATTTATATGCTACAAATGGCATGGGTAGACCAATTTGTAGAGCAACTATGTCTTCGAAACATCCATTATTTTTATTGTGTTGTCTTCGTTTTGATGATTCAACAACCCATGATGCCAGAAAACCCAGAGATAAACTGTACTACATCTCTTGGCTATTCAATTCATTTGTAAAAGCTACCAAGAACACTATTCAGTCTGGAAATATGTCACCATGGACGAAATGCTTGTTGGATTCCATGGCAGATGTGCATTCAGGATGTACATTCCTTCCAAGCCACGTAAATACGGAATAAAAATATATATCCTGGCTGATGCCAAAATGCATTACTGTTTGAATGCCGAAATTTATACTGGAAAATTAGCTGTAAACACACCACAGTGTATGCTCATTCCAACAGCAGTTGTCATGCGGCTGGTTGAACTAATTAGAGAAAGCAACAGAAATGTGACTGGAGACAACTGGTTCTCAAGTGTAGACCTGGTTAATGAGTTGTCCAAATGCCATTTGACTTATATCGGCACTATAAGAAAGAATAAGGCTGAGCTACCATCAAACTTTTCGACAGCAAAAGACAGAAATGTGTCTTCCTCAATCTATGGATACTCTGGTTGTATAACGCTACTTTCATACATCCCAAAAAAGAACAATGTAGTGAACATATCAACAATGCACCATGGTGAATGTGAGGTGAAACATAAGCCTCAAATTATATAAGACTACAATAGAACAGAAGGGGGTGTTGAAGCTCTTGATGAAAAGACTCATAATTACATAGCTTCCAGAAGAACAAGGTGATGGCCTATGGCAATCTTCTATACCATATTGGATACAGCTGGTGTAAATGCTTTTGTTTTACTCCATCACAAAGAAGATGATGATGATGTGACTTGTTGAGAATGCCTCATTCAACTAGGAATAGAACTTTTAAGTGATCTTATGAAAAGAAGACTGGATTCTCCACTTCTAGAAAAGATGCCAGAAATTCGATTTATGATATTTTAGGAATGAATCCTAACAAGGCACCAGGAACATCCCAAGCCCACCAAGAGGCCTCTGCTACTAAATCTAAAATAAAACGGTGCTCAATGTGTCCATCTAAGAAAGATAGGAAAGCATCACGAGAGTGTGCCAGGTGTCGAGCACCATTATGCTTGGAATGTTCCAGACTTTTGCTCAAAGTGTTTAAGTGGTTTGGACAAATAAAAATACTTAATTTAACTGGTAAAAACAATAAATTATATAAAACCTGAGATTTTTAAGCAATTGCTATTTTTTACCATTTTCATAAATGAGGTACTTATGTCATTCGACTGAAAATGTTACCATTGAATCTTCCCAGAAGCTATGCCCACAGAAATCTTTATACTGTATTTGAACTTTTCTTTTGGGTTACAGCTTTGAAGAACAGTCCATTTTATTGTAAATGTTTAATTTCATTTATATAGGTTAATGTCTGTAGCTCATGAGTTTTGACACCAACATTGACAAATGTATGTTTTTCACTTTTTGTGCTTTCACTACTTCACTGTCTTTTTGTACAGTTTCTGAAAGAGATGACTAGAAATGATGAAAATAGTTTTTTTACTAGCATTAATACTACCATATTAAATAGTTAATATTTGAATTATATCAACTTTATTATTTTCTTCTAAAATCTGTTCAAAGTTTATCTCGGTCCCAAGGACCCAGGTGCGCCTCGTGCATTAACATTTTAGGATGTACCAGTTAGGGATTAATGACACACAGTTTGTTGTGCGTACTGTTATGGCATTCTGTCTCCCAAAGCTGAAAAACCCTGCAGCATAAGACAGAACACAGGTCATTTTCGGAGATGCCCATCTCCAGAAGCGGTTTCCGCATAGCCTGTTTGGCCAGGCTGTCAGCAAGTTCATTGCCTGGGATTCCGAGATGTCCTGGGGTACACACAAACACCACTGAATACCAAAGGATGGCGAGGGTAGCACTGGTTGATAGCTTGTAGGCTGCTCAAGGAGTAAATACACAGGAGAAATGACTCACCAGGACATGAGCGGATGTGCTCAAGAGCACAAAATATGGCCGCCAGCTCTGCAGTGAAAATCCTGCAGCCATATGGCAAGTAGTGCTGTTGAATATGTCGTCCATGAACATACGCAAAACCTACGTTACCATCAGCCATCGAGCCGTTGGTGTAAACCACTTCATGGCCCCTGTACATGTCGAGAATCAGGAGGAGGTGATAGCGGAGAGAGGCAGGGTTAAAGGAGTCCTTAGGGCCATGCAAAAGGTCCAGAATAATATGCAGCCTAGGTGTACACCATGGAGGTGTACATGGATGGACCTCGAGAAGAGGTGGTAATGGGAAGGACTCCAGTTCAGACAGAAGGGACCGGACGCGAACCACAATCCTAATTCCTGTGGGAGATGAACCGCTGTGGTTGGGAAAATGAGACAGTAATTTGGACGCACATGAGAACTATGAATGTGTGCAATGAAATTCATGAGCAGGTGTGCCCGCCTTACCTTCAATGGAGGGTCTCCGGCCTCCACCCGGGCACTGGTCACCGGGACTCGTTCTAAAAGCTCCCGTCACTGGGCGAACGCCACAGTGGTGCACTGGGTCAAGTAAACACAATGCTGAGAGCGCCATTGAACCCTAAACCAGACTCCCATACTCAACGCGGGATTGAACAAGGGCTCTGTAGAGCTGCAGCAGCTTAGAGCAATCTGTACTCCACTTGGTGTGGGTCAGGCAGAGGAGGGCATTGAGGTGCTGGCAGCACTTCCACTTAAGTTGATGACGGTGAGGCAGCCAAGCCAATTGGATGTCGAAAACCAGTCCTAAGAATTGATATGTCTCCATTACAGTGAGGGGATTGTCATTAAGGTAAAGTTCTGGTTCTGGATGAACGGTGCGATGTCGACAGAAATGCACGACACACGACTTCTGACACACGACTTCGTGGCTGAAAACTGGAGGCTGTGGGCTAGAGCACATGACTGCGCCTTATGACTGGCTCCCTGTAGGTGCCACTCAGCAACATCAGTACTGGAGGAGCAGTACAAAATGCAGAAGTCATCCGCATACAGAGAAGGTGAGACCGACAGCCCTACAGCTGCTGCTAGACCATTAATAGCCACTAAAAATAGAGATACATTCAATACGGAGCCCTGCGGAATGCCATTCTCCTGAATACAGGGGGAACTATGGGAGGCACCGACTTGGACACGGAGAGTATGGAGCGATAGGAACTGCTATCCCTGTGTTATCAGGGGGTTGCCACCAATTGGGTACATGATGGCCCCATCACAACGGACTGGCAACCATGCTGGATATTGGGCGCAGAGAAATGCAATACTGTCATGGGGGTGAAAGAGGGCAGGAGACAACGGAAGAAGATGACATAACCCGGAAAGTCTCCTCACCCAAACAGTTGAATTGCAGGTGGAGATGCAAAGCTGTGGCAAGAGGTTCAGGAGATCGAATCTAAGGGCACTATGGATAACGCATGCACCACGTAAGGCATCCTTCCTCATATTGCCTGCACTTCTATAGAATTTGGAAAGTGGCAGGTCAAACCATAAAGTGGGACCTGAACTTGTAGGGCTGAAAAGTGTGAGACTCCTTTCAGTTGCCTCGTACGAGAGGCAGGAATACCTCAGGCCTATTCTAACCCCTGGACCTACAAGAGGACAGGAAAAAAAAACGAAGTTTGTGGATAACATTCTAATGCTGTCAGAGATGGCAAAGGACTTTGAAGAGAAGCTGAAAAGAGAAAAGAAGTTTTAAGGTGAATAACAAAAGTAAAAAGAGGGTAATAGAATGTAGATGAACTAAATCAGACAATGGTGAAGGAATTATATTAGGAAGTATGATATTAACTGTAGTAGACGAGCTTTACTATTTGGGCAGTAAAATAGCTGACAATGGCCACAATAGAGAGAACATAAAATGAAAACTGGCCCAGGTAACAGTACCATGTACAGGTCACTTGCCAGGGTTACAACAAAATCGTCAACGGTAAGGAAAGCAGAGACAAAGACCAATAGTATGGTAGAAATGATGGGAGAGGCAGCCCTGCTCTTAGTGACATGCAAGTTGCAAATTAAAATCCAAACATCTCTGTTGCCAGATTGGGCAGTGTTTGATCAGTGTCTGTACCCCACGTTAGTCACTGCGGGAAATAACACTCAGACTTCGAATCATCTTTTTACCTCTCACAGACAAATCTTTAAAAACTGCTAAAATACGATAAGTATGAAGTGTGATGAGAACACCAATATTACTCCAGGTGGCCAATCCATCACTCCTGATAGGAGAGCAAGCAGACATTCAGTTTCTGGGGTACCATAATGTAAATACCAGCTGGGGGATCCAGAAAACCTTTGTAATGTGAAATTCAAATTTAAAAGGAAATATAAATTTGCAGTATGAACTCACTCTGCAAAGTGGGAAAATCAAGCAAATGACGAAACTTTCTGAACAGCAATAACATCCTGCAAGCAGCCATCAAAGAAACAAGCTACACTTATCACCTAACAATGGATCACAAACACTATTTTGAATGCAAGCTGGCAGTTAGACTTTACAACACAAATCTCAGAATTTGACATTCCTTTCAGATGTGACATGCTGAGGCAATGGATAAGTAAATAAAGTTTCTGCCAATGTGATTTCAATGAAAGGAATTATTCTTATTATCACTATTTCCTGATGATCAAGTTGTGACTACTGATAGCAAGAACACACTCCAAGGAGCTGTTCAAAATTTTATCTGCAACAGCTAATTACATACTATATTAGCATCTTCAAAGAAAACAAAATTTATGTCTTTCAGGGGTCAGGAGCCAATCCCCAACAAAATAATAATAAATGATCAGAAAACAAAAAGTGTGGAGTTGAAAAGTCCTTAGGAAATACTATCTCATTCAAGTCAGAAATGGACAAACGAAAGGAAGTAAAAATATTTAATTACATTAGTGGAACAATCTATAAAACCCTCAGAACTAAAGTAAGGAAAGAACTCTACTTATGTTCTACAAGAGGATGACAGTACCAAGGGTGAAACCAGTCATATACTGCAACAAAAATAAATGAACAAAGAATACAAGAATCGGATATGTGATACCTAAGAAGAAGAGTAGCTGGGTACACACTAACTGACAGGACAAGGAATGCTGACATCAGAGAAAAACTGGGAGTGGAAAGCTTAAATGGGCACTTATGGAATACAGGAGCGACTAGAAGGACCGAATACAGGAGCGACTAGAAGGACCATGCCACAAGAATGGATGATGACAGAATACCGAAATTAATGATGAATTTTTACCCAGTCTGTAGAAAATCTTTAGGTAGGCTTAGGCAAAGCCTAAGACATGCAGAAAGAAGAAGAGGATTCCAGAGTTTTAGGAACAACCTGTTCAGTTCACAAAGGTATAACCCAAAATGTTGTTGATTCGCAATACTTGAATGAAACACCCTTTAGTTTTTAACATTTAAATGCAAGAATAAATAATATACAATATTCAACTCCCATGCACCAACAAATGACAAGAAGAAGAAACAAGAAAAAGTACAAAACTTATGGGAAATTACAGAAAACAGGCTGTCAGAAGTTCATAGAAACAATATAATAATCATGAGGGACTTCAATGCCGAACTGGGTACAGAGAAATCATTCTGAAAAGGTATTGGAAACCATCCTGCTCACATGACAACTAATACAAATGACTCAAGATAGCAGAGATATGCAAGTCAGTCACTCTTATAATCAAAACCCTCCTACAAAGCAAAAACATCAGTATCACGAAAGCCCAAATTGGCAGAGTTCCAACCACCTCCATGTATAATTTTCATTAAATCAAGAGTCAAGAGAGGAATGGAAGCTGATTTAAGTTCACTATCCAACTAAGATCAACATGAGACTTAATCCAAAACTAAGTCATAAAACGAACTAGCTGGCATGTTCCACAGTCATGAGAATCATCTCATTTTTTGGATCTACAGAACAAAAACTGAATCTAATCTAATAATAAGAATCTCTATTAGCCGTTCAGTATTTTCTTATACAACAGGCTTCATCAATGAATTCAATTGCAGTATAAAGATGGTTAGAGACTTAGTAATGAAACTTTGAAGGAAAAGGAATGTGATTTTTCAAAAGATGCTGAAAGAAGTGTATACTAATGCTAACAACTTTACAGAAACAAAGATAATGCATTAGAAATAGCTCCAGGGCACAAGCAAAGCAAGATAAAATTATTTTGGCACAAAAGACATGCTTTGAAGAGGAGTAACTTATAACTATAAAAGAACACTTTAAGAACTATAATACAACAGATTATTAGAAAACATTCAACGAACAGCCTACAAAAAATGTCAGGTCCAATCAAGAATGAAGATGTCAATGAGTTGGGAGATCAAATAATGAAATATACTCATTCTACCCAACAACAACACATTAGATCACGAAAATGTGTGTTACACTCTGTGGACATCTACAGAGAACAAAGGAAGACAGATTAATAAAGCAGATACAAACACACACTACCTAAACAGGAAAACAGACAAAGGAAATGGGTGAGAAGACAACAAAAAGTCTTACACTTGGATCAGAACAACAAAGTGACTGACATCTAGTTCTTTACAGGACAGCTGCCACTGAACAAGTATGCACTGTGCGAGTTTTGTCCCACCTTTTTTCTTGTACACAGCTGTCATATAGCTCTACTCTCAAAGCTGCTGGCTACCAGTCAGCTACAGGTGACAGCTGTGGCCTGTAATATAACTGTTATATGTTCTGATACATCTTGTTTCTTGTGGAGTACTTTTCTTTTACAGAATATGTTAAGTTAACTGTGAAATTGCTAAGGAGAATGATAACACTATTATGATCCTACAAAACAAGCTCAACACTCCATGTTAACGGGCAATGTGCGAATGTATCAGTATGGAACTGCACACATGCTGCTACCACAGCATTACTCCATTTGCATGAAATGGTGAACTCACAAATCCCTCCATTCCATACTCAACTGTCCATCACTCTGTTATGCTTATCCAAGTACAGATGACATACAGACTCATTAGGGGACGTCGCTCAACAAAGAAAAGTTAAGACTACAAGTCAAGAAATTCCAAGTTTTTCAGGAGGCTAAAACAAACAGAATAACAACTGGTGGGTCATTCCACACCAAGTGGTCCAGGGAAAAAATATTGGTAGCTTGACCATCTCAGAAAAAAAACTGATATTTGCTGGGTGAATTCCCTAATGTTTAGTGGACTCAAAAGTATTTTTAAAAGTTTTTTCTTGTAAATAAAAAGCATTTAGTTCAGCACACACTGCTCTACAAATTAAAACCATTATCACTGAGCTGAACGTATCCCTTAACATAATAGCCCAAATTTATGGTCACACATTAAAAAAAATCCATTTTTGAACACCACTTTCCACAGAAGGAGTAATTTCTAAGCCTTAATATCTTTTGTGCTATTACACTATAAGTACAGTTACTTTTTTATGGAGTATCAAATGTGAGAAGCTTACACATAAAAATACACTATTTTAAAAAACAGATTTTTTAATTTTGTGGCCTGCAACATCTTTGTTTGGGACCAGATAAAAATCTGAAATTACATACTTAAGTATAAATTTCAACTTTGAGATTCAGTTGGAAATTATGAAAAAAAATTACAAACATGAGTCAAAAACACATTTTTTAACCTCTGCAATAAAGTACACCAATTATATAATTTAAACACATATAGTGATATTTTTTATTGAAAATAACCCATCTAACTATATCATCTTGTTTGTTTTTACTACATTATTCATTTAATATCCGACATATTTCTTCATTAGGTCTGGGCATTTGGTTAAAAGTTTGCTCCTCACGGTTGTAAATTCCAGGGGAGACAACTTGTTCAGGTCATTTTAAACTGGCATCCAAACTTCATCCTTCTCAAATTTTTTTATGAGGTCCTTGGTTCTGGTGGATGGCAAAATGTGACATGCACATCTTGGCTTTGACAATCAATATCATCAACTTTGGCAATCCACAACTGCTCATTGTAAACACAAGTCACTATGTCTTTATTGTGAAGTGTCAGTGACACTAGTTTTCCACACTGACGAAGATCACTATCAGGAGATGCTGATGTGATCTTACACTTTAGCAAGCTGTGTGATGAGGGTAAAAAACAATGAAAAGATCGCACACCTTTACTCTTCTGACAGACGTTAAGCTTTCCTTCAAGACACTGGTATGGAATTCTTGTATTTCCTCATGTTTTACAAAAATGTAGGTAATCCCTTTTTCATGTTCTTTCCAGAATTTAAAGATTTCTTGAAATGCTATGTCTGTTGCACATTAGTTTATGTAACAGCTCACTTTGTTGCACCTCCAACACCGTCACGTTTTCTTCTCACGACGTGATGTGAAATAGTGCTGTTTCACATCAAGTCCAAAGTCTTCTTTGTGAAAGGAAGTGCTAATAATTTCTTTTGTTTATATTGGCCTGCAGCACCAACAGAGAAGTAATTCAGTTTGTGAATTGCTGAGGAAAAGCATGCACTTCCGTAGTGTTGTGTTCCAGGTGGTCACTTATGACACAAAAACTGTGGTTCTTTAGTTTATCTTTATAACAGAACACAAATGGATGAACTGTAGCCTGTTTGTTTACCCAGTGGTGCCCTTGTACTTTGTCTTGAACAACAAAGGAATAGTTTTCCAGAAAGTAAGCAAGAACTAGGCATTCATAAACTGCCAAGGTTGGTTTTTGTCTTTGATGAACTTACCTTGTTCTTTGGCAATAAAATGTTGCATTTCTAGATTTTAAAGGTTAGTTTCTGATGCTTCAAAAATTCTTCTTGTGGTTTTATGATTGTCACCACTTCCATTTTGTCTTGTGTCACTCACTGTTTGTATTCTATACTGCCAGGCATCAAATCATCTTTTTCTGATGATTCAAATATTTCAAGTAAAGCTTGTTTACCTGGACAGTTTAGATATCATCCCATGATCATTGTATCTGACAATATCACATACCAGAACGTCCTAAGGTTTTTACAGCCAATCAGTTAAGTTAGTTACTTGTTCCATGGATCATTTTGCATAATAGAATGTAATGATCTGGAGAAAGCCATTTTACCTACAAATCACAAATTAATTTGTTACATTCTGAACATTCCTACATTTTTTCCAAAATAAAAAAAAATATATAGATGTACTGTGTACCACCTTTTACACATTACAGTAATAGAAATTCTTATATGGAATAGGAGGAGATGTCAAGGAGAAACTTCCTCAGTTTGTTTTCCAACTTTACTTTGCTGTCTTGCTAGACATTTTATATCATAGAGTAAGTAATCAAAACTTTCTGTTGCAGCATTATGCACCCATTTTTGTGACAAAGACAACCTTAATGTGGATTAGTGAATGTGATTTTTCATTATGTACACCATTGTTCCTTTTGAACTGCAGTGGATTACTTACAACTTCACGAGGGAATAAACATACTGTCTAGGAAAGAAGATTGGGTTTGACGTCCTGTTAACAAGGTCATTATAAATGAGAGCACAAGCTAGGATTGCATCAAGGGTGGGGAAGGAAATTGGTTGTGCCCTTTCAAAGGACCCATCCCAGCATTTACCTGGAGTGATCTAGGGAAATAATGGAAAACAAATCTGGATGGTCGGACACAGGTTTGAACCATCATCCTTCAGAATCCGAGTCCAGTGTGCTAACCACTGCAACACCTTGCTCAGTAAATATACTGTGAAACAATACTCAGAATGCCCAACTCCTTAAACAGATGTCTACAAGATAATCATGGGTGAGCAACACATATTATTCTTACAGCACATTTTTGAGCAATGAAGACTTACTTTCTTAAAGATGATTTACTTCAAGACAATTCCATATAACTGAATGAAAATATGCAAAATGTAAACTTACTGATTTGTCCCTCCCCAAGATTTGCAATGATTCTAAGTGGAAATGTGGCTGAACTAATACTGGTTGAATTATTAAATACAACTTTCTGCATTCTTTTGGTTAGGCATGACATTTTCCATTGGTTGGCTATGCCATCAATCCCACAAAACTTCAATTTATCCAGGAGAATACTGTGGCTCACACAATCAAATGTCTTAGACAGGTCACTGATAATAGCAACTGGCACTTATTTAATGCTTGTAAAATCTGGTGAACGAACATGTAAATAGCATCCTCAGTACAGCAACCCTTCTGAAACATATAAACTGTGACTTGCTAAGGATAAATTGTTGCCAAGGAGAGATACTATTCTACAATACATCACCTTCTCAAAAATTTTGGAAATGATGTCCACAGTGAAACATGTCGGTAGTTATTGATATGTCAATTATCAGGTTTCTTAGAGGGAGGTTTAACAATGGCGCACTTCAATCTTTCTGGAAAAGTGCCTTGAGTTAGTGTTGCATTACATATTTTGGATAAGACTGGGCTTATTATATGGGAACAAACCTGTAGTACTCTATTGGAAACACCATTTCTGAGAGAATGTATTATTTTCTTAATTTCAGAAGAAGTTGCTGAAACATTCATATGACTGAATTTTATGAAAGTTACTTTTTCAACATACTGCTGTGATTTTTCTCTTTAACTGTTTGTCCTTACGCTTTCTATTACATTTAAGAAATGATAATTAAATATGTCTGCCATCTGTGTCATCATTTATAGCCCTTCCATTCAGTTCAATAGTGATGAAATCCTGTTCTGTGGCTGGTTGTCCAATCTATCATTTCACAACATTCCATGTAGCCTTAAGTCTGTTGTCAGAATTACTGATTTCTGACATAATGTGCATGTTCCTCAATTCTTAATAACCTTCCTTAGTAATTTTGATTAGTTTTTGTAGTATGCACCTACTTGTTCTTGCCAAAAGATATGTTTCTCTTTTCATTCCACAAGATACTTTATACCCTCTAGTAATTCCATGGTTTTTTACATGGATGTATCATGTCCTTTCTGATTAGCTTACGGGGAAAGCTATTTTTAAATAATGATATAAAATTATCATGGAATAATTTCACTTCTATGATAGCATTTGGCTTGTAATAAATTTCATCCAATTTTATCTCCTGAGATTCTTAAAAGCACTTGCCCTGGAGTCATTAATCATTCTGACTGACTTCCACTGAGGAGTATCCATACTGTAAGGCACTATTATTTATCATTAACTGTGCATCATGATCAGAGAGAGCATTTGTTACTAGGTAAAGAGTTATTTTCTAGCTTTGAAATTCACCAAAGAAAACATTATCAATTAGGGTCCTACTGTCTTTATCCACCCGTGTTGGAAAGTTAATTACCGTGATCAAACTGTAGTGTCCAAATAAGGTCTCCAGATCATTTTTCCTATCAGAATCCCTTAGAAAATTTACTCTGAAATCATCAGACTATTAACTGCTTGCTGATGTCCAACAGATAGCAAACTCCAAGATAAGCTCCACCTATCATCAAATTTACACTCTAGTACTACAAACACAAACGTTATTGGTGCCAGACACTCCTGCAAGAACACACCATTTTGGTCTCCACTCAAAAAAATTTGATCTTCCAATTTTAATGTCAGGATCTTCATTTTTGAATTCAGTGAACAGGTCATTTAAATTACACGATAGTAACCTTTGTCTTTGAATTTTAGTACTGTTTTCTTTCACAGTAACAGGATCTTTCTTGCCAGGCATCGAACGGCTGTTACTGTCATCTTCATAAAAGCTAATAACATTTAGAAACATTTTCACATATCAAATTACACATTTTTTTTTCTTTTTTAATGCAGGTAAAGTTCCATGTTCTTTTACTGAATGCCTTGCTAATTTAATGAACCATTCAGACACATTAAATTCATCACTAGCTTTTGCTCGATTCCAAGAATTTGGCAGTAAACTGATAACTTTATCCTCTTTGTTTGAAATAAGGCATTTAGTTTTTAGCACTCCTATCAAATTATCATATTTAGTTGGTGAATTTCTATCTGGTTTAGTACAAATTTGATTTTGAAATGAAATTTCCAAATTATTTTTGACTGCAGTTTCCATTTTCTCAGTTTTTGCATTCAAGGCAAAAAGGTCTTCTTTCTTTCATTTATTTTTGTAATTTTATGAGCAGGCAATACACCTATTTCAAAAGCTGAATCTGTTTTTTTCATAGTTTCTGATAATTTGTAAAATTCTTTATACGGACCTTCACTGGATGGAAGGATTTTCCTAGTATTGAATCAATAAAAGGGCTGTCATTTTTACAATAATGATCAAACATTACTTCTCTCAGACCTTTTGTTATCAGCTTCTTATGTTTCTCAAAAGGGTCAAAACAACACTGGCCAAAAGGTGACAAATTATTATTATTATTATTATTTTACATATTTCATTTCATGGTATTTTAAAGTTGATTTACACTTTGAGCCAACTCTCAAGTACAACAGTTTTTCTTCTTCACTGTAATCTTCAATTAAATTAATATCTAAAGGAAACATATGCTTCATTAATAAGAACACCAATAGAACACACAGACTCCCCATACTTCAAGAGCTCATAGTTAACAGAGTATGAGTGGACAGATGACAACACACAGACTTTGTACAGGCTCAAAGACAAGCCTGTACGACTTACAGATGCTGTCTGCTGGAACTTTCAGAAGAGGATTGTCTCAAGAAATAACTATCAGTTACTTTAATATGCTGTATTGAAATTATATAATTGATATACTTTATTCCATTAGCCTAGATATCATAGACATCGAACAACGTATTTTGAGACATATTTGCAATTTTTTTCATAGCTTCCAACTGAAACTCAAAGTTGAAGTTGATACTGAAATCTGATGGCATAAAAGTCGGCTCTAGTGCAGCAGGGGATACAACCCGTCGGCTTTGGACAATGACGTCACAAGTCGCCAGAGAGCAGTTTACCATTTTCGCTTTTGCTGTTATGTTTCAGTTTCGTTTTTTTTACAGATTGCTTAATAAAGTGGATCTGTTTATTCTATCACTTGAGATTTTTTTTTTTTTTTAAAAACCAAAAAACACTTATCAGCCACTGAAGGGAGCTACAACACTAAGAAGAATCGCTTCTCGATTGGCGACTTGTGACGTCATTGTCCAAAGCCGACAGGTTGTATCCCCTGCTACACTAGTCCCTAAAAGTCTATTAAATGTGTAATTTTCAGATTTCTATGTAGTCTCCCACCAAAGAGAGTGCAGGCTAAAAAATGAAAAATCCAAAAACTCTTTCTTAAAAAAGTGTTTCTTTTTAAGTGTATGCTTCTCACCATTGGTACTCTATAGAAAGTAACTATACTATACAATGTTAGAGCAGAATCAGTATTACTCTATGTGAAAAACTAACGTTCAAAAATTGAGTTTTTTTAGTATGTAACCAATAACTATGAGCTTCTAAAAATGTATTAAGAAATACTGTCACCTAGGTGATAAAACTTTTAATATGTAGGTCAGAGTTTGCTGAGCTAAATGCTTTTTTTAATGGCCATTTTTAAATGACGAACAATAAAAAAATTTAAGTTCGCTAAACCCTAGAGAATTCACCCAGCAAATATTAATTTTTTTTCTGATATGGTCAAGCAACCTGTGCTGGACCATTTGGACACTGGTGTGAAATGGTCAAATGAGAGGAAAAGAGCTCACACTGGGAAAACAGAAGAGTTTTGGAGGAGGATGAAGGAAACAAGAAATACATATTTAACTTGGCATGATTGTTAGTTAGCCCATAACAAAATAAAAAAAATTAAGGAAGGGAAATAGCCTAAGTGTTAGGCAGTCTTAATAAAGAGTTCAGACAAGAGAATACAAGCTTTTGAAATGCACATTAATGAACAATATTGATGATTAGATTGGTAAATCAAATAACTAATTAGGTATCGCATCAAATTCAGGAAAGAAGAAATTTGTGGCATACCTTAACTACAAGCAGGGATTGGTTGACAGGACACATCCTGGAGAATCAAGTAATAGTCAATTAGGTGAAGTACGGAAGTATGGACAGTAGGTAACAATTGCAGTGTGATATCAAGGGTTGTATACATTTAGAATGTTCAAATGGATGTGGGTTTCAGTAGTTACACAGATATGGTGAGCCCTGCATAGGACAGAACTGGTACACCTCTACCTATCTGTGAATTCTTTATGTTCATCAATAATGTCCACTTAATTGAAAACGTGTACACTCCTGTTAGTATAGCATTTCATTAGTTTTCCCCTTCTGTTGCAATTCTGTACATTTGAGTGTTTCAGCTACAAGTAAAACATAAACCTTAAAGTAAGAAATATATAGAACACATGCAGCTATTTTACAGCTCCTGCCAAAGAAAAAACACCATTTAAAAATAAAAAAGTGTAAGTACAGATGAGGTCATTTGCAACACCAAACTATTGCAACTTTTGTTAAAATAGACCATATGAATATTTATGGCACATATATCAGATTTTTTGCTACTGTTAAGTGAATATGTTGTGTATCTCCATTTTTAGAGAAACAGTACAGTGTGAATAGTACCTCACAAGCAAAACTTAAATGCAAACTTCACCACTGTACTTTATTTGCATGTGCAGACACAATGCCTACACAATCTTCGATTTTACTTCCGTATTTCTACTTTCAGAACAGGTGGGCAATAATTTTGTCAGTGAGACAATTATTCTAAGAAAAATAATGAAAGCGAATGTGAAATCTAAACACAACAATGGCTACTTGTCTACTAGCCACCGAGCAATTGCTACATGGGAAACCTTCTAGTCAGTCAGTCTCATGTTCCATGGTTCATGTGGATGATAAATAGCAATGATGGGGAATGAGTCACTTGACATTCATATCACAAATTATTTTGTAAATATTGTTACATGCTGATCAATTACAAGTTTTTTATTCATTTATTTTAAGAAAGTGGGCCCTCAGATGTTGGTTAGTAATTTCAGCCTACCATCTTTTACACATCACAATAATTTAAATTCTTCAATGGAATAAAGGGAGTTGTCAAGATGAACCTTTTCCAATTTGTTTTCAAATTTAACACTGCTGTCCATCAGACATTTTATAAAACTGGGTAAGTGATCAAAAATTTTGGTTGCAGGATTGTGCAACCCTTTTTGCGCTAAAGACAAGCTTAATGTGGCGTAACGAATATAACTTCTTTTTGGTATTGTAATTACGTAAACTATTGTTCCTTTTGAACGTTAATGTATTATTTACAATAAACATCACGAGGTAATACGCATACTATGAAACAAGTCAAAACTCTCAACTCCTTTTTGAGCAATAAAGACGCTCTTTCTTATAGATGAGTAACCCCAGAACAGTGGTAGCTGCTGAAAATACCTCCGACTCAACATTCGTTAATGTCAAATTACATCCATATTCCATACAATAATAAGCTAGCGCAGAAACTATTTGCAAATCGTTCATCATACGTGCATGTACTGTTAGTCTGATAGAATTAATAGATGTAACTCCTAGATTTTTTTTTACCTTTTAAAATCCCTCATCAACCTCCGCCTTGCAGGTGTAGACATATCTAGTACCTATAACAGAAGTCTATCAATTACAAATACTTCCTACACCGTTTCTCCACAACGTGAACTCATAAACTGACAGTATTTCATGTCATTTGTTTACGGGTTCACAACAACCACACTACTCTGTCGCCATGGTTCGCTATAATAACAACAGTACTGCCAACACCATGTAGCGAATTTACGTAATGTTACCGTTCCGTCTATCTCCACCGTTTGATGGCGACGTCGCTTGACGTTGATTAATTAAATTTCCGTTAATGTCTAGTGTGAATTGCGATGAGTTCGAGGCGTGTGTGTATGTGTGTGTGAGAGTGCGATGAATCTCTGGGTTATCAATGCTCTTACAAAAAGAGTTTTAGAGACAATGTGGTTAAAATGTCTAAAACTCTACATACAGTGTACAGTATAATCCCAATTGAAATCGCGTTCACTTTCTCCTACTCCCACTCACGTCCACGCGCACATAAACACTGTCACTCAAAAAGTAAAAGACAATAATTTTGGTAATTGTTTTCATACTTTTTAATGTAGATGATATAATGACACATCATCTGGCTATTCACTTACGTAGTACATTGATGATCTGCCCACCGACATAATAAATTACAAACTGCTCGCTAGTATTTTAGAGAACAAGTCGGATATTTCACAGAAATTAAAATTTGTATCACATTCGCCACGTTGTTACCTAAAACAAAGGGTAGATCTCCAAGGAAATTACTCTGCCTGTTCTCTGATGCAGACATCAAAGGGTCCTTTGACTGGAGTAATAAGCCACAGTTGAAGAGCAGACTATGGTCTTATTGTACCCCGTTCGTAGATGAATGAGAAAGATGTCATCTTGTCTTTGAGGCCGATGCAGATGAGCTACAGCCAAGTTCTTGACTTTACTTGTAACCACTCATTATTCTTCAACACTATCCATTCTTCTTTCCATCTAAACATGACTCAACATCCTGGTGATAGCACGCAGGGTTTGCGATAGCAAATTCAACCAGTAGGTTATTAGCACATATCTCCTTGGCTGATACATCTGCTGATTTGTTGTCCCACATTCCCATGTGCTACGGTAGCCAGAAGGACAAAACTACTGCCTGTATCATTATTAAATGGAGAAAGTAGTCTTGTAAATTCCAGATTATGTTATTTTCTGGATAAATGTGTTGTATAAATTGAAGAACACTTAAAGATTTGGAGCAGATGACAAACTAATCAGCACAAATTCACCGATGAAGTTCCAGTGAGACTGAATATAAATGGCATTAAATTTTGTAAATTCATTTGATAAGTCAGTGTTGACGACACACACCAGGAAAGCCATAGAGCAGCCAGTGTGGGTCTCCTTGCTTACACCCATCTGTGAGCGCTGTTATTTAGTTGCAGTACTCATTCGAAATTTCATAAAACATCTAATTAAAAACATATGTAGTAGTGCACACTTTCTGTACCTTACTACATCTAAAATTACTCTGGACCTCTTCACTAACCAGACTGGCAGTCGTCTGCAACTCTAGGTTTGGACAAGTACTTATCCTAAGCAAAATGCTAGGTAATACCTTAAGCAGATCACATAGTACTTTGATGAACATGAAATGTTTGTGAATATTGGTCCTGTAGTAGGATGAGCAATAGTTTGGTATGCTGGTGATTCTGGGAAAGTGAGAATCCTTATACTCTTAATGCACCATCATGGAATTCCACCAGGTGATGACAGGGCCCTACCCTCAGCCCAGATGGTGAGTGTGGGGTTCATCCTGTGGGTACCTGTTACCAGACTGGACCCATCAAGTCAGATAGCTTCACCTATCTTGGGACAAGTAGGTCTCACTAATATACACACTTCGCACCTATAATATAGCTAAGATCACACAAAAGCATTATAAAACTGGAGTGGTTTTGCTTTGTCTGCTCCCAAAGACCTGTGGCTAAAACACATCAAGACGTTTAGTACTTTCAAGGTCCTTATTTTCATACTCTTGTGGTTCATTAACATGACAGCCTAGAATAAAATGTGAGAACCACCAACATAACCAAAATTTGGAAATGCTGAAGATTGTCCCACTTTTGCATATCCAGTTGACTGAAACTCTGACAAGTTTAGCTAAAGTCAACAAATATACATTTACACTGATAAACTGAAACTTTATGATCCTGCCCACCATCATGTTGGATACCACCTGGTGGCGTTTTGGGTACATGATGAGGTAACAAAAGTATGTAAGTGGACCAGACATGGTCGGGGGATCACTCTAGCGGAGATATGTACTGGAAATGGGGAAATCCATTGAGATAAGTAACTTTGACAAAGAGCAGATCATTATTAAGCAGAGCCTTTGAACGAGTATCTTGATAACGGCGTAGCTGGTCGAGTGTTCGCGTGCTTCTGTCATGAGCATCTACAAAAAGAGGTAGAAGGACAGTGAAACTACCACAGGCACTAAATGGTTAGACGTCCATGAGACTTGTGTGATCTTTAAACTAGGAGAGATGGTGATCTGTGGCACCTCTACAAAGGAGCAAAATGTTGGTGCACCCACAAGTGTTTCAGAGCACATTGTTCATCATACATTGCCGAACATGAAGTTCCACAGCATACTGTTCCTATGTGTTCACATGTTGACGCAACGACATCGACAATTACGATTGCAGTGAGTACGAAACCATCGGGATTCGACCGTCGATCAATGGAAATATATTGGCTCTTTGTGTGAAACACATTTTTGCTACACTAGGTCGATGGTCGTCTCCACAAACGTCGTCATCGAGGTGAACGGCGGGTCGAAAAGAGCAGCGGGCCACGTACGCAGGCTAGTGGGAGCAGCATTATGCTATTGGAGACATTCTCATGTGCTTCCATGGGACCGACGGTAGTAATAGAAGACACGCTGACAGCTGCGAACCACCTACATCCCCTCATGCTCAGAGCCAACAACGTTCTACAGTTGTTTGAGGAGCACCGTAGTGAACTCACGGTAAGGTTTCGGCGACCAAATTTGCCTCATGTAAATCGTATGGAATCCATCTGGCTTGCTGTCGGGCGCCTCACAGCGCTTGCAAATCAGCGGCCTGTCATTTAAGCGAATCGAGTGACCTGTGCATAGACATTTAATACAACATACCTCCATAGACATACCAACAAACTGTCAGATCCCAGATACGCAGATTGAGTGATATATTTCGTTTCGAGGACTGACAATCAAGCTATTGCAGGTGGTCATAATTTTTTCGGTCATCAGTGTATTCGTAGAAAATTTTAAATCTGTCTCTGTAGCCCACTCCTCCAATTTCCTAACTGTTAGTTGTAACCAACTACCTGCTGTTGCAGAGTTTGAGGAGATGCTTCTTGCTATGTACGTTATAAACTATTTTAAAAAACGTTTTGCACTGCTGGAATATCTACAAATGGATATGGTTGTAGAAACAAGGGCAATAGAAAGTAAAAGAACAGTCCTCAGAAAACAAAAAAAAGGACTTTATTGTGAAATAAAAATACAAAGTGACCAATATAGTAGCCAACTGTTCGAAAATACACGTCTTTGAAGCAGTAATGTGCTATTATCCAAGGTCCTACGCTGTATTATTCCACCACATGCATTGCAAAGTGCTTGAGTCTTCCTTGGCATGCTTTCCACAAGGTGTTTGTGACATTGCTGCTCAGGCACTCTTCGACAGTGTCCCTTCTAAAGTCAATGTGTGAGGATGGTTCTTGTAACGATACACTGCAAATGCAACTAGTCCCAAACATGTTCATTCAGGTTCATGGCAGCAGTTACCTCAGGCCATTCGATTCAGCTGTTTCCAAACTCCTGGAGGAAAGTGTTCATGAGATGGGCGTGGTGCACTCGTGCATTATCGTCTCGAAAGACGAACCTATTACTAAATAATGCATCTTATCTCAAGAAAAAGTGAATAAAATCCTTATTCCTAAAAAAGGAGTATTTTCCAAATTTATGTGTTTATTTACTTAAATACGAATTTTTCGTACTTCTGGCATTAAATAAGTATTTTCTGTTGGTTTGAGAATGTCAATAACAGGTGCTACATTATAAATTTATGTTTAAATAATTTAACAGTTAGTTTTTTATTTACACTTATGAAGCTCTGTCTCTCTGTTCCTACTGGTTTGCACACATCACCAATAATCCTCTTTCAGTAAATGTTAATGTGATGTGAACAGAAAGTACATGACACAAATTTTATGTTTGGTGACATAATAACTATCTTATTAAACACATACTGTCACTTGTCTATTGTACATGTTTCACAAGAAATATGTATCACCATTTGTTAATTTTCTTTGAATATCTTTAATTAATATAGTTTCAGAATATGAATCATATTCGTAGGCACTGTACATCACATTGAGTTGTACCTTGAGGATCGTTTTTATCTAGTCGTATGATTTCTTCCATTCCAAAGTCACTGAGAGTTTTGGCATTTTGATCCAGATACAAAATTGACTACTGAGTAAAGGCCTTTTCATAAACATGGATGAAAACTAAAAGGTACTTATTGTCACTCAATATAAAGTAAATATCGAAACGAAAACAACAGTGACGACATGCGATAACACAGTTCAGTCAGCAATAATGTTTCAATAATGCTAAAATGATTGAATGTTTCCGCTCAGAACTGAATGCGCCAGGGATCAGACGATTTCAGTTGCCACTCTGGCGGTTCATAGGGGCGCAAACATGGTTGCAGACTGTTTAAAATGAAGACTAGAGATATGGTTGACTGTGAAATTCAAGTATCAATGTATGAATTTGAATAGCTCTGCTTCATGCCCGCATAATACTGTATTACTCGGAAAACCAAACTGCTAACATGGGCACAGTGTATTGTTGTATTTACACTGACATGAAGGGAGGGGAGGTAGCAACAACGTATATTCCAGTACTCTTACAATTGGAGCTTTATGACACACTACATATCTTTAAGTGCTACTGAATGTAGTGCACATTTAGAACAAGAACAGAAACTTGATGTACTGTATTTCTCACATAAGCTGCTCATGACACTTGCTGGCAGTATCTACAAAACTACCTTCTCCGGTGATGACGCTACTTTCCATAGTGGTGTTGTTGATTTGTCGTCTGTTGTTTCAGTCAAGGATGATAACGCCAACTCTTTGTTCAAATCCATGCTTACTAATTTTACTACATTTTCAGTCTCCCCGTCCATCACAGTGTCACACCTCCAGTAGACATCACATAGTTTTTTGGTGTGATACACAGACATTCAAGTCTTCTGATGTCACAGTAGTAAAAGCTAATATACCAACTGTGAAAGCAAATTAACCCCATAGGCTAGTAGATAACGCTTTTGGGTGGTAATGCTGAGGTCCCAGGTTAAATTTTCACTGACCAATTGCGAATTTATTGTGTCAGGATGGTCTGGAAGGATATCCACACAGTCTTGTGAGCCAAGTGAAAAGCAGCTTGAATATAAAAGCAGCGACACTTATGCACAAGTCACCAAAATAGTGTTATGCCGAAAGGCTTGCATTTGAGGTTACCATTCGAAAGCCATTTCCTTTCGGCTAGTAATAGAGTAGTTTTGCAGAATCAGCTGTCATTATAGGTCCCTACTTTACACCCACTGTTGCGAATGGACATTGCACCACCACACAGACACAAATTTGAATGAAGCGAACAGTGAAAGAAAACTGGCACAAGGGAGGTTTGAACAAGGCTCGCCCATGGGGAAATTCTATACCATAACCGCTTATCCACTACGCCGTTTCTCTTCCAAGCTGCTCTATATTGCACTTCTCGTCCTTGGACCGTTCATTGTTTCTACTTTGCTTTTTTTCCACAGTCCAGAACACCTTCTTTCTATTTTCATGATTGAGTTGTGTTCAGTTTTTGATGGGCTGTCTGCTGGGCTCTCTTACCACTAAAGCTGAGAGTGGTGCGATGGAGAGTTTCTCTTGTAAGAAGTATGCATATCATGTCAGAAATGTTGAATGTAAAAAATAAGAAGGTTTAAAAAGGTGATAGTGAAGAATAAGATCACATAGACTACCAAGAGCGTGATTACTCAATAATAGTGAAATATTTAGATGGATAAATTTAATTAGAAATTGTAAACATCAAATATAAATGGCAAAATTAAATAAAATAGCATTAAGTAAACTGTGGTGTCACCGCCAGACACCACACTTGCAAGGTGGTAGCCTTTAAATCGGCCGCGGTTCGTTAGTATACGTCGGACCCGCGTGTCGCCACTATCAGTGATTGCAGACCGAGCGCCGCCACACGGCAGGTCTTGAGAGACTTCCTAGCACTCGCCCAGTTGTACAACCGACTTTGCTAGCGATGGTTCACTGACAAAATACGCTCTCATTTGCCGAGACGATAGTTAGCATAGCCTTCAGCTACGTCATTTGCTACGACCTAGCAAGGCGCCATTACCAGTTACTATTGATATTATGAATAATGTACCGTCAAGAGCGACGCTCATCATTAATGGATTAAAGTTAAGTATTCCACCAGCTACGTCCGTTTTTCTAAAGTCTAATTTCCTTGTCCTGTTCCAGACCTCACGCCAGCCTGCGTGAGCTAAAACGTGTGCCTTTCGGCTTCCTCTAGTAAACCGGTGTTGGCTCTCCTGCCAACCCACAACATAAACGTGATGATGAAAGGGACATTATGAGTTATGGAAGACATACACTTCCATTAGGGGCTTATAGTTTTACTGTAGATGTATTGTAAATAACATATCCATCACTAGTTTTATATATTTCATTAATCATTATAATTAGTTGTACATATTTCATTTATTATTATCATTATTTGTATATATTTCATTTATCATTATCATCAGTATGTATATATTTCATTTATCATCATCAGTTCTTGCATTATATTTAATTCATTGTCAGTGTGTGTATATTTTATTTATGATTAGATGTATTTATTTAATTTATTATCATCACAGGTTGTATGTATTTCATTTGTCATCACTTGCGTTATATGTCATGATGAATACCTGGATTAATTTTATCATCATCAATATGTTATGTTTATTCAGAAATATAAGTTGATTTTGTGTAAAAATGCGGTGCACCGACGGTGTCAGGCGGTTTGTGGACTTATTTAATAGAATTTGTAAATTTCGATGAAAAATGTCTGAGAATGAACTATAGTCATATAAAAATTTGTCATTTTGGAGATTGGGGTCAAACGTGCATGTTACACCTACTGCTAGATTTAAATTACTTTTTATTAATGGACATTACCACAATTTTTCAGTAAAACAGAATGCAAGTAGTCGGTAAAATTTAGCAATGTTCCTGTCTTCTTCACTAACCCCTAAGGGAACTTTTATACTCGACTTTGTACCCTCAATGATACTTCAGTTCAATTAGTTACATGTTAATTGCATCTGGAATAATTTAACCCACAGTAATATGTTAATCAGGTTTCAATAATGAAAACAAGAATCTGTGATTTTAATTAGTTGCAACTGTGGGTTCCTGCTGAAACATTGTGTATTGTATCAACTAAACGAAATATCTTTTAGACTTGTTTCTCAAACTTTATTATTACTTTATCGACTGAACACAGCATGACTCATGTCTCCCTTATCTTCATAGAAGAAACATTTACATCAGCCACCATGAGTTGCTCCTAGAGTGCGCTCATCAGACGTTACCAGGTAGCGTCACCAGAGAACACCAAATTCGCATCACTTTACACCTGCAGTTGCGATTGGTCCTTGCATCTTTCTAAGCTGCCGTACTCAGGGCTGTGAGTCATGGTGCCCTCAGATTATCCTTAGACTACTCTGCATTCACACCAAGGTTATGCCAGACAGGGCAGTGAGATCTTAGGAACATAGCATGGATCCAATGATGACTTCATGAATCTAACATGACACAAGTGCTACGATGACTGCTAGTGAATATTGATAACCGGTACTAGTGGAACAGAAAGAGAGGCTGCAGAGAGACAGGATACAAAGTTATATATGCTTTATATCGAATATATTCTAAATAAATATATTTATGTTTTAATCATTATATAGTGTTTTAGAGTGTTTACCCACCTTGTTACACAAACACACAGCAGTTATCTACTTATGAATGAAGGCACCAATGTTCCTATCCTCTGTAGTAGTTGTACTAGTGATTAAAAGGGGTGATTAATTGAACAGAGTTTGCTCATTCAGAGTTAGATATGGTGATACATACAACTGTTTCTAATATATCTAACTGACTGAACTTTGTACCCTTTCCCTCTGTGTGTGGTATTTCGACATATGTTATCTATTTGTGGTTTTCGTTTAAGCAATGTTTGGTAAAAGATGAATGTGGCTTCTTTTGTCTCTGGCTTATATGGTATTCTATTTCAGATGACCAAATAAACCTCACTTTTCAGGATGGCTGGTTGTTTGGCATTTTAACTGAGTAAGCATCTACCTAATGTCTGTGGGACATAGAAAAACATAGACAGTTGCCTTTAAAATGTTACTAATCCCACTTGAAAATTTACCTATAAAAGATACACTTCACCGTTTCCTTTCCCATCTACTTACATTGTTCACTGCATGCAGTAAGTATCTGGCTTGCATCTTGTGTTTCTTTCATTGATAATTTTGTCGACAATATTTTATTCAGATTCACTATTTGTGGCTATAGTCTTTGTTGCACTAAGTCCCTGGTCATAGTCTTCTTGGGGCCTGGGGAAAGAAAGGGATCAGAGGATTATCTGGTGAAATGCTGCATGTTTGGAAGTTGTTGGATGTTGAGAGGAAGCTAGGATGGATGTGTCATTAAAGAAGTCTTTCCACTAATTTTTAAAGTTTTAGTTTCTATTTTCTGTATGTAAGTTGATATGTAGGAAATAAATGGTGGAACCCCCCAACTCCACCCTTAATGATAGTATGTCACTGATTCATATTTTCCAAGAACTTCTGGAGTTATCTAGTGGAACCATTCAACATACAAAGAATATCATCGAAATAGCTATACCAAAACACAACATGATTTGCCAGTGGTTCATTCTAAAGAAAATCTGTCTCCCATTAATCCATGAACATTTCTGCTGACGTGGGGGATAAGGGTGAGCCCGTTGCCAGACTATATGCTTTCTTATAATAGCGCCCTTGAAAGTAGAAATAATTTTGATTTAAACAACATTCTACCACAACAATTAAGCATAGATGTTCTTATGGATTAATGCTGTGTACGTATAATGATTGTGAGAAAATATCTATACAACATTTCATAACAATCCTCGAGAATGAGCTGTGTACATCAAAAGAGACTAATTTCGAATTTGTTGGAATGCAAACATCTGTTAACTTGATAATAAATCTAAACTGTTCTTAATGCTTTTTTTTCCTTTGAAGTCCACTTTTTTCATCAAGATGGTGTTGCCCTTCCTTGCAATATGGTGGAATGATGCTCGTATTGCTGATACCTCTGGTTGTACTGGCATTTCTGATTTGTGGAGTTCTGGTAGGCTATGCAGCTGTGGAGCCCTAGGATTCATTTGAAGATTACTCTTACAAACTTATTCACAAAAAAATATTGGAGCACTTGTTTACTAACTGCTTAGTCTGATCACTATATTTAGCTGTTAGATGTTGCTGTAGTTTTAATAGTTGCACTGACTGGATAAATTGTTCCACTTTGCTTGTGTAATCTGTTTTCTTCAAGATCAATACAGTCCCTCCTTTATCAACTGTAGTCACAATCAGATTACTGCTTTCAGTCATAGTTTTAAATTTGGAAATTTGTGGTAAGGTCTTATGGGGCCGAACTGCTGAGGTCATCGGTCCCTATTTTTACACACTACTTAATGTAACTTAAACTACTTTACGCTAAGGACGACATGCCTGAGGGATGACGCGAACCTCCGCCGGGAGGAGCCACACAGACTGTGACAAGATGCCCTAGACTGCACGGTTACCCCGTGTGGCCATAGTTTTAACTTTCTCCATAATAAGAACTCTATGTCCGTCCTGTACTGAAGCTGTTGTGTCTGTGCCTGCTTAATATCTTCTGCACACTGTACTTTTGTAGTTATATCTTTCCACAGAACTAATTCTAGATCTATTCTTGGATAGTCTAACACTTGGAGTTTCGGTATCTTGGATGAGATGTACTTGTGGCCTTTTCAAAATAAGTTTTCTTCAGGTTCTGTTGATAAGTTCTTAATTCTATCTTAAACTGGACTGACTCTTTTGAGGTTATACCTCTCGCCTTCACAGACAATAACTTTTCTAACTTCTTCTTTTGACAGGAAAATGCATTATAAATTATGTTCGAAACTGTTTCTATAACTGTATTGTTCAGCCTGATGAATTCACACGGCTGTAGCTTGTGAGTAAGCTGCACATATACGAATTTCAAGTGCATACTCGTATTATCACATACCTGATACAAATTTGACATTTCTTGTCTTATCCATAGTTTTTCTGCTGACTTCTTCACATATCTCATGGAAGCTTCATTCCTTTTGATTCTGATGGTAACCTACTCTGGTGTTATTTTGTAATCCAGGCACAGCTTTTTAAACCAAATATATTAGGATGCTTTTGTCTTCTTAGTAAAGAATCACAGTTAATATTGGTTGATTTGCGTTCTTAATCTTTTTAATTGATTCAACTGTGGGTACTTTGTGAAAAATGATATACTGTATTAACTCAACGAAACACTTTTTCAACCTTGTCTCAGAATATCATTACTGTATGACCTTGGTTTCGGGTTGTAACGCCATTTTCTAATATGTAACCGATCTCTAAGATGGGAAACAAGCAAATTTAAACATATCAACTTCTTAATCTGTCGTTTCTTGCCTTAAAGTATAAAAGTTATACATGTTGACAATTTTGACACAGTTGCATATGAATTTTAGAAAATTCATAAAGACAGCATTTGCAATAACTATGAGCACACATACATTGATGTAAAGTTATGTGTACAGGAATGGGAATTTGAGTCACTATCTATTTATGAATGAAGGCACCAATGTTCTTCTCCTGTGAATAGGTTGTAACATTAGCCAAAAGGTGTGAATAATTTCCCTGAGTTGGCTCACTCAATAGTAAATGTAGGGGTACACATACGTATTTCTTAATTTCTGATATTTCTAACTGATTGAGCTTTGCACTCTTTCCCTTTAATGTAGGACTTTTAACATTGATCATGGATTTGTTGTTTTCATTTAAGCAATGTTCAAGAATACTGTGATACGTTGTCCTGTCAAAGAAGTAAGTTAGAACAGTTATTGTCATAGAACGAAATAACTCTAATCCCAAAACGGCCAATCCAGTTTTCAGATGTAATTGTGGACTTACTAACATTAACTGTACCAGGACCATAAGAAAAGTTAATATCAAAATGCTACAAATACGTCCCAGGCATGACAACAAAACAACAAGTTTTAGACCAAGTAAGAGTAGATCTAGACTGAGCCCTACAGAAAAATGTAGTACAGTGTATAGAAGAAATGAAGAAGGCACAGCTGTAACAGCAGCTTCAATATAAGAAGAGCAATGAGTTTTCGATTATGGAGAAACTTAAAACTAGCGAAGGGTAGAAAGATCAGTCAGTTCGAAATATTAGAAATTAAGAAACACATGTATGTAGTCCCACATTTGCTATAGAATGAGCAAACTGAGCTCAGAACTTAGATAATGTCACAATTTCTACATAGGAAAAGAACCTTGGTGCCTTCGTTACTAAATAATGATACAAATTCTCATTCCACAGCAAGTACCTCTACCCAATGGATGTTTCTTCACAGTCCTACTGTATTCTGTAAAATACATATTCAACTGTGTCAAAATTGTCAACAGAGGTAACTTTTGTAGTTTAAGTTACGAATCGATAGATTACAAAGTTGACTTGTTTATACCTTCTTGGTTCTCAACTTCAGAACCAGTTATGTACTAGAAAATGGACTTATAACCCAGAACCTAGATCATACAGTAATAGCAAAGCTTGTAAAATAAAGTTAAAAAGTGATTCATTTAGTTAATATGAAAAATTAGTCAACTCAGTACATAATTAAATGTGATAATGGACTCACAGAAAACTTCACTGATTCCCCCTGTAGGATAATGGCAAAATTTTATTCACTAAATGGATACAAAAACTTGATACATAAAGCACAAAATGTTAAAAGAAAATTGTGGTCCCTGTACCACTGAAATTGTTGTTTAAGTCCCAGATAGCAGCACCATATATGCAAATGGAAAAGTGCACCAACTACAAATGTGAAAGTATAACACTATTTTGAAATATCAGAGAAACAATTGAAACACTATTATCTGATTATCTCAACATCCCCACTTCAGTTACTAAATGGTTAACACTTTCACTGTTTTTTGTCTTTGAGTTCTTCAGTGCTTCTATTGAGAGGCTTGGTCAGAATACCTGTTTTCTGTTGTCGACAAGGCCACCACCTTCTGCCTCTGGGAGTTCCAAGCTATGGTGGCTACATTGTTTAACAACAAAGCTTGTGGTTGATTTTAGAATAAGGGTAGGGTACCATATTCTGAAAACCCAAAAGGAGGACACTCCCAATGGGATTGATCAACATGTTTTTAGGATGGTTCTTGACTGTATCTCAATAAGAGTTTAGAGTAAGGTAAACATTGCTGATGACATATCGTGTATAGTGGTGCTACAATGATTTTTAATAAAAAAGTAGGGTTGCTGTTCCTCTTACCTGTGGCATAGGTAAGTTGGGACGCTTTTTGGGCTTAAACAATAAAGTGCAATTGCTGTAAAACAATGACTGTCATGTTCCTTTTAGATCCCTACTAATAAAACAATGTTTCTGTGTTATAGGTTATATTTTGAAAGCCATGAAACTTTTGTTTCAGCTTAACAAATATGTTAATTTAATGGGTGAGGAATGTGTAATTTAAAGAAAATGTAGGTGGATGAATAAACTAGTTCGCTAAAATACGTGTACTCCACAAAATTAAACTTTTAAGTAAAAATCGGTGCCGGAGAATGCAATCATTAGAGCTATGTCTAAGCATAAATTGATCGAAACATCGAATGTAAGCAAATAACAAATGTAATTCGATAACATCAGTAAAAGATATATCAACTGTGTATGATACAATACATTAAAAGGCGAAAGTTCAGACATGTCTGCATAAATAAGGATATGTTGTAACACCAAGTAAAAGATTCTCTTGCATCTTCTGAATCACTAAAAACAGGAAAACGGATATCCCTGCTCCTTGGATAATATAAGCCAGACAGATTGTTCCAGTTTAGTACTTCAAACTTCTCTCCACTTCATTCCAGTGTGTCTTTTAGGTTTTTCGAGGTACGGACAAGCACTATGCACTGCATACGTTATATTCAGTTCTGCTTGCCACTTAAAGGTAGAGCAAGCTTCCAACAGCTTCACAGCATGGAGTATTCATAATTTTTGAGCTGAGTTCCAGCTGAGAGTACATGTGACCACAATCAGTGGGTACTGCCATGGCATTGACATTATCCATTTAATACCATTCCAACAAAGATCTTACCTGTGTCTCTTGATTTAAGAAGACAGAGAGACTGCTCTATTTGCAAACCAAGATAATCGTAGCACCACCTCTTGTTACATTAGATTCCAGCTCCAAATCATCCCGCAACAGACTGATTATTTCTCAAGACTCCAATACAATTGGTCCATCATCAATGTGAGACTGCCATTTTTGTTCACAAAAACGCTGGGATCTGCTTCTGTTGCTACCAGGCCGAATTTTTTTAACACATGGATGAATAGTTGATTCCATAGTGCAGATGTTTGTTTGATTCCATACACAGTTTTCTTCCACTTGCATACCCTTTTGGTATCATCTGGTGACTGAGCAGTTCTAGGGGCTACAGTCTGGAACCACGCGACTGCTACGGTTGCAGGTTCAAATCCTGCCTCGGGCATGGATGTGTATGATGTCCTTAGGTTAGTTAGGTTTAAGTAGTTCTAAGTTCTAGGGGACTGATGATCTCAGAAGTTAAGTCTCATAGTGCTCAGAGCTATTTGGTATCATCCTCAAAGTCTTTGGGTTGTTGATATATCTCTTGGTACTGATTTCACAGTATAAAAATGCACTTGCGTTTATCAAACTGCCTCATGCCCATAGCTTTGGATGCTATGGAACATAAAATTATTCCTATTACCATTGGACTGAAGGTTTCTGTATAGTCCATGCCATGCCTCTGTCGAAATACTCTACCAACAAGACGAGCTTTGAATCTGTACACAGTTCCATTTGTTTTCCTCTTCACTTTGAGTACCCATCTATTGTCAAATGTTTCATGGTTTTCTTGTGGTTGAATCATGATTTAAGTTTCATTAAAGGGGCATAGATTTCTTCTTGCATGGTCCACTTGCCAGTTTTCTGAGATGTCACAGTCCACTGCGTCTGGGTATAAGGCAGGTTCATGACAGTGTGTCACCTATGCAGACTTTACATTACGATTGGCATATCTAATAGGCTTATTGATTTTTTTCTCTGTCTCGTGGAAAACTTCCTATTTGGTTCATAGATTCTATGCAGTCTTCGTTGACATTCTGTTTAGTACAATTGATTTCAGAATTTGGTTTTTCAGGTAATTTGATTTCCTCTTCTTCTGGCTGATTCAGGCTTTCCTCTTGAGTGGGCTGTTCATCTTCAATGGTCTCAGATATTAGGAAACATTCATCTTCTTTCTCTACAATTTTGTCAAATTGACAATCCTTGTATAATTTGCCCGTGAAAGCACCAAGATAACTTGACCTTGGCGAGGAAACCAAATATGATATCTTTTTATTTCTGTGTCATAACCAATCAGATAACCTTTCTCAGCTCTGGGATTCCTTTTCTGCCATATCTCCTTTGGGATCTGTGTAAACCATCTCTCCAAATATCCTGAATTTGGACACATCACAGTCCAATGCAGTTCATAATTTGTGAGGTGATTTCCCATCAACATTGCTTGTATACGTTCTGTACAAAATATAAACTGTCATGTTTATGGATTCAACCCGTTATTATATTGGTAGCCCATTTGAGTGAAGCATTGTCCTTGTAGTCACGACCACAGTTCTGTTCTCACATTCAGCTGAGCTGCACCATACTGCTTGGGACTGTGGAATACTGATATTTGATCTATTATCCCATGACTCTATATTATTTTATGTAACTCTTGATTGATGAATTCTAGTCCACTGTCAGTTCTGATCACATTAATTTCATGTTCAATTTGTTTATCACTGTTGTTATGAAATAATCCAGGTGTCTGATCACTTCAGATTTATTTTCGCCCTGGGTATAGTCATCTTTTGACAAAATAAAGTACCACAAACCACCAGCTGAATTAACATACACAGGGCCACACAAATCACTGTGAATCAGGTCACCTGTCTTTGTTGACTTCGAATCACTTTTGAGGAAGGGCAACTTGTGAATTTTGCCCACAATGCAATCCTCTCATAAGTTTTTATGGGGAAAGATTTGGTGTGTAAGTCTTTTGTTTCACATTTTGTGATCTGCCTTAGGAGCTATATTTGTCTGAATAATGTCTTTTTCTCTCAATAAAAGCTTCATCATGTACAATCTGTCTTCACAAACGCCCACTGCAACAACATTATCTCTCTTGAACAATCTGCATGTTGCCTTATCCTCAAGCGAGGGAAAAGATCTTCTGTCTGTGAAATAATAAGTAGTCATGTCGCTTGAAACATCATTTTTAATTTGCACTATTGCTGCTAGAGTAAATTTACGTTTACTTAGTTTTTCTGTCTGTAAATTGAATGTACAGTAGTTTGTTCCATATGCAGCTGAAGATTCGAAATTAAAAATGTGTAGCTTTGGCTTCTCTTCAGTTGCTGCGCCATCAATTTTCTGAGCTACATTGTGCATCTTTTTCCATGTTGTAAGATACTTTTCATATGCCTGTAAGTGTTGAAGTTTTTAGGCCGTCGTTATGTATTAGTGTGACTGTTTCGTGTATGTCAGTAGACAAGATCCAAAGCTCCTACGACACTTGAGGTTACATGTAGTTGAAATCTGCAGGCCAGTCATTGCTTTGTATTTCTTACAATGTTCCTTTCCATTATCTTAAGGTTACATTTTCACTTGCACCTGGTAGAAATAACCTCAAAGCTTCTTTCTCACTCTCGTTTTTGGTACTGTTGCCAGTATTCTGTTTTATTTACATCATAAAAAACTCCTCGCTCTGTGACCTCATATACGAGCCTATGTAAAACAGCACTGATTCTCACTGTAGGACAATGACAAAAATTCATTCAATAAACAGATACAAAAACATGATACGTAATACACACACATTATAAGAAGAAGACAGTCTCTGTACCACTGAGTTCACTACAGAAGTCCCAGATAACAGGACAATATTAGCAACTGGAAAGTGTCCAAAACACAGATGTGAAAATACAGCACTGTTTAGGCCTATGAATATCAGAGAGACAAAAAAACAACGTTTTTAATTGATTATCACAACAAAATGAATATTTATATAGCTTATTTTAACTTTGGTGCACTCCGTGAGATGTCCTCATCTACCCTTGAGAGTAGGACTACACTACTGTCCAAGAATCAAGAATTAAGAATTTTTTTCAGCATAGATCATTTTACAATGATATTGGCTTCGTCATACAGGATGTACTAGTACATACAGAATAAAAAATAAACAAATGTCAGTACATTATAGAATACATTTCAAGCATGGCAGTGTACCAAATTACACCAGGATAGCTTCTAAAAGTTAATGCAATAAGCTATACGATAATCTAATGTAATACACTATTGAATTGCTTATTGTATACACTATGTAATAATACACGATTAACAACAGCACACAATAATACGTTGAACTACAGACAACAGAGAAAGAAAACTGGCGTTCTACGGATCGGAGCGTGGAATGTCAGATCCCTTAATCGGGCAGGTAGGTTAGAAAATTTAAAAAGGGAAATGGATAGGTTAAAGTTAGATATAGTGGGAATTAGTGAAGTTCGGTGGCAGGAGGAACAAGACTTTTGGTCAGGTGATTACAGGGTTATAAATACGTAATCCGATAGGGGTAATGCAGGAGTAGGTTTAATAATGAATTAAAAATAGGAGGGCGGGTAAGGTACTACAAACAGCATAGTGAACGCATTATTGTGGCCAAGATAGACACAAAGCCCATGCCTACTACAGTGGTACAAGTTTATATGCCAACTAGCTCTGCAGATGATGAAGAAATAGATGAAATGTATGACGAGATAAAAGAAATTATTCAGGTAGTGAAGGGAGACGAAAATTTAATAGTCATGGGTGACTGGAATTCGTGAGTAGGAAAAGGGAGAGAAGGAAACATAGTAGGTGAACATGGATTGGGGGGAAGAAATGAAAGAGGAAGCCGCCTTGTAGAATTTTGCACAGAGCATAACTTAATCATAGCTAACACTTGGTTCAAGAATCATAAAAGAAGGTTGTATACCTGGAAGAATCCTGGAGATACTAAAAGGTATCAGATAGATTATATAATGGTAAGACAGAGATTTAGGAACCAGGTTTTAAATTGTAAGACATTTCCAGGGGCAGATGTGGATTCTGACCACAATATATTGATTATGAACTGCAGATTGAAACTGAAGAAACTGCAAAAAGGTGGGAATTTAAGGAGATGGGACCTGGATAAACTGAAAGAACCAGAGGTTGTAGAGAGTTTCAGGGAAAGCATAAGGGAACAATTGACAGGAATGGGGGAAAGAAATACAGTAGAAGAAGAATGGGTAGCTCCGAGGGATGAAGTAGTGAAGGCAGCAGAGAATCAAGTAGGTAAAAAGACGAGGGCTAATAGAAATCCTTGGGTAACAGAAGAAATATTGAATTTAATTGATGAAAGGAGAAAATATAAAAATGCAGTAAATGAAGCAGGCAAAAAGGAATACAAACGTCTCAAAAATGAGATCGACAGGAAGTGCAAAATGGCTAAGCAGGGATGGCTAGAGGACAAATGTAAGGATGTAGAGGCTTGTCTCACTAGGGGTAAGATAGATACTGCCTACACGAAAATTAAAGAGGCCTTTGGAGAGAAGAGAACCACTTGTATGAATATCAAGAGCTCAGATGGAAACCCAGTTCTAAGCAAAGAAGGGAAGGCAGAAAGGTGGAAGGAGTATATAGAGGGTTTATACAAGGGTGATGTACTTGAGGACAATATTATGGAAATGGAAGAGGATGTAGATGAAGATGAAATTGGAGATAAGATACTGCGTGAAGAGTTTGACAGAGCACTGAAAGACCTGAGTCGAAACAAGGCCCCGGGAGTAGACAACATTCCATTAGAACTACTGATGGCCTTGGGAGAGCCAGTCATGACAAAACTCTACCATCTGGTGAGCAAGATGTATGAGACAGGCGAAATACCCACAGACTTCAATAAGAATATAATAATTCCAATCCCAAATAAAGCAGGTGTTGACAGATGTGAAAATTACCGAACTATCAGTTTAATAAGTCACAGCTGCAAAATACTAACACGAATTCTTTACAGACGAATGGAAAAACTGGTAGCAGCGGACCTCGGGGAAGATCAGTTTGGATTCCGTAGAAATGTTGGAACACGTGAGGCAATACTAACCTTACGACTTATCTTAGAAGAAAGATTAAGAAAAGGCAAACCTACGTTTCTAGCATTTGTAGAGTTAGAGAAAGCTTTTGACAACGTTAACTGGAATACTCTCTTTCAAATTCTGAAGGTGGCAGGGGTAAAATACAGGGAGCGAAAGGCTATTTACAATTTGTACAGAAACCAGATGGCAGTTATAAGAGTCGAGGGGCATGAAAGGGAAGCAGTGGTTGGGAAAGGAGTGAGACAGGGTTGTAGCCTGTCCCCGATGTTATTGAATCTGTATATTGAGCAAGCAGTAAAGCAAACAAAAGAAAAATTTGGAGTAGGTATTAAAATTCATGGAGAAGAAGTAAAAACTTTGAGGTTTGCCGATGACATTGTAATTCTGTCAGAGACAGCAAAGGACTTGGAAGAGCAGTTGAACGGAATGAACAATGTCTTGAAAGGAGGATATAAGATGAACATCAACAAAAGCAAAACAAGGATAATGGAATGTAGTCAAATTAAATCGGGTGATGCTGAGGGAATTAGATTAGGAAATGAGACACTTAAAGTAGTAAAGGAGTTTTGCTATTTAGGGAGTAAAATAACTGATGATGGTCGAAGAAGAGACTGGCAATGGCAAGGAAATCGTTTCTGAAGAAGAGAAATTTGTTAACATCGAGTATAGATTTAAGTGTCAGGAAGTTGTTTCTGAAAGTATTTGTATGGAGTGTAGCCATGTATGGAAGTGAAACATGGACGATAACTAGTTTGGACCAGAAGAGAATAGAAGCTTTCGAAATGTGGTGCTACAGAAGAATGCTGAAAATAAGGTGGGTAGATCACGTAACTAATGAGGAGGTATTGAATAGGACTGGGGAGAAGAGAAGTTTGTGGCACAACTTGACTAGAAGAAGGGATCGGTTGGTAGGACATGTTTTGAGGCATCAAGGGATCACAAATTTAGCAGTGGCGGGCAGCGTCGAGGGTAAAAATCGTAGAGGGAGACCAAGAGATGAATACACTAAGCAGATTCAGAAGGATGTAGGTTGCAGTAGGTACTGGGAGATGAAAAGGCTTGCACTGGATAGAGTAGCATGGAGAGCTGCATCAAACCAGTCTCAGGACTGAAGACCACAACAACAACATCCTCCTCAGACATCTCAAAGAATTCTTTAATGTCATAGAATGCATGAACTGACAGCCAGCTATACCACTTAATTTTTAAAAAAATTATACCTGTAGACTGAACATGAATTGGCAGTTTATTGAACATTCTGAGTGGGTTAAATTTGTGAGAATTTCCTGTTCTTGCTAATCTGTGGCGCTGTATGTCTAAATTACCCATAGCCCTGGTGTTGTGTTCATGTATTTCCACTCTGGCAATAAATTCTGAAATATTATTTTTAATATAGAGTACAGACACATAGATGTATAAATTTATAATTGTGAGTATTCTGAGTCTGGAAAAAAAGAGGACGGCAGTGCTCCCTATGACCTCTTTTATATATTATGTGTAAGACTTTTTTTTGTAATTTCAAGATGTTCTTGATGTGAGGGGAGTGCCCCCATATAATCAGACCATATGAAATATGTGACTGGAATAGCCCAATGTATGTCTCCCTAAGGTATTTTAAGCTCACTACCTCCTTTAGTTTCAAGATAAGGCGTGCCACCCGAGATATTTATTCACATACGTGATTGTCATGTTCCTCCCAATAGAGTTTAGAGTCAATGTGAATACCTAAGAGTTTTACCGATTTACTGCCTACTTCATTTGATGTTCCCATTAAAAGTTGTTGGGTTTTATCAGGATTGCACAGGAGATTATTGGCTGCAAACCAGTACAGGGCCTTATCATGTGTTTCTTTTGTTAGTTTATTCAGATCTGAAATGTTCTGATGTGTGATAAGTAGTGCTGTATCGTCAGCATAACACATGACATGGTGGGCTATGTTTTTAGGTAAATCATTAATAGCTACAGTGAAGAAGAAGGCTCCAAGGATAGACCCTTGTGGTACACCTGTGCTGATTTCCATTATGCAAGAATTTACAGTTCTGACTGAAAAGAATTGTTTTCGGTTACTTAAATAAGAATTTATCACAGCTAAAGTGGTCCCTCTCACCCCGTAAAACTCTAGTTTCCCCAGTAGTAAGTCAACAGGAATGCAATTGAAAGCTTTGCTTACGTCACATAATACCAGTGATACCATGTTATTGTTTTCAAAAGCTGTTAAGGTTTGGTCCACGATTTCCAAGATGGCCCCTGTTGTGTTTTTCCCTTTGCAAAAACCAAACTGATTGCTACATAGGATATTGTGTTTTTCAAAGAAGCTGCTTATTTGTGAGTATCAGTGCCTCAGATATGTTTGAGAATATTGGAACAATGGAGACTGCTCTATAGCTTTGGGGAAGATGTTTGTCCCCTTTCTTAAAAACTGGGACAACTTTTGATACCTTAAGTACATCTGGAAAAACTCCAAATTCTACACATTTATTAAAAATAAAAACTACTGGTTTGGTGATTGAGTGTATTGTCTTTTCAATTATGTTATTTGATAACCAATAACAGTCCATACTTTTAAAACCTGAACATTTGTATAGGACTTTTATAACATCAGCAGGTGTGACAGCCCTCCATTGAAATACCAAGTTAACAGGCAGTGGTGTTCCAACAAGGTCCATTGCAGATGAATTTGTTGCTTTAATACTGTTACTTATTTCTTCAACTGAGTTTAAAAAGTATTGATTTAATTCCTCAGGTTCAATCAGGGCAGTTACTATGCATTTTGGTGTATTCTCTTGTTTTATTATTTGCCATACTGCCTTGCATTTATTGGGAGCCCTTTCTATATAGTTTTAAACTGTTTGCTTTTTTGCCAGAAGAAGATCAGCTTTGTAGTATTTTTTGCATTTCAGATATGACCTATGAATGTTCACATTCTGTTCTGCTCCTTGGTTAGCGGCTTACTTATGCATCTGGCACAGCATATGCATGTTTCCTCTATTTTCTGCTAGCTCTTCTCTAAACCAGTTAGTCATTTCTCTTGGATATCTATTTTTTTTACTGGTGAGCAAGAATACCATAAAACTGTATGCTTTTTAAAGAAGTTATCAAAGCTAATTTCAGCTTCCCTTTTTCCAGGCTGACAATTATATATAAAGTCCCAATCTGCACTTTCTAATCTATCAACAACCATACTTACGTATTCTTCCTTTTGTCCTCGTACCATTACTACTTTAGGTTCTTCAGTTTTAACAGGCTGCCTCTTACAGAGTGTAAGGAGTAGTGGCTCATGATCTGCAAGTCCACTTCCTGCAAGTCTGACTGTAAAATCTTCCCTATGGAAATTCACAACAATATTGTCTATGCAGACATTCTTACGTGTGGCACAGTTATTTGTACAATAGAGGTCTAATGATCTTAGGATATTCAAAAATGTCCTAGCAACTGGCCTGTGTGTGTTTACTATTTCTATGTAGAAATCACCACATATAGCAATTCTTGTTTTACTCTTCAATATCTTTTTAACTATTAATTCAGATTTTTCAATAAACAAATTTACATCACCATCTGGCGACCTATATAGACTAACTACCACTATATTTTCATTCATTAGTTTTACACCACTAAACTCCCCGTCTAGTTGTGAGGAGTACATAGATACATCACTTCTGGAAAACTGTATTCCTTCTTTGGCAAAAATTCCAGCACCAGCATTCTTTCTCTGTTTTCTACATATCCTGTCTCCCACAACATACCCTTGGGGAACAAACATATTTAGTTGTTCTTGGGTTAACCAGTGCTCAGATACACATATAACATCTACATGTTCAGTGTTACATATATGTTGTAATTCTAAAATCTTATTTCTAATACAACATATATTAACTTGTAGAAAAGTAAGTAGTTTGTCTCTATCTGTATTCCTCTGAGAGTAATTTGACTCTATATTTGAAATTGTAGGTTCGGTTTATCTCTTTAATCTTGATGTACTGTCATCATCTGTGTTATGATAGTCACATACCTGTTCATCCACTTGATGACTCACTTTGTTAACTGTTTTCTTTTGTGAAACCATTGCAAATCCCACCAAAAATCCTCGTCCCTTGTTTGTGGTTTCTTTCTTCAGGTTGACTGCCATATTCCACCTGTTGATATTCTCATTCCTTGAGCTTGAGTTGCTATTCTTCTTTTTGCAAGTAGTTCTCTCTTCTTATATGGCGTCTTCTTTCCTGCAACAGCATTTGCTGCTTCTAATAACTTCTGCACTGATCTCTTGGGTATATCTATTTCTTGAGTAATTGTCCTCTCTGCACATACAGAATTCTCTTTTAAGGATTGTGCTGTTATTTGTACTGGAGGTGTGTCAGTAACACCCTTAGATGGCTTTCCTTTTTGAACTGCATTCTGTGTTGTGGTATGCACACTGTGTTGTCAATCGTGTTTTATGTCGGATGCCTCAAATCTGTAGTTTTTACTCATTTCTTTCTCGGCTGATTCTCGCTTCTATAGTTCGTTTGTTGGTACACGTATAATTGTTTTCGAATACTTAAGTTCCCAGACGGCCGCGGTGGCCGTGCGGTTCTAGGCGCTGCAGTCCGGAACCGCGGGACTGCTACGGTCGCAGGTTCGAATCCTACCTTGGGCATGGATGTGCGTGATGTCCTCAGGTTAGTTAGGTTTAAGTAGTTCTAAGTTCTAGGGGACTGATGACCTAAGATGTTAAGTCCCATAGTGCTCAAAGCCATTTGAACCATTTGATCCAACTTAAGTTCCATTCTTACTATTGTGAGTTCATTCTTTAACTTTTCGCACACACACGTTTTTAACAGGTCTGTTTTGATTTCGTCCCTATCGTCACATTCAGAACGAAAACAACCACTATGTTTCCAGTTTTCCACTCTATTCGTTGCATTTACACGCGAGTAATGGAATTTCCTCTTACACTTTGCACAACTCACCCCTTTTCTTGTTGTTTTGTTACAGGAACACGGTTTATTCCACGCTTCCTTACCTATTTCGTGAATAGTATTCAAATTTTACGAACTGGTTGCGGCCATTGTGCACGAGTTAGTAACAAAACACAATATGTCACTGCTCTTTCAACAGATCGCCGTATTTTTAGTTACTTGTAGAGAACAAAAACTAATCCAGATGTACACTGTGTACCTCAAATTTATACCATTGCTTTCGTTCAACTTTGAAAGTACTACAGCCTAGATTCACTCAGAGGAGTGACTGGGTAGCTCAGTCAACTAAAACACTGAAGGGTGATTTCAGTTTACAGAATGAAGACATTGTTCACTTGACAGGAGAGCTATAGATTGATCCATTAAATTTCGGGTATGCGGCCGCGCAAATATTAATTCTTCCACTGATATTTCCACTCGATGAACTACAGTAACATCAAGTATTTAGCATCCACCTGTTCCTTTTGGGATTCTATTTTTAAGGAAGCTACAGAAATTAGATTAACCAATAACTTAATAAACAGAGATAACGGTTTTAATTTCGATAAGGCAAGGAATCTGGCTCTTGGTGTAATGAAATTGCAGAGAACTCGTCGAGGTGTTACCGCTGCCAAACATACATCAATAAGCGGATCGAATGTCTGAACGATTTTACATCAAGTGGTGCGTGTGTAAGTGAGTGTAGGCTACCTCTCTGCTGCCTACCAGCAACTGTGACCAGTATGCACAGTACCGCCGCAGTGGAGTATATAAGGCCTCACATGCCACTTTGCCGTCAGTCTTGCGACTCACTCTGAGTATGGGTGGACGGTTCGCAGCCGAAATACACTCCTGGAAATGGAAAAAAGAACACATTGACATCGGTGTGTCAGACCCACCATACTTGCTCCGGACACTGCGAGAGGACTGTACAAGCAATGATCACACGCACGGCACAGCGGTCACACCAGGAACCGCGGTGTTGGCCGTCGAATGGCGCTAGCTGCGCAGCATTTGTGCACCGCCGCCGTCAGTGTCAGCCAGTTTGCCGTGGCATACGGAGCTCCATCGCAGTCTTTAACACTGGTAGCATGCCGCGACAGCGTGGACGTGAACCGTATGTGCAGTTGACGGACTTTGAGCGAGGGCGTATAGTGGGCATGCGGGAGGCCGGGTGGACGTACCGCCGAATTGCTCAACACGTGGGGCGTGAGGTCTCCACAGTACATCGATGTTGTCGCCAGTGGTCGGCGGAAGGTGCACGTGCCCGTCGACCTGGGACCGGACCGCAGCGACGCACGGATGCACGCCAAGACCGTAGGATCCTACGCAGTGCCGTAGGGGACCGCACCGCCACTTCCCAGCAAATTAGGGACACTGTTGCTCCTGGGGTATCGGCGAGGACCACTCGCAACCGTCTCCATGAAGCTGGGCTACGGTCCCGCACACCGTTAGGCCGTCTTCCGCTCACGCCCCAACATCGTGCAGCCCGCCTCCAGTGGTGTCGCGACAGGCGTGAATGGAGGGACGAATGGAGATGTGTCGTCTTCAGCGATGAGAGTCGCTTCTGCCTTGGTGCCAATGATGGTCGTATGCGTGTTTGGCGCCGTGCAGGTGAGCGCCACAATCAGGACTGCATACGACCGAGGCACACAGGGCCAACACCCGGCATCATGGTGTGGGGAGCGATCTCCTACACTGGCCGTACACCACTGGTGATCGTCGAGGGGACACTGAATAGTGCACGGTACATCCAAACCGTCATCGAACCCATCGTTCTACCATTCCTAGACCGGCAAGGGAACTTGCTGTTCCAACAGGACAATGCACGTCCGCATGTATCCCGTGCCACCCAACGTGCTCTAGAAGGTGTAAGTCAACTACCCTGGCCAGCAAGATCTCCGGATCTGTCCCCCATTGAGCATGTTTGGGACTGGATGAAGCGTCGTCTCACGCGGTCTGCACGTCCAGCACGAACGCTGGTCCAACTGAGGCGCCAGGTGGAAATGGCATGGCAAGCCGTTCCACAGGACTACATCCAGCATCTCTACGATCGTCTACATGGGAGAATAGCAGCCTGCATTGCTGCGGAAGGTGGATATACACTGTACTAGTGCCGACATTGTGCTTGCTCTGTTGCCTGTGTCTATGTGCCTGTGGTTCTGTCAGTGTGATCATGTGATGTATCTGGCCCCAGAAATGTGTCAATAAAGTTTCCCCTTCCTGGGACAATGAATTCACGGTGTTCTTATTTCAATTTCCAGGAGTGTATCAGTGGGGGAAGTAATATTTGTGCGGCTGCTTGTCAGAAATTTAATGGATCACTCATTACGCGGCGAGAAGTTAAAAATATACAACTATAGACTGGTTTCACTTGAAAACAAAGATTGAATAATTCAGTCTATATGCTAAACCACAATGAATTGTGTCGACTGTTTTCATTCAGTTGCTCCCACAGAGTGGTTTCACTTGAAAGGAATGACTGAATAATAATCCAACCAATACACAGTACTACAAGTGACTAAATTGATTATTTTCATTTGGTTGCTCCAATGGATTTTGTTTCACTCAAAAGAATGAATGAACAATACATGAAGCTAAAAGCAACTGAATCGACTATTTGCATTTGGTTACTTCCATAGGCTAGTTTTGCCAACAGTCTTGCTGCAGTGGTAACACTGGTTCCCGTCAGTTTACTGAAGTTAAGTGCTGTTGGGTTTGGATAGCAGTTGGCTAGGTGACTGTCTGGGTCTGTCGGGTGCTGTTAGTAAGTGTGGTGCACTCAGTTATTCTATGGCTAACTGAGGAGCTACTTGACTGAAAAGTAGCCGCTCAGATTGCGAAAAGTGACAATGGCCGGGAGAGCAGTATGCTGACCACATGCCCCTCTATATGCGCATCCATTGACGCCTATAATCTGAGGATGACACGACGGTCGGTCGGTACCGTAGGGTCTTCTGAGTTTCTAGACTGATTTCACTCGAAAAAAAATAGATGAATAATAATCTAACTTATACATAAAACTGCAATCATCTGAATCGATTGTTTTCATTCAGTTGTTCCCATAACCTGCTGTTACTCAAAAGAATGAAAGAATAGTCTAACAAATACGTGATGCTACAACCGACTGAATTAAGTTTTTTAATTCAGTTGCTTTCATAGACTCGTTTCACTCGAGGGGCTGAATTAATAATTTAACTGATATGTAAAACTGCAACTGAATGAGTCGATTCTTTACAAGCAACCAACTTTACCAATTGTTCCCGTAAGTACCTCTACACCATTCAACGTCGGTCACAAGGAGTCGGATAAATTCTGCACTTCTCATTATCTCACTGAGGACAGTCGCACGCCACTGACCCAATTTCCATTCCTGGTGATGATGATGATGTTTGGTTTGGCTCTGAGCCTCAAATGGCTGGCTCTGAGCACTATGCGATTTAACTTCTGAGGTCATCAGTCGCCTAGAACTTAGAACTAATTAAACCTAACTAACCTAAGGACATCACACACATCCATGCCCGAGGCAGGTCTCGAGCCTGCGACCGTAGCGGTCGCTCGGCTCCAGACTGTAGCGCCTAGAACCGCACTGCCACTCTGGCCGACGATGTTTGGTTTCTGGGGCATTCAACTGCACAGTCATCAGCGCCCGTGCAAAGTCCCAATCTTTACACACTCCAATCTAGCCACTTTCACGAATGATGATGAAAACACAAACAGCCAAACCCTGGGCAGAGAAAATCCACAACCTGGCCGGGAATCGAACCCAGGACCCCGTGATCCAGAGGCTGCAACGCTAGCCACTAGATCAGGAGTTGCGGACTCCATTTCTGGTGTTCCCTTGGCCACGTCCTTTGTGCATTGACGAGGGCTGGCCCTGGACCATCCTATGGACAGACGAAGCTCTTTTTTCTCTGACTGGTGAAATGAACACACAGAATTGCCGATTGGGGGATCTGCACCTCTACTAACTGAGCATGAAGTTCCTCTGTATGGTGAACGTGTCACCGTACGGTGCGGCATCATGGCTACATTCATCATTGGCCCATACTTTTTTGAACAGTTTGGCGCTCAAAGACCAAAAACGTGCAGTGTGACTGGCCAGCGTTACTGCAATATGCTTCGCCAGCATATCATACCCATCCTATAGGAGAGAGACGCATTGAACTCAACAGTTTTCATGGAAGATGGCGTCCTGTCGCACATCCCTCGTGATCGAATTATCAGCCGATCGTTTCCAAATGCTTGGCCAGCACGATCACCTGATCTCACACTCTGTGATTTCTGGTTGCGGGGCTACCTGAAGGACAGGATTTACCAGGGGAACGTTCACACATGCTGACCTGAAGCGCAGCATATCAAGAGAGGTAACCAGCATACCTACATACATGCTTCTTTCTGCTGTGCAGAATGCAGCCCTGTGATTTCAGACTCTTCGGTACACTGATGGGTGCATTGTATTGAACCCCTTTTGTAGCACTAATGGTACCCGTATGTAATGGTATGATTTACCATAGTAGTACATTAAAAGTGTTTCAGTTGCATCCAGTCTGCATTATTTCTCTTCCCCATTAATGTTACAAAGTTTGGTACTCGTACAGTAATTAGTTTCTGTGTTATAACGTGTTGAATGTTGTTGTTGTTGTGGTCTTCAGTCCTGAGACTGGTTTGATGCAGCTCTCCATGCTACTCTATCCTGTGCAAGCTTCTTCATCTCCCAGTACCTACTGCAACCTACATCCTTCTGAATCTGCTTAGTGTATTCATCTCTTGGTCTCCCCCTATGATTTTTACCCTCCACGCTGCCCTCCAATACTAAATTGGTGATCCCTTGATGCCTCAGAACATGTCCTACCAACCGATCCCTTCTTCTGGTCAAGTTGTGCCACAAACTTCTCTTCTCCCCAATCCTATTCAATACTTCCTCATTAGTTATGTGATCTACCCATCTAATCTTCAGCATTCTTCTGTAGCACCACATTTCAAAAGCTTCTATTCTCTTCTTGTCCAAACTAGTTATCGTCCATGTTTCACTTCCATACATGGCTACACTCCATACATATACTTTCAGAAACGACTTCCTGACACTTAAATCTATACTCGATGTTAACAAATTTCTCTCCTTCAGAAACGCTTTCCTTGCCATTGCCAGTCTACATTTTATATCCTCTCTACTTCGTCCATCATCAGTTATTTTGCTCCCCAAATAGCAAAACTCCTTTACTACTTTAAGTGTCTCATTTCCTAATCTAATACCCTCAGCATCACCCGACTTAACTCGACTACATTCCATTATCCTCGTTTTGCTTTTGTTGATGTTCATCTTATATCCTACCTTCAAGACACCATCCATTCCGTTCAACTGCTGTCTCTGCCAGAATTACAATGTCATCGGCGAACCTCAAAGTTTTTATTTCTTCTCCATGGATTTTAATACCTACTCCGAATTTTTCTTTTGTTTCCTTTACTGCTTGCTCAATATAGAGATTGAATAACATCGGGGAGAGGCTACAACCCTGTCTTACTCCCTTCCCAACTACTGCTTCCCTTTCATGTCCCTCAACTCTTATAACTGCCATCTGGTTTCTGTACAAGTTGTAAATAGCCTTTCGCTCCCTGTATTTTACCCCTGCCACCTTTAGAATTTGAAAGAGAGTATTCCAGTCAACATTGTCAAAAGCTTTCTCTAAGTCTACAAATGCTAGAAACGTAGGTTTGCCTTTCCTTAATCTTTCTTCTAAGATAAGTCGTAAGGTCAGTATTGCCTCACGTGTTCCAGTATTTCTACGGAATCCAAACTGATCTTCCCCGAGGTCGGCTTCTACTAGTTTTTCCATTCGTCTGTAAAGAATTCGTGTTAGTATTTTGCAGCTGTGACTTATTAAACTGATAGTTCGGTAATTTTCACATCTGTCAACACCTGCTTTCTTTGGGATTGGAATTATTATATTCTTCTTGAAGTCTGAGGGTATTTCGCCTGTTTCATACATCTTGCTCACCAGATGGTAGAGTTTTGTCAGGACTGGCTCTCCCAAGACCGTCAGTAGTTCCAATGGAATGTTGTCTACCCCGGGGGCCTTGTTTCGACTCAGGTCCTTCAGTGCTCTGTCAAACTCCTCACGCAGTATCGTATCTCCCATTTCATCTTCATCTACATCCTCTTCCATTTCCATAATATTGTCCTCAAGTGCATCGCCGTTGTATAGACCCTCTATATACTCCTTCCAACTTTCTGCTTTCCCTTCTTTGCTTAGAACTGGGTTTCCATCTGAGCTCTTGATGTTCATACATGTGGTTCTCTTATCTCCAAAGGTCTCTTTAATTTTCCTGTAGGCAGTATCTATCTTACCCCTAGTGAGATAAGCCTCTACATCCTTACATTTGTCCTCTAACCATCCCTGCTTAGCCATTTTGCACTTCCTGTCGATCTCATTTTTGAGACGTTTGTATTCCTTTCTGCCTGCTTCATTTACTGCATTTTTATATTTTCTCCTTTCATCAATTAAATTCAATATTTCTTCTGTTACCCAAGGATTTCTACTAGCCCTCGTCTTTTTACCTACTTGATCCTCTGCTGCCTTCACTACTTCATTCCTCAAAGCTACCCATTCTTCTTCTACTGTATTTGTTTCCCCTATTCTTGTCAATTGTTCCCTTGAATACGGATAGTTTAATTATAACCACACATTATATATCTCTTGGAGACACCAGAGCGAGCAGCGATGCATGATGTCAGGAGGCAAAGTCATACCATACTAATGAAAGTGGCTAATGGAAACTTCTGTCTCTAGAAGACGTACCCACGTTACAGACGTGAGGACGGTTGCCATACACGCCAGTGGAATTGGATGTTAAATGGGTAAATCTTACATAAGGCTGAAATAAATGCTTGAGTGTAATCTGCAACACTCAAATCCATTTGTGCAGCGCACGGCACGAGTTTCAGGCATTCTGAAACATCCTATTCGAAACACTCTCGAGCTTTCAAACAGCTGCCTGAAGGTGATTGATGACCTTTACTTTTAAACTCATCTTGCACAGTGACATGGTAACAGAAGTCTAGCTGTTGCATTTCGATTGATTCCACATATTTCAGTCACGTATAAGATCTCTGTTTTGGTGCAGGTCATCCCCAGAAGGTGCTGCTCCCACCAACACTCCTTCTCCATATCAAACAAGTGATGTCAGGCAATCATTATGTGGTAATCAACAGTGTACCAGTGGATGAATGGCATCGAAAAGAACGTCGATGAGGGAAAATGTACTGTAATAAGCACCAAAGTTGATAATGTGATCAATTTTCCGTAATTCCAATGCCAACTAACGACACGACAGCATGCTTCCCAATTTCTGTGTCATCACTATACTAGCCCTCCATTACTTTGCGGGTACCATATATTAGATTGTGAATGTAGGTACATGACTGTGCAGTACATTCATTCAAGGCTAATTCTCGAACACATACACCGAAGTATACCTGACAGCATCCTATACCGACCTACACATTTCTAGCACTTCGATCATAGTGTGTAATCTACAATTACGATTGCCCATCTTTCGTTAAGCGAATGGAAGTCACAAAACATTCTCGCGTTCTTAGGATAAAATTGTAGATTGAAATATCTCCCTGCATTGTCTTTGAACAACAATCTCTACAACATTATCCTGGATATAATTTGCAGATGATTGGAAGTAGGACGGTACTATACCTGCACCAGTCCTACTCATGATCTCTCCAAGATCTCTCCATATGCTGTTAACGATCACAAGTAGATAGTCTTCTAAGTCACACACAGAACGTGCTATTGTATACGAGTCATGCTGTGTCAGCCAACAAATATCTCACAAACAGTTGCTGTATAGTCTTTTAATAACATTCTACTGTATGTCTATTGAGGTAATACTGATATATGCAAGTTGACTGCACCTCCAACCACTTAATCTACAGTTGCAGTGCGTTTGATCTGTTTTCTATGTGTCTGTTTCTGTATATGTGTTGTAGACGGCTCCCATGACACAGTCCTTTAGCTGGTGGATCCAGCTTCGAACAGAGAACGCATCTCTGGATGTAACACGTCATGTATACACCTTTGAACCCATACCTGTGTGTGACGTGTTGTATTGTGGATCTGTCTCTGAACATTGCTCTGGATATAACGCATGGGGCATCCACCTGCAAAACATATCCTGCACATGGCATATTGTGGATCCACATCCCAACATCAGTCCAGATATAACACATGGCTGATGCATGCTTGAACACTAACTTGTGTCTACTCTGGGTAGAGCAGAGCCATCTGCCTCTAAATTGACAAGGGTCTGAGCTAAGGGACGATAGAAAGTAGATGGACTGGCGTTTTGAGAGTGGTTGCAAAGAGGTATGATTTGATGGTAGACTGAAAATACAATCTAGAGAGAGGGAGATGTTGCTGCAGGTCACTTATCATGCATTTAACCATTTTTTCCTCTTGGGGCGTATCAGTTGTGTGGTATAACCAGTGTTCGACTCATACACAAGGACCGTTCAATAAGTAAACCACACCTTTTTTTCTCAGAACATATTTATTGTTAAGAGTCAGATTTGGTGAAAATATACATCAGCATGTCTTGTCCATGTCCTATTTTTCTACATAGTCTCCATCACCTTCTATGGCTGTACGCCAACGTTGTGGAAGAGAATGTATTCCCTGCTGGTAAAAGCTCTTGTCATACAGGCGTAGCCATGTTTTCACTGCATGACTGACACTCTCGTCATCTTCAGAGTGTGTTCCCCATAGAGAATCTATGCACTGTAGGGTGGATGAGGCAATGTCTGGAGCAGTGGCTGTGACAGGACGTTCCGAGCGTGGCTGATCATGGAGCTCTCTTTCTGTATTGCCTGAGGCTGTAACTTTCTTTACACATCGCCCAACTGAACTCTTATCAACTGCAGCAACGACATACACTGTACACAGACTTTTATGGATGTTCACCATGGTATCTTCTTATGCACACAAGAATTCAATAACAGCACATTGCTTGTAACGTGAGTCATATGTAGACGTCATTTTGGCGCTGTACTACGGCTCTGCCATCTGCCAGAACGGTTCTAAATTTCACCGGCGCACACAACAAACATCAGATGTGAAGCACCAACAAGGACGTTTGTCTATGTATATTAATGACTTTTTTTTTAAATGTACAATAGCGGGTTCTGTGTATGACTTAGAGCACTATCTAGCTGCGATTGTTAACAGGAAACCTCCACATACCACAGTCAACAGAGGACTTCCAACTCATGTGTGATGAAACATGTACATCGATGGCAAACCTGTTTCGGTACCCTCCTCTAGCCGAATGAAGATGGATGTGAAGCACTCCATTTCCCTGTCATATCTTGCACATAAATCGAGTCTTCAGTTTCATATAGGTACGAAACGACTGTTACTATACTTTTTATGTTCGTCCTATCCTAAATGCCAGCATGTGGATCATCGAGAGAAGGCAAGTCCTAGGATTTGTGTGGCGTTTTCTGCTGCTGCCTGCATCATGGTGAGAGGGTAATTTATTGCTGCACCAATGTAGGTATGTTAAATTATATTCACAGCTCTCTGTTCTCTGTTAACACTAATTTGTAGTGCACTTGGTCGTAATTGATTACATTTGAATAGATTTGGGTCTCACAGTGGATTCATGTAAACAAAGTCAGATTGCGTTGTAAGAGGGTTTAATTCCGGGGAGAATTTGTACAGTTTCCACACCAATAAATGCTTTGCCAATCAAACACTATCCCTTTTCTGATCTATATTTCTCTTTTGTTTGTAAGATTTATCAGCTTGTGTGTAGTTATAAAAGGAGGAATAAAAACTTGTCATTATTTTTATAAACTTAAATACGCCACCATTCTCATTCACACATCTCCAAACGTTCACTGTGTTTATTTTATTGAGGTGATGCATGGATACACCAACAATTTAAAATCGAACCACATTAAATTAGTCAATTTGACGATTAATTTGAGTTCTGAATGTGACAGGAGACATAGGCAAGAAATGTGCCATACTCACGATTTGATGACTCTTGAGAAGAGCATCACTTGTTCACCTATTAATGATTAAAGGAAGTGGCCTCTTGCAACAGGTTTGTGTATCAGAGATGGAAGGTATGAACAGAAGTAGGGAAGCTCGTGTGGTAAGCAATAAGACGATACTCTTATGGTAAATATCATAGCAGCAACAGAAATCAGCTCTGTACACATGTCAGTTCCCTGTTACAGAACCTTTCACGATAGAGTGGAAGTCAAATGAACATGTAGAACTGTTTCCAGACTGAGTTTCCATCAAGTGCATCACCACACGTGTCCGCAACTTAGTTCTCTGATGTATCGTAGCAGTACACAGAACTGTTTCCAGACTTCAAGTTTCCAATGTATCCATCATCTGCACCACATGTTAAGCTTGATCTATGTACAAGGTGAGTGTTCTATACTTCTCATGATCGTTCTACCCATAATGTATGCATGTATATTATTGGGAAGAGAGGAATTCTTAGGATGTTTAGTAAGCTGGAGTACAAGGCACATAAATATATTCATGTAAAAGCAGACAACGTTTGGGTATGTAAGATATACGATCACATACATATGGAAAACTATCAAAAAATTATAAAAAATGACATAAAATCGGTAAAAATTATGGAAAATCTGGTACAATTCGTTAAATTGAAGGAAATACGACGAAATATATAAAATCGCAAAAACCTATCAAACTTACGTAAATTGACTGAGTATACATAAAATTAGAGAAAAAATACCAGATTGAGGGAGGTTGGGGTACCCAGACACTTAAGACCGAGAAAAGCTTAAGAATTATGCTCAGTTTGCATTCAGTTTTAATCTTACCCCCCTTCCTCCTGTAAACTACGTGGGATTTCATAACACATACTTCAACAAAGGCAATATATGTTTTACACAGCTGCACTACATAAAGAAGCAGGCAAAACACATTATATCCCAACCTAGCACAATGTTCTCACACATGCAGTCAAATACAGATATTAACGAATTACGGTTGGTTCTCACAAGCAACGTTATTCCATAAATATTAAGGAGAACAATCAATGTGTTTAGCAAACTTAAACCATTTCCTATCATATTCTGTAGGTGAATAGACTGATGCCACGTGTATCTGCCTTAATAGTGTGAGGAGGGAGTACTCTAGAGATGTGGTGTTGAGGCTAAATCGCTATACTATGCTACACATGAGGAAAACTGCCTAACATCTGACTGTGACTTCTGTGTGCAAGAGGAAGGTCATTAGGACTGTGGTGATGTTACTGTAAACAGCAATGAGACTGTTAAATCCGCATAGGCTACTGATTGTAGAGCTTACTCCTTCATGTGAATTTGCTATTTCTTCATGCGCATTTTCATGCAGCATGGCGTGGGTGGTAACACAATGTATCAACAAAAGAGAATAATCATGTAGTTTTCAGTGGCAGAGCTGGGTGTTCACAAATTTTTAGATTCAGATAAATGTGAGAGTGTGAGAATTAATAACATCTGCTGTATAACAGTTATGCTTATCAACAAGTTTATACACTACAACTGCTGCCAATAATATTAACAGTAGTAAAAATAATAATGATATGCATAACTTATCTGACAAAAGAAAGAATTACATTTGGGGTTTTTATTGTTTTGTACATAATTAAGTACAGTTTAGGGCAATAACAAAATAATGTGTAAGCTTTTGCAGCTCTCCATTTCACATTTTTGTGTAAATAGCAATTTTTGTACTTTTCCAGTTTTTTGAACAAATGTACAAGATCTCTAACAGATTTGCTTCTGGACTGAAAATCAGATATTCTTACGTTCAGCCTCACAACAATTTGTGCTAACTGTATACTTCCTTGTTAAATGTTCACTTGCAGTCACGCATGTTTGATTTTGTCCCTCTCTCCATTGAAGGATCTGTTCTCAGAGGCCCTAGTTCCTTTGCAGCTAACTTTTCCTGGTTACTTACTTTTCTGTTCCCAGCATGAGATTTTCACTCCACAGCGGAGTGTGGGCTGATATGAAACTTCCTGGCAGAATAAAACTATGTGCTAGACCGAGATTCATACTCGGGACCTTTACCTTTTGCGGGCAGGTGCTCTACCGACTGAGCCACCCAAGCACGACACATGACCCATCCTCACAGATTTCCTTTTCTGTTAGCATTTAAAATAGATTCAATGTAGTTCATGTTTACACACGAAAGCTGATTCCCGCACAGTAAACAACCAACTCCAAAAACAAAATGCCATTTGTGAAAATGATTAAATTCAAGGAGTAATACCTATCAACATGGTCACTTGCCTAAAATACTAATGAGGCGCTGAGTTCTAAAAGAACCCAAAGTGCACATTAAAGTGAATATCAGTGAAACCAGTGACACAGCTTTTCGTGAATTTTCGTATGTACCGTGTGGGGCTACAGCATAGATGAACCTGACTCACCATAAGATTAACAGATTTCAGAAGCATGAATAACTTCTACAATCTCACAATTGACAGTGATGTGCGTTAGGCCTTTGTGATTCTCAGCTCCTCGTATGGATTACTGAATGATAAAATTCATAAGTTAATATACTATAACCCACTCAGAAACCCATGAAACAGGTTTACTGTCAGCACTAATTTAACATATACTGACGTCCTATCTGATTTTACTACAGTATACAGTGAGTGAATTAGCATAAATCCTGCAATCATTTAGCAAAATTTACGCCGAGTAAACAGGGATAAAAGTCTGCCGCAGTGTACTATCACCTAGTGTCACTGATATCAACTTCCAGCTGAGAGGCAGGGCTAGCTGAGCACACCATGAACCATGCACGTTTTTTTATCAAATCCGTATGTGTTTGACCCATAAGGCAATTACGTCATGCGAGTTGGGGATGCGCTAAAGCACTTTAAAGACGTGCACAACTGAAGGTGTACTCATGAACCTGTTGCCAGTTTCACAGAGTCTAGAGGAGCAGTAGTGCAGTATATTCTGTATTCTGTAATGTTATTTCATGGGTCTGAAATGTTTCTGATACACATGTGCATAACAATTTATTTATGGACACTGATTTGAATGCCAGTGACCCTCTCCAACCATGTAATTTTGTCCATCAAACTGAAAGAGATTGTTATGCGATGTTCTGTTAGACTGTATGTCTTTTTCTTTGCAGTTTAAATTGTCACTTTTTCTTTGCTGTGGTGGAAGTTTCCAAATAATGACGACATACCAGTGGTTGGTAATTTTCTCAAAAAAAGTGGAAGATTTTTAAATTTTTCGGAGAATGGACATGTATAGGAGATGTGAGATAAGTTAATACATCTGTCCGAACTCTGGAGTTTTCTCATCTGTGATCAGTAGCACTGCTGTAATTTTTTGCATGTCATTCGATGTCACAGAATACGTGATGCAGGGAGAGAGAGAGAGAAATGTGAACCGCAGCCAGCAGCATTTACCCAAAGAATAATTCATATTAAAATTTTGCTGGCCAACTGGTTCAGTGTATTTTATTATAAAATGTGAATGTAAGGAAATAAATAAGAACTGTTCTATTCCTTACACAAAATTTTTCTAATCCTTTCTTCTTAAGCAGCCATAAGATTTGTATGAACTATCCCTTGTAAATAATTTTAGGGTTTTTTACCTACAATTCTAACACATTCACATGAAACATTAATTTTCTTTACACATATTACGATATCCATCTTTTTGATACTTATCTTTATAAAATTCTTCAATATTTTTTTCTGTACAATTACTACACTGTTTTAGTTGCTTAGTAGTATCCATTTAAAAGTTATAAAATTTACTAGGAAACAATAAACTTATTAAAAATTTTCGCACATCGAATTCCAGTTCCTGAAATTCATTATTCCTACTTTTAAGTATCTTCATTCCCTTATATTTCAGTTTCATCTGACTTCCTTCAATTAATCGAAAATTCCAATCAAATATTAATTTAGAATATCTATCTGACAAAACAGTCTTAAGCTCAATATTAAGTTCTAAACAAATTTTTTCTGCATATCTAGTATGTAAATTCCCACATACAGTAATATTATATAAGACAATTATCTTTAATTCACTTTTTTTAATCACTTGCGAGACACTTGTGTTGAACTTCTTGATAAGAATCTCCAGCTATATAGAAAATTTTTATTAGACTTTTGTACAATTTGTAATGTCCATATGCTAATGCATCTACCTGATTTTCCAAAATATGTCTTTTGTCATTGTGAGGACTTAATGATTTCTTGTTTATTTCAAATGTGTACATTTCACATACTTTGCTTTGAATCATGTAAATTTTTTTCTACTGTTCCCTACTGTTAAACAAAGAATCTTTATAATCTTCTATGCTTATTCCATTTTTAACAATAGATTTCTTAATTCCTTTAGATTTTAATCACCATCTTTATAAGCACAAATTTTTGCTCTTAAACCACAAAATTATTCCATCATTTTTCCATTGCATTCGTCTTTCATTTTTCCTGAAGCTTTCTTGCTTACTTCTGGAATTCTATAAATATTATCTTTTGAATAATAACTTGTATCACAGTAATCAATCATCCTTTTCACTCTTTATAAAAATCTTCATTTTTAATATTGTAAATATAAGTAACCATATCTTGATAACAGTAATCAATATTTACTCTAAATTTCGGTTTCGTTATTCTACAGTGACAATCATTTAGCAATTCTTTAGATGAATCAAGTATACTCATACAACGTACATGGGTTTATTGAGCAATATTTTTGTTTCATTCACATGAGTAGAAACAAGATTTTCATTAAATATAGTTGTTCCTTTGAAGTTTGGTTTAGTGATAAGTTAATCACATTTATCTCCATCTGACACTAATTTTATATCAACCCTGTTTCTTATGTTTTCGATCATTTTTCTAAACACTGAATTATTAATGATTTTATATTACAAAATCATTTTCTGCTTTAGTTTTCATATACACATTTATATCTATATAGTTCTTCAACCAATCTGACTGATTGAAGTTTAAGACTCGGTATTTTTGTTACTTTCATTCCTGGAGACAGATAATGTTTAAGAGTTTTATAGTGAACTAGATAACTCTGTTTGTCATTCAGAGTAGTCAACAACTTGTATCCTTTAGTTCCCGGTACATCTTAAGTTCAGCAGCAAATGGTAAATCTTTATGTAAATCTTGTAATCCTTTTCGATATTCTAAATTTAGTTTAAAAATATATCCAATTTTAGGAGTACCTGATATTTCTCTTTTTTTTGTACAATCAAAATTATTTGGCTCATCCCATTCAAATCCACCATACAGTAAGTATTGACCCATGGCATAAACATATATATGCTGAATAATCTGTTATCTTTTTAACATCAAAATGCTTCAGATATTTATTATTTGATTTGGCATATCTTTTATAGCACTGTCATATTCCTCCACTCATTCACTTTAATCTGTCAAAACCATATCATAAACATGTAATAAATCAAGTGGGCGTTTACTCATGGTCAACACTGAATCCAAAGATATTCCTGGTGCTGAAAAATACCAAGACAGATCGGGACCATATGCTTTTACACAAGTTTTTCTAAAATTTTCAAATACATCAGACAATAACAGTACATCATGGTATTCCTGAAAATTTTTTATATTAAAATTTTCCTAAACTAATTTTCAGTGTTTATAATCTTCATCACTTATTTCACAGTCAGTCACTTTATTATAAAATCCTTCTTTTGCTGGTAATTGTCTCTCTTCAAATTTTTTCCAAGAAGCCATTAATCATATAAATGTACATTTTTCTGATCATTAGACTGAATAATTCTTCTCAGAAAAAATGTCTAATGTTTCTATTCATATTCTTTTTCAAATTTTTCATACGTTTGTCAAGTGGAGATGCCATAAATTTAAATGTGTCATTAAATCTAATTACCAAATTTTCTGCCATGTTACCACAGTTAATGTATCTATTTTCATTATTTGGTATTAAATCTATTTCTTCTTTGTCATAACCAAGTTCTTTTACAAACACATGCACACCATATCAAGATAAATTCAGGAAATAAATTGGTAAAAATCCACGATGTTTTAACTATAAAATGCAATTATTACATACTATATATATAAAATTTTCTAGTCAGATGAGCATGATGAGGAATTTTTTTTATTTTTCTGTTAACAATGACATTTACACAATGTACATTTATTCGATCTGGCATATCCTGCTTGTTCTTCTACAGTTAATGGTCTTATTTCCTCAATTTCAAAATGAGTTATTAAAATTTCTCCTACTTCTTGCTTTATGCATTCAATAAATATCCAATGACAATTTAGCCTACTATAAACGACATGTCCATTTAAATATTTAATACAATAACAGAATCCAGTTTTTTCATGTTTCTTTGTATTTCATTGTATACAAATTTTCTAGATTTGGTTGGCTTTTGACTCTCTTTAGGAAAAAACATTCGAAATCAGCATAAATAACGAATGAAACTATTTATATGTTGATAATTTTTACTAGAAACATACAAACTTTCTTTTTGCATTTCTACTTTTAATGGTTTGATAACTAAACAGACTGATGTGTGATTATCTAATTTTTATGTACTAGCGAAATGGAGTAATCATAGATCACAAATAAATTTTGCTTCTTCATGTTTACTAATTTGACTCAAAAGAAGTCTAGATACATTTTTGTATAACAATAATATGAATTAATTCCATCCTTCAAATAAATTTACATGTTTGCCTATCTTAATTTGCGTAATTTTTAATGGATTTTTTGATAGTTTTCACCAAATGAATAAACATCAATAGATACATTAATTCTACTCTCCTTTTTTGGAATGTTATCAACCAATACAGGAAATCCAAAATATTCATGTGTCTGATCAAGATCAAGAATATATTTTTATTATTAATTTTTATCTACAGGCTCTAATAGTTCACAAAAAATTTCGATCTTTAGTTTTTGCATTAAGATATACTTTACCATTTTATCCAGTAATTCAATGTAAGATGATCTTCACAATGAAACATATCTATTCATACCTAGTCAAAATCCAACAATTCTATTAATGACCTCATGTTGAAAATTAGACATTCTTGATAAAATATTTTGTTTAACTTTCTTAAATTTTTAATTAACTTGTTTCATTTGTAATTATATGGTTTTCTGTTTGGTAATTAAATTGCGTAACATTTTGCATTGGAACTCACAGATATGTTTCCAAGTAGCTTTCAATATGCGAAGTGTTTTTAGATTGTCTTTCACAGTTTTTATGGTTATAGGTGTTATTGAAGTCAAGAAATAGTTTCTATAAATTTTTCAAAATTAGTGGTTTGTAATCTGTTCACAAATGCATTACAATTAGATTATCTCTAACTGTTCTTCCCTCTCTTGGTTTCTCAAATAAATCAGTATAAAAATAAAATAATTTTTCATCATTTGTTCCAGTTTTTTGTTATACAAACACATTAGTACAAAAAGGAAATATTACTTTCAATGGTATAGTTTCATTATTTTGACAAATTTCATCATCACTTAAAATTTTAAAATAGGGTAATTGTTTCCAAATATGACCACATTGCTTTAGATGAAGTCTACTAATAAATATAATCAGATCAACTTTATTTAATTGACTGTAGCCTCTTACACTATTTCTTTTATAATAATCACAAAGTTGAACATCTGTGAATTTCTCCATTTGGCCTTCCTACATATTCAAAATATAATTTAAAAGATTTGTAAAAAAATTTCAAATTTCGACCAGGTGGAATACTTGTTTAATAGATATTTCAATATTAAGTGGAAGATATTTCTCCTTCCTTATTTTTCATATATTCCTAAGTACATTTGTGACATTTACTACAACATTTGTCTTTATATGATGGATTAATGTAGAAACAATCTAAATTTTTAGTCTCTTGTTAAACTTCACATTTTTTTCAATTTGTATCAGTTTCTTCTTTTTATTATTATTCATCAGTAACAATACATTCAAATGATCTACACTCGGAATTTGTTGTAAATGATTTTTATAATAATATTTCGTAATAATTTTCCACAAATGCAAGGAAATCGTTACCTTTTGTGATTTTTTCATGATATTCGTATATACCTTGTCTACACATTGTTTTTTAACCTGCTCTAGTGTATTTTTGTAAAGTACAATTATCAATTGATTCGTCTCTGTTACAATATTTTCAAAATTTTGATTTGACAAAAGACTGCTCTGAGTGTTCTTGAACGTTCTTCATTCATATATAAAAAATTTTATCAGGCAAATTAAAAATCTAACAAAAAGTTATGTATTAAATGGAGTCGATTGTAGATCAGATCAGAGCAAAATTACATATAATAATAGGCAACAGTTTAAGATACTTCCTGTAAAAAATAATCCATGGTTTTATGGAAATCAAGTTGATGATCTTTTCTGCTTCCTAGGGATGCAGTTAAGACCCTGTTAAAAAAATTATAAGACATATGTAAATTTCAGTAGCACTGAAATGGTGCTACCTAAATATATACGAAATACAACAAAATTTGTAAATGAATCCGGTTTATATGATTCAGTTATGAGATACAGAATGCCTTTTGCAGAAAATTTTCAAGACTGGACTTATCTAGAAATTTTCAATCAATCTGAAAACATGGAGAATAATAAATGTAAAAAGAGAAAAAGGAATGTATAAAGGTCAAATAACTCATTTAGAAAATTTAAACAGAATTTGAGAAGATCACATTCAAAATTTAAATGGAATAGTTAATAGAGGCATAGAAAGTTTGCACGAAATAAGCGAAGTAAATATATTACTACCTAATGTTGTCCCTCAAAGTTTTGGAGCAGGTTTTATTCTTTTTAAATTGTTTGACAATGATCATGAATATACTTATTATGTAATTAGAACACAAATAAGAAGTTTACAAAAACAATTGTATAGAATCTAAGATAGACATCCTAATTGTGAGGAAATGTTAAACTTAATTATAATCCTAATTCAATATTTTTAAATCAATGAATGAAAGAAACTTTAAGATTGATTTGTTGTCACAATTATTTCAATATTTTAAATGATTACTCTCAAGGACAATTGATTATTGATATAACTACTCTTCATCAAAACTATGAAGCTGCATAAGAGTTCTTAAGGCTGTACGGAACGCCCTATGCTTACAATGTTAAACTGAGCTAAAAGTTAGGAACATTTTCTCATTTGTTATTTGGACGATACTCTTGATATTTTCACAGAACGCAGAGATACAAAATAATTCCACATATCTTTTAATTCAGATATATTAGAAGGTCTTAAGGAACAACTACAGAAAATTTCATCTTTCTACTATAAATAGGCCCTGAGAAAATGTACCTTATACACAAAAAAAACTAAAGGTAGGGGAAATTAGCTTCAAAGTTTTTACTTCAGTACAAGCCTGCTCCGTAGCTTGTATCATCAGAATCGTCCAACAGCTTCCTCTTGATGGCTCTGCTATGCTGTCTAGCCATCTTTGAATATACTTTTATGGCATTATCTGAAGACCTGAGCCGTTCCTTGTCCAAACAAAGCATAGCTGTGGCAGTTTGTAGTCCTACTCAGAGCCCCAACTTCTGCAGAACTTTGCACTTTGTTATATTGCCCTGATTGGATGATGAAACAGCATCATAAACGCCAAAGTGAAGTGTGTTTATACCCACAAACACAGTTTTAGGTAGTCTATTCCATATCACATGGTTCACACACTCATTTGGATTTTGAGTCCGGCCATGAAGACATTTCTTTAGTAGACTAATATCTGCGAGGTCTCGGAATATTGGTTTTATTTCATCCATTATGGCAGGTGGCAGGTGATGAGGGTGATTGTATTGTTTCTTAGTTACCTTGCCTCTGTTGTACTTGCACCAACTATCTTCTCCTTTTGCCCATGTTGGGGATTCTCATTGTTTGAAGCTGTATGAAAAAACAGAGCCCAGACTGCTCTTCTCATTAATTCTGCATCTGCTGTATTCTGTCTTATTGCTAGACCATAGCACTTCTGAATATGATCTATTGTAGCATCTGTCAGTCTATTTTTCCCATCTAAAGTTTTTCCATCGCTCAATTTCTTGCCTTTAATGCTAGCCTTGAGCTGTTGAAGTCTTGATCCCATCCTTTTCTGAACATGGCCAACACACTCCAGTTTGGAAATTTTCACATTGTTACCATAAGGTCTCAGTTCCTCAATTTCTTTGAAAGCCTTTGAATCACCATCTCCAAGATAATTTATGGATCTAACGTTGTACCATTTTACTGAGCGTTGATAAATACTTCTTACACCAGCAACTTCCATACCACCACTTGACCCATAGTAATTTGCCATGCACATCTCTACATGTTTATTTTTCATTTTCTCCTCGCATCTGCAATGCTTGGAAAGTATTGCCATATCAACTATCTTACCAATGTCCACACTTGTAGCTGTTACTACACCATTCAGAGATGTGTGGCCTCTCTTCTGCCAGCTTCCATCAAAAGCTATGGACAAGTCTCTGCTATTATTATTTTCAACAACTGCCTCCTCAACAGCATCTTTCATGTTTTCCTGTGCCACATCTTCTACAGCAGAGCCTATTGCAATTATGTGTTTGTTAAATTTTGAAGGTGGAGGAGGGAGGTTCATCACACCACACAACATGGCACCTGCATCCCTGCCCTTTCCTGCACACCGTAATCCATAAACCAGTCTAATGTTTATATTGTATAGTTTAATTGTATCTGCAGTAACATGTGAGGAACTGAAGAAAGTAACACTGTGTTTGCAATAACTGCACATCAACTCTAATTCACAAGCAAGTCCTACATGTAAGTTTGCTTTCAATGAAACACCACATTATCCACATTGTTTGCAGCACACATTGTTCTCCAAAACGTCTGATAATAAAGAAACGTTAATTATCTGATATTTTGTAGTCCCAGCATTTAGTTTCTTGTATTCTTCTTCAATTCCAGCTAGTTTTCTTCTTGAAGCACTTTCTGGTGTAGTGGCAGCAGCATCACTCAATGTATCACAACCAGTGTTGAAATTAGTCGCTACTGGGACATCAGATACTGATGAAGATGAATCAGACGAGTTTTTAGTACACTTTACTTTCTTGCGCCAATCCACACGTTTTCTAAATACCTTCAGACTAGGTCTTGGCATGTTGAAGGAAAGAAAACTCAATGACTTCTCCACATACGAGTTTCACAACAATGACATGGATGTACTCACAAAGGAAACAATACAAATGGTGCAGAATCTATTGTCAACTGTCTAGCAGTGTAGCCAACAGAAAAGTTAACTCTCTTGTTCTCAATTATATCTCTGGCAAGGCTGTCTATATCAGGTATATTTCGCGTCTCATATACAAGGTGTGGAAATCGTGTGTCGAAATTATTTTAAAAAATTATTTAAAATAGTTCTATTCACGTCATCCAAATATTTTACACATGGTATTAAACGGGAGTGTCTAAATTTTTCGAAAATGCATTTACCCAAAAATCGATTTTTTCGCCGAAAAACTCATTCCGTATACCCTTAAACTGTGTCTATCTATATTTTTGACCACTTTTCTACACAATGGACAATTAACGTTTTCTTTTACTCAATCATCAATCCGTTGCTTATGCAAAATATGATTACAATATTATTTTATAGGTTGATAATTTTCATTACTTAAACATATAGAACAAATGATATCTTCAGATTGTTCTATTATTACACACACTTTACATATTTTTTGTATAAATGATTCACTGAGCTTTTGATATTTTAAAATACACCACCAATTTAATTTATCCTGAAATTCTAATATAAAATCTTCAGGTAATGTTAGTTCACTTGATATTTCGTAACAATTTTATTTATCTTGAAATATATTCCCAGTTTATTTTATCTTCAAATTCTCTAATGATATATTCAGACAGTTTTTGACCACTTGAAATATCAAACCCACCCAATTTATATTATCTTATAATTCTTGTACAAATATTTCAGAAAAATATGACGTTGTTGCTGTTGCAAACCAGTTAACTTTATCTTGGAATTCTCTTATAAAATTTTCAGATAATTTTTTATATAATGATATGTAATCCAGTTTACATTATCTTAATATCCTCGAATAAAATTTCGCCTCAATTTTATCTGTACTGAATCCTCTCATAAATTTTTCAGATAATTTTGGCAGCATGCTATTTTATACCAGTTTACTTCTATTATGATATTCTCTCTTAAATTATTTAGGATTGCCTCATGAAATTTGTATTTAAACTATGATATTACATTCCAAATAAATTTATCTTAGAATCTGCTCAAAAAATTTTAGATAACGTTTTATACATTGACAAAAGATAGCAATGTAATTTATCTTGAATTTCTCTAATAAAATCATCAGGCAAATTTAGTTCTAGTATTAGCATACTTTCCAGCCTAAGTTACCTAGAAATGTTCTGATATAATTTATACATAATTCATAATGTGCTGATATACTTTTCAATCCCCAGTCTCTAAATGGATCACTATTTGTAGTATATCAAAAATTTTAATTTTGTATGTTTCAGTTGTTGTCAAATACAATTTATATAATTCCATAAATTGTAAATTTTCAAAATTAAAATTATCTGGTAAAAAGTTTCTCTTTTCCATTCTAGAATATCCATTAAGTCCTAGTTCTTTTATGATGTCTTTTAATTATTTACAGTCTAACTTTTCAGTTCATTGTTGTTATATGTTTTATGTTAAAAAGAAAAAAATCTAATCAAAATTATTTTTAACAAAAGGAGCAATTCTAATGAATCTCTTTAACAGGTTTGTTTATAATAGTAAGGAAGTATTTGTGGTAACTGATATAGAGAATAATCCATTTTTAAAGGGAAAGATGTTGTCGAAATATTACAGTAGAAAGATACTAATGATACACTTGTAAACATGCGGATGCTGATGATAAATTAAAATATGAAGATATTTTTAACCCTGGCGATTTACCAGAGTTAAGGGGTAATGAAAAATCATCAATATTTTTCAATGAATTTGGATGATTCAAGCTAATATTTAGATCAAATAACACAAGACATTTAATTATAAAAATGAAACCAATATTGCTGAAAAATTTATAAAAATTGGTAACTAAATAAGTTTTACCTTCAATTCGTAAAACTAGTCAATATAAACTAAAATCAACAATTGAGAATTTACAAGTATTAATAGAAGATTTACAAATTGATAATGAAATGACTATGTGCGTTCTGAAGAAAAGAAGAGAAGAAATTCAAAACTTAAGACAACAAATTAATGAGGACGATGAAATAATTAGAGTAATACAACCACATGTTGTTGTATCAACTGATAATACTGATGTGAGACATGTGTCTGTTCCTTTAAAATTATTTCGTGATGATTGTAAATATGGTTATTATCTCATTACAATACAAAGGAGAAGCTTACAAACACAGTTAATTGGAATTGTAGAAAGAAATCCGCAATATGAAGAATTGTTTAGAACCAAGTGATAGCATTGATCTGAGACATACATTTATTCTTTTAAAATTATTTGATGATGATTTTGAATATGATTATAATGTCATTAGAATACAAACAATATATTTGCAAAGACAGTTATATGGAACTATAGATACACATACAAACTATGAAAAAGTGTTAGGACTTCAGTATAATCCTAATTCAATAAAGCTATACCAAAGAATGAAAGAAAATTAAGGACTGCCTGCCATCATAACTATTTTAATATTATGGCTGACTATACACAAGAACAATTTATTCATGACATAATAAAACTTCTTGAGACAACTATTATAAAATTACATTACTTTAATTTACCCAACTAATATGTCAATTATCGGAACCTAAGCATTTAACATATACTTTATTTCCTTTCTGTGTCAAAACTTTTTCAACAAGATATACATCAGGACTTTTTTCCGTAATTCATATTCATAAAATTTTCCTTTTACTTCTTCACCATTTAAATCTCTTAATTCATACATCATTGGATTAGAATGAATAATAAATTCAGTTTCAAAATTTCTGTTGGCCAATTAGTAGAGTATCTTTTATCACAAAAACCCTTTAAGCTTACTGATTCTAACTTTATCTCCTGTTTTAAATGTCATTTTTTCATTAGATACAGCAGTTGTTTATCTATAATTCTTTTCATTAACTTCTATTGGTTTCATTTTTATAATTAAATGTCTTGTGCTATTATATTCATGAACATGTTTTGAAACCATTTCTGTCCATTTGTAATATCCTCATAAGTCAAACCTTTTCCAAATATTTTCTTTAAGTGTTTTCTTAAATCTTTCAAGAACAGATGCTTTTAATTCAGTAAAAGTTGAATAATGAATAATATTATATTTTCATTAATTATTAAAGATATTTAATATAGAAATATTTACCATTACATGTTCGTAAATTTTTTGCATTTTTGGTTTAAAATTTTTCCAAAAGCATCAACTACATACTTGCCTGTTTTATCTTGCACTAGAATAGCCCAAGCATATTTTAAAAACACATGAATAACAGATGACAAATATTTATATCCTGTATATATTTATGAAATTCCTTTCACATTTCTTGAATCCATTTCAAGTAAACAAGCTTGCCATAAATCATCTATACTGAGAGAACTTACATTTCTTCTTTTAAAATTTTTTTCTCATTGGCTTATGTAAGTCAGTTATAATTCCTTCGCCAATACTTAAACATTCGCCCAAAATTTTTTTATCAAGATTACTCTTTTCCGTTCTGAATTCTGTACAAAGATCTTCGATTCTTTGTCTGCCATTTTTAGTTGTTACTCTGTGTGGATAACGTGTTTCACCTAATTATTTACATTTAAAAAAGTAAATATGATTCCCCATTAATGTACTTGAAAAATTTAATAGGATTTAAAATATTTCACCAAATATAGTTAACTTTAAATCTTGTGTTTTTTACTTTATTCTTTAATCTTACTGTCATAATACTTGATTTATGTAATATTTTCATTGATTGGTTAGCATTACTTTTTTCATACTGATTACTAAAAACACTTAACGAAATATCGAAATCGTTAAATGATAAATTTTTCTATATTTTCGCAATTGACAATAACTTTTTAAGGGTAAATATGTACTTAACATGATGTATTTTGGTTCGCTCCTTATCATACAAGTGAATTCAATTATTTGCTTATCATATACTTTATCTTTAAGATTACTTAACTCGTTTAAATATGCAGTTAAATCTGTTTTTGAGAAATAACCTGAAAAAGCTTTTTCAGTTCCCTTTTTTCTAAAGCAATTAGTCAGAGTATTTTTATTAAGTTGATAAATCTTCTCATTAAAATCAACTTTATTGTTAATATTTTTAATTCTTCTTAATTGACGTATCGTTATATGAGTTAAAATACTTGTAGACCATTTTTTGGATCTACTGATGATTTAAGTGCTGTAACTGTTTTCAGAACATTACCCAACTCATTATTAATATGTTTGATTAAATTATTGATTTTTAAAGTTAATTCTCTCTTACCGTCTTTTGGTTGTAATGAGTGAATGTCTTCAGATTGAGTATAATCCATAATATTTAAGTTATTTCCAAAAATGTCCACATATTAGGTTCAAAATATCATTAAATTTGTAGTTACCTGAACACAGTTTTATAACAAACCGACACAAATACTACAAATTACTTTTGTGTTCTTTCAATATTGTAGTATATATCATTTCCCCCCTAACAGTTAACTTGTTGTTCTGATATATTACCTCCAAATGAATCAAAAGCAAATTTTGTGCCCTTATGCATATAATAATAAATCCAGTGAGTACCAGGTTGATCAGATGTGTCTAAATTTACTATTCAAGATTAAAATATTTTTGGTTCATTAGGTAATTCATCAATGATGTGTACTCCATGAAAGTGGATAATTTTAATTGTTTAGGAAGTTCTTTGAGATCAAAATTACTTTGTTGTTTTAGGATATATGTATATGGATTGTTTGTTGCAATTTTTTTATTCCATTCATTTCTTTTCCAGTGCTAAATTATGACTTTTTTGTTCTTCTAATCCTTATCAGCTTTCGTTTTATTTATGACTGCATTTGCAACAGCAGCTATTCCACCAGCTAATGAACCAATGGTCATTAGATATGGCAATGTGGCTAATAGCAATGGAAGTAATCCACTTTCATGTTTTGTTAATCCTGACCTTCTTTCTTTTTTGACAGATATTCAGCACTTTTTTCACAACCTTTACCTGTTGTTACCTTATCTCTTTTTCCCTTTTGTGCATCAGTTAAGAACTGATCGATACTACCTGGTACAATATTATCTTTAACTTTAATTTCTTTTGATTTAGTTTTGCCACTTGGTAACAAAGTATAATCATTGCTTAAGTTATTCATTTATATACATAAAAATTTATAAGGGTAATATTAGTTAGAAGATGATATCTAATTTTTTAATTATATTTTTTCAGATAGCTCCTGTCATGTAAATTATGTTAGTACTTTGAATTTTCAAAATCGGTTAATATTTAGGTGACATCGACATTTTCTCGCCAGTCATACATGTAAATACCATAGGTCTTGCCTATGTGAGCATTTTCAGGCAACTGACAGCTTGGAAATTGCAGCTTGTATTTAACCAGCCGTTTGTGCCCTCTAGATAAGATAATACTGACCTAGTGCAACAGTTTCCTCAGTGCTAGCGCCAGAGGAAATGAGATAACACTGCCCGCTGGCTGTATGCTGCTTTTTCCTGTTTGCCCCCTGTCGCTTACACATTCTATCTGCACCATTCACTAAGCAGTTTATAGCTTCGTTCAAAGACGGCGCTGAAGCAGTCGACTTTTACAACAGTACGGGAATATACTTCGTTTTTAACATGCAAGTTTTTTTAATTTTTCTTTGAGTGTTGTAAAAGAACATTACATGTTATTTACATTTCACCTCTTCAAATAAAATACGAAAATAACTTATGTACATCCAAAATAAACTGACAAAAATAGCACTTTTAGAATGTACTTTGTCGTTCAGATTCCAGCTACATATGAAAACTGCAAATCGAATACATCTGCACCCGGCGTGCCCTAGGCCAGGAGTGGGCTGGCCATCCAAGCAATGGGGATCAACAGTCATCAAGTCACTGCTGTCTGAGCTCTGCCCCTTCAATTACAGAAGATGGGATCAGATGTAAGAAGGACAGCTACCTGGACTTCGAAGAAACCCAGACGGTGAAATGAAATAAAGAGAGCAATATCAAAAAAAAATCCTCCAGGTTTCCTTTACATGGCACTGAACGTTTTTGCACTGAACTGGAGAGGCAGTAAAATTTTAATATGAATATTTCTGTGTGTGAACGAAATAATTGTTTTCTTATGTTCATGTTTTGTAAAAAAATGTTAAACTCGTTTTCTTACATTCACCTACTGTGAGAAAGAAATAATTTTGTATGATAAGTGAAACTGATAAGAAAAAATATTCATTTTTCTTAATTTTCTAAGCAATTTATTATAAAATATACATGAGAATAAGTGAGTTAGACCTAAAAAATAGGACTATAGTAGTAAAGTTGTATAGGTTCTAGGTAACGTTTTTACAAGATAGTGCATTTTTGGCTCACAACATGAGACAAACAGTGAGATAGCTTGGAAAAATGTGAACTAGAATTTACACAAGACTGCTACTCTAAAAAAAATGGACTACATCTGTTTTCATTGAAACAAGACTTTTATTATCATCGTGATTGTGCTTTTTTTAAATAGATGCTCACATATGTTTCTCTCTCAGAACTGCGTCCACTTGCAGGGGTTGGTACCAGCAGTGTGGGGTGTGTCTCATAGCTGCAGCTGCACCTTTACACAAACAACACGTGGTTGGGATAGCCATCATTTATTCTCACTTTGTTCTGTGGCCTGCTGGAGTCACAGCCTATTGTATATGTGTAGCTTTTGTCAGCATCAATAGCACTGGACACCTACAGCCTCATGCTTGGCTGGAGGTGCTGTCTCCGACTGTGGTTGGCTGAACACTGTGCTCTCAGCTATGGGAGTTGGTGCCGGATTGTGGATGGCAGTGGTGGGCGGCAGTGGACATTGGAAAAAGCGTTCTGGGGAGTTCTCTGGAATTTCGTTGTTGTTGTTCTATGTGGGGTCAGTCTTTCTAAGAAATACATTTAACAGATTGCAGAAAGCATCCTGTTCTTGAGTCTTTTGTCCATCTGTGACTGATTTCCGCAGACCAGAGACAATATATCACAGCCACCAGGTGGATCTCTTTGTGGAGCATTAATGATAGCATAGAACAAGCCTGTATCCCTACCTACAAGAAGGTGAGGGAGGGATGAGGGGCGGTAGGAGGGGAGTTACGACGAGCTCTAAGCTGGTTAGTCTGTGACCACACATCGAAGTGAACACATGTGCAGCTGCCACACCTCTCTCCTGGTGCAAAATTTTGGGGTCGGTTTTTGTGCAAAATTTTTGGGGTTGGTTTTTGCAGCAGTTGTGCTATTATAATGATTTTTCTCAATTCCCATTACATGTGTTGGATTATAACCTGTTGTTAACGAGTGCTGTTTATTTTTACGACAACTTCTATGTGTAATCAGGACAGTGAAGCATTTTCATCAGTTGTGGTAGCATGTATAGGCCTTCCTATACTTCAGTGATGTTTTGCTGCCCTATCCCTTCTTATTATGTATCAGTGTACAAGTTACACAGCAGCTATACCAAGGTGACACCTTGGAGGCAGTGGAATAGGGTGAAGTTGTCAAGAACTAGAAAGAGTACTATTTATTTGAATTTTGAGTACCAGGGTATTTGTCAATCAAAGCAATGGGAGGCATCTGTGGTGAACTCCGATGTCAAAAACTAAGACAAGCATTCGGCCGGTAGAAAGGGTTGGTAGTGGGTGCGTAAAGTCGTCTCCTGCACTGTGGATTGCCCAGCCATCTGAGAAAGATGAACAGCTTGAGCACATGAAATAGTCTCTATGAGGTGCGAAATGCATCTTCAGTCCATCCCGCTGTATCACCATTATTTGCTGAAAAGCATTCCTCCTATGCTTGTCCATTACTGCCTCCTTCCATTTCTCATGTAGAAGGCTATAGACTCAGTCCTCAAGTCCTCAGCTGGATGCTTACAGGTAATACACTTGACTCGTCTCTGTCCAGCACCTCGACAGTTGAGCACATTTCCCGCCAAAAATATAGATAGTACCTTCCACTCCAGCCTTTTCCCGCCAATTCACAAGTGGAGCACAGAGATTTAAGTAGAGCACAGAGATTTATTTTAACTTGTAGGTAAAGGGATCATGATGTGTGGAGTTATTACATATTCTCAGTACATCAGCCACTAGTTTTGAAAGGAATTTTGATTTTTTTTTCCAGCAGGGTAACACCAGTTTATGACATCGCCAGTTTTTGAGCTGTATTGTGAATTTAGGCCTACCTTGTGCAGGGCTACACATATAGATGTGTAATTAGGCCCGATATTTATAATTAATTATATTTAATTACGACCGATTTTTACTTCAGTTTCCCAACCATAATAAGTGAAGTACACCAACCTTACCTTTCTCCACCGCAGCTGGACAAAGACTGACTGTTTCCCTGTGTCGGCAGGTGCACTTGGGCTCTTTGCTCAGAAGGACTTGTGATTGTGTCCTGGAAAGGTCACCCACCATTTTCAATTTCCTTCCAATTCTCAGGTGTGGTGTGGGGGTGGGACGTCAGCACAGCCTTGGGACAAAGAAATTCCCAACATTTTTTTAATACCCACCATTTTTTGAATTTCGTGTCAAAATTCTAAATTCCCAGAAACAGGGCTGGTGGGGAGGGGGAGTGGTACGGGAGGGCTGGTGAGGGGAGGTGAAGGGCTTTTGGGAGCGCTAATTTCCGTAATTAAGTTGATTAATTTGCATAATTGAATTGCAACATTGCCACATCTATCATTACAACCCTATACCAGGCAGCAAGTGGGGGGGGGGGAAGAAATTTGGCAACAGTGCAAACTGCAATTGTATTGGCTTTGCTCTCCTACTATGGCTGAGATACAATGGAGAGATGTCTGGCAGGTAGGTGCCATCAAGTCTAAGATAAAGTAGACAAAAGTCAAGAGTGAGAAAAGGGTGCATGTTGTTGTGCTGGAAGATGTGGAAGAGTAGCGGGATACCTGAGCCAAAGCATGTGTTATCACGGTACCGGTACGTCAGTACAGACTCCAGAGTTCTGCATTGGTGTAGTAAAAAATGGGTTCATTCAAAACCTGACAATGACCTCTGATAATCCTGTTAACGAAGTGAACAAGTTCTGCATGATGCAGAGAACATGTGGTTTTCAGTTCACCATCGAAATGCATCTCTGATTCGTGTAAATTTCAGTGTGTGTGTGTTGCATGTACGGGAACAAGCTTGCGAAAATGGCTACAAAGCTGCTGGAGTGAAAAAGTACATTTGCAAGTGTGTGGGTTTGAACAGTTGAGGCGAAAAGTGTGCAAGGAGAGGGGGAGGGAGCTCAGCCCAGAGCTTAATCCTGAGCTAATTTGTCGATACGTTTCTGGCGATTTTTCCCCTCAGCGTACACACAACTCGCACATCCAAGAACCTGTCCTGGCAGCCAGCACTTTAGGACACAGTCCTCAACGAGTAATCCTGACACAATGGCCTTGGAGCACTGTTGCTGGAAAGACCTTGCTACGAGCCCTTTAAATACTTTATGTCCAGCAAACTGTACTAAAGGCAAGTGCAGTAGCGAATGGGGCTGAGGGGTGTGGAGGAGAACGAACAACAGCAGGGTTGCAGCAGGATGCAGCTAGAGCAAAGAAGTCGCCTTGTCCGACACCAGTCAGTTCACTAACTATATTACTTGCTTCAAGTCAAATTCACGTTCTGCATTAGGAAAACTGTGACATCTATACACATGCCCAAAAAAGAAACAGCACAGAAGCCACATCGTTCAATGCCTCATACTTATTTCCTATACGCTTGTGTTGTTTGAAGGCCAGCTAGATGCTTCATGTGTCATTGCACTATTACGAGCTGGAAAAGCACTTATTGCAACGTCATTACAAAATTCAAATGGCTCTGAGCACTATGAGACTTAACTTCTGAGGGCATCAGTCCCCTAGAACTTAGAACTACTTAAACCTAACTAATCGAAGGACATCACACACATCCATGCCTGAGGCAGGATTCGAACCTGCGACCGTAGTGGTAGCGCGGTTCCAAATTGTAGGGCCTAGAACCACTCGGCCACCCCGGCCGGCTGGCATGGAACATTTCCCAGAACTCAAGACAGTAATTTGTGGACCAGACATGACTAACCACGTTTCAGTAATAGAAACATTTCGTCTGAGATGAAAGAGATTCCAAGACTTTGTAGAACTGAAGATTTATTTATATTTACTTGTCAGGCCGTTCTCGTCTTTGGTCGCTGATGTACCTCATTACTTTCAACTTTAGCTGGTAAGACGTGCACTTAAGCACCTGACTCAATGACCTGTTTGTCGAATTTTCAAGACTTTTACAAAATGTTACCCCAGGAACAATATCTTCGGCTCCACATACAAGCTGCTAAATTTATTTAATTTTTTGGTTCATTATATGTGCGCGAACTTTTTTCTGTTGTGAAATCGACAAAGTCGCGCCAATGTTCAAGTGTAATAGATTTTAATCTGGGAAACTCCACGAGTGTGACTCTATCACGAACCATAGTTCCAGATACATTACATGTTATAATATCGAAGTGGGTAAAAATTTACAAGTATCACAACTTAATGTTAATGCCTATACGAGGTGCATTCAAGTTCTAAGGCCTCCGATTTTTTTTCTCCGGACTGGAAAGAGATAGAAACATGTGCATTGTTTTAAAATGAGGCCGTGTTCATTGTCAATACGTCCCAGAGATGGCAGTACCGTATGGCAGATGGAATTTTACCGCCAGCGGCGAGAATGAGAACTGTTTTAAATACTTAAAATGGCGACGTTTTCCTTACTTGAACAGCGTGCAATCATTCGTTTTCTGAATTTGCGTGGTGTGAAACCAATTTAAATTCATTGACAGTTGAAGGAGACATGTGGTGATAGAGTTACGGATGTGTCGAAAGTGCGTTCGTGGGTGCGACAGTTTAATGAAGGCAGAACATCGTGTGACAACAAACCGAAACAGCCTCGGGCTCGCACAAGCCGATCTGATGACATGATTGAGAAAGTGGAGAGAATTGTTTTGGGGGATCGCCGAATGACTGTTGAACAGATCGCCTCCAGAGTTGGCATTTCTGTGGGTTCTGTGCACACAATCCTGCATGACGACCTGAAAATGCGAAAAGTGTCATCCAGGTGGGTGCCACGAATGCTGACGGACGACCACACGGCTGCCCGTGTGGCATGTTGCCAAGCAATGTTGACGCGCAACGACAGCATCAATGGGACTTCCTTTTCGTCGGTTGTGACAATGGATGAGACGTGGATGCCATTTTTCAATCCAGAAACAAAGCGCCAATCAGCTCAATGGAAGCGCACAGATTCACCACCACCAAAAAAATTTCGGGTAACCGCCAGTGCTGAAAAAATGATGGTGTCCATGTTCTGGGACAGCGAGGGCGTAATCCTTACCCATTGCGTTCCAAAGGGCACTACGGTAACAGATGCATCCTACGAAAATGTTTTGAAGAACAAATTCCTTCCTGCACTGCAACAAAAACGTCCGGGAAGGGCTGTGCGTGTGCTGTTTCACCAAGACAACGCACCCGCACATCGAGCTAACGTTACGCAACAGTTTCTTCGTGATAACAACTTTGAAGTGATCCCTCATGCTCCCTACTCACCTGACCTGGCTCCTAGTGACTTTTGGCTTTTTCCAACAATGAAAGACACTCTCCGTGGCCGCACATTCACCAGCCGTGCTGCTATTGCCTCAGCGACTTTCCAGCGGTCAAAACAGACTACTAAAGAAGCCTTCGCCGCTGCCATGGAATCATGGCGTCAGCGTTGTGAAAAATGTGTACGTCTGCAGGGCGATTACGTCGAGAAGTAACGCCAGTTTCATCGATTTTGGGTGAGTAGTTAATTAGAAAAAAAAATCGGAGGCCTTAGAACTTGATTGCACCTCGTATGTAAAGCTTTTGGCAGTTCTCCTCACTATATCAGCACTATCTAATGTACTCTTTTAAAAAGTAGTAAAATTTATTGCTTCGGCAGAAAACTAAAAAGCTGAAAATAAACACGTTATAAAACCCTGCTTATAAAATTAAGCTTCATTATTCGTCTCTTACAAGTAGTCACACTGTGCTGCAAACACCTCCTCCTAAGTTTCCCGCGTGTGCAGCCTTCAGCGTACAGCCGTCTCACTCACACATCTGCTCGGAATAGCACAGTGGTGGGGAAAGCTGTAGTGCTGAGCAGACTCGCCTGAACTCGAAGAGCCTAAGGGCACTCTGGGAGCGCAAATCTTGGCCAGGCCTGCTCTAGAGAAACTTTTGGTGATTGCTGATGACACAGAAGCATAGTTGACAGATCAGCGAGAAATGTCGGTAAGGGATGTGACAGAGAAAGTGTAAGGGTGTTATTCGTCTGAGTGGTTGTGTAGGCATCACTCAATAAACGGCCATGGAAGAGAAATATCAAACACACTACAAAGAAATTCGTAAAATTTTTACTAATCTGTAACTTTAAACAGAACAGAGGGTAACAACACACTTCTCACAACTTGGCTCTGTACCAGAGAGACCACCCTCTATCAGACGTCTCTCAGGCTGAGAGTATTTAACAAACCCATTTAGCATCTTTAAACTATCGTATTAAAAGGAAGCATGAGTAACAGCATCCATACAGGTCCAACCTGGATTCCAAATGGGTATGAAGGCAGCACCCGAATTTCGTCCTGTACAGGCTTTCCTCAGTTGGGCTTCTCATCAATATGCAAACAGGTTGAGCATGGAGGAATGTGATTAAGTGGCTACCACACTGGACACGCATTCTCCATCATTACAATCCTATTGCAGAGGCTTCAAGGGCTATTGACGAAAACCTGGCTGTATATGTAAGTCAAAACATATCTGAACAGCCTCCTGCATATATTCCACAACATGTGTAACACTTGTCAATAACCCAGACAAGTTTGTAGGAGCTGTGGGCGCCATTGGCGGTCGGAGTGGTAAGCAGAAAGGGCTCGCATTAAGTTATGAGACCCAGTGACAGGTCTTGCAGCCAAAATATTTGGCAGCGGAGAAACGCAGGAACACTAACTGAAGAAACAGTGGCATGGTAGGTGCCTTTCGATGTCTTGAGATGGATATACAGCAAGCTCATAAAGAAGTTAGATGTTTAAAAATTGCTGGTGCGAGTATTGCAATCAGTTCGTTGTATAAACCTGGTGTTCCGGTGTCCCCGAGCGAAACAGTTATTTATTTTGATTTTTAGATCGTAGTATGCATTCTTATATTAATTAAAGTGTACTGTGGGGTCCAGTTCAAGATCCTACACCTGTCAGGATTTCCTGAGCAGAATGCGATGAGGAGATTCTGTTCATGGTTGAGACCATCAAAAAACCATTACTCACAACTAAACATTTACTAAGGGGAGCCAGAGGTGCCTATGCTGCCCATATTAGAATCACTAAGTTTGAGGAACATTTATGAACAAACTACCAAATAGAAAAATTTGAATTTTTTTTACGTATAGAGTGGTTTAGTATTGCAGTTATGAAAGAGGGATTTTGGAGTATCTTTTCTAGTTTCCTTCCAATTATTTTTTTTATTAATGACCCAAATTTTTTTTACAAATAATTGCTTTATAATTAAACTGAAATGAAACTACTGAATATATTGCCAAATGGCTGTGTTACAATGTAAGTTTGACCACTAGGAGTGCTGTACAAAAATTTCATCTCTCTAGCTTGAGTGGATTTCGAGAAAATGTTCCTTATATTCGAAAAATTCTAATTTATGGGAAATGGCTATCAAAGTTTCTGAATACATTCCTGCACTATAGGATGGATTATCAGGGTCTTCTTCTTCATCCTCCAAAAGCTTCCTCTTCTGTCTTCTTTTCTGGCCTGTTGTTCCATCATACTTCATTTGCCTTTCTCTTCTTTCTGCTCCTCTTATCCTTTCTCTGTCAATATTTCTTAGTGCTTGTACAGTGTTCACCCCAGCTGTAAATCCTAATGCCTTCAGAACTTCACACTTCACACTGTTCCCTTGATTGTAGGTTGCTATTGCATCATAAATGCCAAAGTGCAGTGTTTTTATGCTTACAAACACCCTTTTAGGAATCACTTTCCAAATCAAATTCTTTACGCTCTCATTAGGATTCTGCGTCTTTCCGTGTAGACCTTTGTGTAACAATTCTGGCTGTGCTAAGTCATGAAAAATTGGTTTTATTGCATTTATCACAGCTGCTGGCAAACCATGTTTGTGATCATAGACCTTTTTTGCATTATATTTGCACCAGGAATCTTTTGGGCACAGGCTGTGTTGAGGGTATTCATTGGAAGAGGCAGTATGAAGGTATATGCTTATCGCATGTCACTAACATTACTAGTATTTTGCCTCATAGCATACCCATACTATCTCTGTAGACGTTCAATCACCTCATCAGTAAGCCTGCCTCTCACTCCTATTGTCTTTCCATCACTGAGCTTACTTGAACCCAAAGTTTGTTTGAGCTTTCGAAGCCGTGCACCCATACGCTTTTGCACATGCCCAATGCATTCCAACTTTTCAACTACAAATTCATTTCCATATGGTTTCAGTTCCTCTATAGTCTTGAAACCTTTGGAGTCACCATCCCCAAGGTAGTATTTGTACCTAACGTTGTATCTGGGAACTGAACATTCAAAAATTTGTTTCACTCCATCCACTTCCACTGCTCCACTTGATCCACTAAAATTTGCCTCACAGGTTCCACTGTGCTCTCCTTTGATTTTATTTTTGCACCTACAATGTTTTGATAATATTGCAACATCTATCACTTTTGCACTATCACCACAAGTAGCAGTTACAACCCCATTCATGGATTTATGACCCCTCTTTTTCCAGGAACCATCTAATGCCACTTTCAAATCCCTAGAACCACTGTTCATTTCTACAGATTCCTCCACTGCTTCCTTCATGGTTTTCAAAGCCACATCTTCAACAGAGGATCCTACCAGTTCACAGTAGTACCCAAATTTTCTTGGAGGCAATGGCAAGTTCATAATACCACAAAACAGTTTACCAGCAGCAGACCCTTTTCTAATGGATCGAAGACCATACACAAGTCGAACATTCACATCAAACACTCTAGATCGTCCATTTTCACCAAAGAGACTGGCATGTGAATTGTAGAAAGTCACTTGATACTTGCAACATGCACAGATTATCTTCGTCTCACAAGCTAAACCGAAGTGCTTTGTTATCTCTAGTGCTACTCCTACACTTGAACACATTTTGCACAGAACACTTTCTTTCAGCACAGAAGATAATAATCCAATATTCAGTACTTCGTTAATATCATCACTGTCACTAACATATTCACGAAATCTCTCACTTCCACCAGTCAGCTTCTTGCTAGAAGATGTCACAGGGCTATGGCCGGCCATGTGTTGCTTAGTATAAGAACGCACTGTTTCAGTAATTGTAGTATCGCAACTTGGTATTAGTGTTAATTTTCTTTTCCCTACGTTCTTCCTCTTCTTATATACACGGTTACTAAAACGTGGCATCGTAACCAGAACAACGCTTTACACAAGAAGTGTAATACTACCAACAACAGGCGCAACACTGAACTAATTCGAAATGGTAAACAGCAAAGAGACGATGTTCCGCGCTCTTAGCGCTTCATTTGTCACAGAAAACAATGTAGCCAACCCTTGCACACTCGCTGTATGCGTAACATAAGGCGCTGTATGCGTAACAGGCCGAGAAAATCCCAAGCAGTTCGCCAGGAAGTCACGAGAGGGTGTTAGATGCATTCAGCGGCCGCCCATTTCCTCCGCAGGCGTGGGGGAAAATGGTAATAACTCCACTTCTAGGGCGAGTAGAACAATAATTCAAAGTTTACATTAAAGAGAATGTTCTAATTAATTTTCGGTAGCAAAAGAAAATCGTAATTTTTTGGATTTGACCACCTCCGGCTCCCCTTAATCAGAAATACAGGATTGCCTTCCCCAGGTGCTGACAACTCAGTTGGGTTGACAGAAGGCTCACATGGCAGCCAATACATCACAGCCAGTTACTGGGCCTCAGACGCTGTAGCAAGCACAGCCCATGATGGATGGTCGAGAGTAGCAGCCGTGTGGGCTGATCTCTGAAGTGCTATCGCTGAGGATGTGTCCCCAGGAGACTCGCCTTCCAGCCCTGCCTGCAGTACTCATTGTCGTGCAGATTTCGACATGTGGCCTCTAGTTAGGAGGCAGAGGCCAGCAGCATCACTGTCGAAAAGAAAGGTGGTTGGTTCTCTGGTGAAGCCTCCAGTAGGTCAGCACAATGATAGCAGTCTCTGCACACTATCAATGACGACCTGGAAGTTGTCGCTGCAGTGTGCAGTAGCAGAGTCCCTCTAGCAAGATTGGCGCCTCCATATACGATCACAGACAATTAGGTGCACAGAGGGTCAACTGAAATAGTCTCCTCAGTAGGTGGCAGTTTGCTGGTCATTGACTCAGGCGACTTGACTTCTGGCGTCACCAGTGAAGAAATTTAGCAAATTTTTAGTGTTAGGCTGTTGTACTATTCCAGGGAGCAACATCTCCCCCTCGAATTTTTTAACTCGGAGTATTTCTTTAACCTTCTCATTGTCCTCATACTACAGTAACATTTATACATCGTTCAATTTAATTATCCTCCTATACACACAGAACTGGATTGAGACTTACTTCCAAAGTATTATATTCTATGTCCAACACATCGAGTTATGCATACTGATCTTCATTGAAGATATTTCTTATACACTACTACAAATTCCATATAATTACATGTTTATCTAGTAGTTCACATGTAATCTCTTACTATTCGCTAGCTTTATTTACAGTCCAATCCATGGACATTTGGTAAACAAGTAAATCCGATGGATATACTGACCTTAGGTTGAAACAGAAGTAGATTCCAGAAATTGGAGTCACATTCACTACAGTGCTGGACGATGCCATGCATAAGTAGTAGGGAGGTGGCAGTGCTGATGCAATTTGGAGATCAAACTGATATCAGATTGATATACAAATTAATTAAACTCATCAATTAATTACCCCCCCCCCCCCAACCAAGCCCATCCCCACCCCCAGATGACATCATGTGTTTTCATTAGCCTGCAAGTGGGTCCCAGCCCCCCTCACACATCCCAACCCCTCCCCATTCCCCACATACCCTATTGGTGGGAATTTTGGCAGCAGTTTGGAATTTTGGTGGGAATTTCGAATGTTTAATGTGAATTTCTTTGTCCAAGTGCTGACATCCGACCCCCCCCTCCCCACCTGGGAACTGGCGGGAAATTAAAAATGGTGGTGACTTTCTGGGACTCGAACATGGTCCTCCTGGTAGGAAAGCCCAAGTGCCACCCCCAACACATGCAAACTCCCAGATACAGGAGAGGAAGGTTAGGTTAGTGTACTTCATTTATTTTGATTGGGAAACTGAAGTAAAGATCGCTCCTAATTACGTAATGCATTGTTGCCACATTTATTCAAGATAGCGGATCCAAGACAGCAGCCATAGAAGTGGCAACATTGCAGTGACATCATCGTGGGAAGTTCAAATCTTCGTGGGAAAATAGGTCAATTGGACTACCTCCACTACCCTAAGACCTCTCCCACTCCAACACAAGCATCCACGTGTACAATTGTGGAAATGCTGGTGATGAGAACGAATGAATTTAGTAAGTGTACTACATGCAAGCACACAACTGAGGACTGTATCTATAGCCTCCTACACAATGAGTGGTAAGAAAAGATAATGGATGAGCGTGTGTGTGGTGAACACTTTTTGACAAATACTGGCAATGCCACAGGATGGGGTGAACATGCATTTCAGTACTCATGCAGATAGATTCTTGTGCTGGAACTACATACGTTTTTTGAAATTGTCTAACACCCCACATCAACTTCGCCCTAGTCCACAAAGATTCATAGGTGTTCACCTTGAGGTCTGGAGACCAACTGGCCTAGTTCACAACACCGCCACCAGAGTGTGCAGCAGGCCTTCCACCATTCCCCTCCCATGACATAGTCGAAGACGGTGGTCCAGAAGAAAAGGGCGGGAACCAACAGGAACCTTGAATTCATCCATGTGATAGGCTTCAGCCAATAGGATGGCAGCATCTGGTGACGTCATTGGAGGGGATACAGGACAGGTTCAGCAACTCTGCAACCTCAGATTCGCTCAGTCAGCCATCAGCAGCAGCAGCAGCAGCAGAAGAAGAAGAAGAAGAAGAAGAAGAACCAACAGTTGTGATCCAGTACAGCTCTGTAGACAAAGAAGAAATGAAAAGTAAATATCCCATATCACTTCTTTGTCTATAGTCATTACTATTATTGTTACCATAGGTTGTTTTCGTGTCTTGGTCTGTATGAAACGCTTCCTCCTCTTTGTACAGTAGGAGCCTTCAACATGTCCAAGCCTGCAAGGGTGAATGCCAACATGTCGATCTCTGCTGCATCCGAACCTGCAGGAACCTCAGCCCCCATCCCCATCTTGTTGCCCAGGTTCCCGGGTTCGATTCCCAGTGGGGTCAGGGATTTTCTCTGCCTCGTGATGACTGGGTGTTGTGTGATGTCCTTAGGTTAGTTAGGTTTAAGTAGTTCTAAGTTCTAGGGGACTGATGCCCATAGATGTTAAGTCCCATAGTGCTCAGAGCCATTTGAACCATTTTTTTGAACCCATCTTGTTGAGACCTGCACCAACCTCTGGACCTGCGGCAGTAACAACCTCGAGGATGTCTAAACCTCTGGCGACAATGTGGGATCCTGTATCACACATAGCCCACTTGCTGGAGCAGGATGCAGAGCTGTTATTGTCTGTCCCACTCATCGATTTGTGTGATGAGGACAGGCGGTCTGCTCCCAACACAGCGAATGCTGCTAGCGGTCCTAACCAATAGCAAGGTGGAGGACAGTACAGGTCACCGACATATGACCCATCCCAGTAGAACATACTTGTGCTAGTGCAGGCACAAAGTGCAGATGCTATGGATAAGAAGGCATCAAGTGCACCCAAGCTTTTCAGTTCTACATACAATTTAACTCCCAGTGGAATGTAACGGGTATATGTGGGTATAGAAGCATATCATGACAGGTGCTTGCATGTGAGAATAGAAATTGAAAATGCATCGAAGGGTGGTAAAGTGCCTATTTCTCAGTTCGACTGGGATGAAATATGTTGTGTGCAGTGCTACATCACTCAGCAGATGACTACAGAGTATTATCCGACTTGTACACCCCCCCCCCCCAGACATTATCCTTACTGGTGTGACATTATCTATTACAACAGTGTATGATTACTCCGCATTATGTGTTAAATCAGGTGACAAGTGTGTTTATCAACGGCATGTCTCAGTTATGAATTTATACAATGTGGATACTGCGTTATGCCTTGCATTGAAGAGACTGAGTCATTGGTTGCCATGCAGAGGTTCTGCATACAAAGGTGTTGTAAACTTTCTATGTGTGCATTGTGTACATGTTGATGATTTGGAGCAGTACCTTTGTTTGCACATGAATGCAGAACCAAAATAGAAACAGGTTAAATATGTGTGTGATAAATCTGAGTATTGTGAGGCTCCCATTGGCTTGAAGGAGATACACTTGGAATTTAATGCATAACAAAAAGTTTTGTTTGGGAAATACTGTACAGGTGCAAAGAAGAAGATAAAGGAAGAGTCTGATGATTTTCTTGAAATACTGCATCTGATGTATGATATTTAAATAAATAATGTGAGTAATTATAATCTCAAACTGTGTGTTTTATTTCATACCTCTCTTATTATAGACCAAGTATTACAATTATTAATTTCATTATTTTCAATGCTGCACCCATAATCATGCAGCAGCAGACATTTGCCACAAACACCTCCTCACCAGTCATTGACAAATTGATGAAGTTACTCTGTATGGATAAACTATATAGCTGAATTCTCCTTGTAGCCAATATAGCTCAGTTGCTTTAGTGAAAAACTGCAGTGCCCACACATACCATCGCCATCCTTACAAGTGTATCTTTCGATATATGCCAATTACACATCAGTATCTGACACAGTCGGTGAAATGGCATGGTGGGTGAAACATCCTCATTACAAGAACTTTGCTGTCGGTGACTGGTACTGTGAATATGCAAAAGAAGACCTGAAGAAGAAGAAGAACGGAATTCTCCTTCCTGATAATATACGCGCAATTATTCTAGGTCCATCCAATTGGACTAATGTCCTAATGACGCTACTAACACACGTAAATGGAGTCCGATTTGAACATGTTTATGTATTCTCAAAAACACTGTTTCAGCCCAAGTATCAGCTATTACAGGAGCTATTGCGTGGTGTAAAAGGTGTTACACCCCCACCTGACAAAGTAAAGCCAAACACTTTCTTCATATTTGACGATGTTGCTGTGGAAAACCAAGACCATTTCGAAAATATTTCTGTTTCGGTCGTCATATGGGTGCTGATGTATTTTATCTAAGCCAAACATATTCCAGAATCCTGAAACAGTTTATTAAGGATAATTCAAAACCTCATAATAGCCTTCAAACAAGGCAATCTGAATTTAAAACACATTTACCGTGTGCATGTAGGAACTGACATGTCGTTCAATGATTTTGGAAAGACATGTACTGATTGTTGGAATCATTCACAGTATGGGTTTCTCACTATTGATAAAACAAGAAAACTGAATGATGGTCGTACAGGCGAAACTTTCAAGAGTTTCTGTATATATAGCCCAGTAAGAGAGGTGAGTACAGCAGTATACGCTGCACCATGGACAAATTCGCGCGCATGTCCAGCTCACAACCCAAGAGAATGGGTGTACATACACAGAACATTCGCTTGTAAATGAGTGCGAAAATTCAGGCTATCGTTCTTAAAGTTGGAGGTATGTGCAGCGAGCTAGAGACATATTACCAGACTCTTCTGAGAATGATCAAGACATTAAAAGAGTTAGTTAATGAAATCGGTAAGAAAGTAACCTAATTAATTGAAAAAGTCGAGGTAATTGAGGGGAAAATAGATATAGCGGCCCTTGTTGTTGAGAAGGGGGAGGAGGCAAATAATAAGAGCCTCAAGCTGCAGAGACGTCTGATTAGTAAGACACCGAGATGTAAAGAAAGCAGAAAGTCAGTAAGGCGCGGGAAGCCGTTCGAGAGAAATTACGGTTGCTATGGTTAGGGCATATGGATCCACTGTAAACATTGAGAGAGACCTTTAAGCCGGTTACTGAATCTCGCAGGCAGCTCTCAGCAAAAACAAAACCACATGATAACTATGGTGTTGCCATTAACGAATTCAGTGTCCCTCACGCCCCTGGCCAGATAGATAGGACATTCGGAGTTAGCATGGGAAGACCGTATATTTTGGGTACGCAACCAATAAATGTAACTGATGAGACAATACAAATTGATGGTAAGCGATTTGAGAGAACACTTGGCTTAATGAATCTTACTTTCGTAAGACCCACGAAAAAAACCTATAAATTATTCAGTTAATGATAGGGAAATATACCGTGAAATATTCCACATGACTTATGTACATAAGATCGCAAAAAGCCTGAGCAACAAGGAATATATAAACATTATAAAACCAATACTTGATAGTGAAAACAACAACAGCAACAGCGGCGATGGTATTGACATTGAGCATAAGCCAGTGAACAATCGTATATATATTATGACGACTCCAACCAGCTAATAGATCGACTACGGCTGGTCATGGGTGCAGCTAATACAGCTCATTCGAATGAGGCTGTTTCAGTAATCTCTGGGATTAGACAGAGAGGCATCAACGAATAAGTATGGACACAGTAGTTCGAGAATTGCACAAACCAGCACGAAAGACATATCCTCGTAGGCACATTATGATTAAAGGTGTGGATAACTTATTGCACGCTGATCTTGTAGATATGAGGGAATATTCACATGAGAAAAATGGATTCAAATGTAGTTTAATGGTTACTGATACATACCCCAAATTTGCCGGGGCATTACCTGTTAAAACAAAAATGAGTAAAACTTCGCAGATGTCTTTGAGCGTTTGCTACAGACAGGGAAGAATCGATGCCCAGATAACATCCAAACCGATCACGGTGGAGGGTTTTACAACAGGTATTCCTAGACTGTGACGCGGCGGTATGGAATACATCACTACTCAAAATTCACCCACCTGAAGACAAGTATCGTGGAGCGTCTGAACAGAACAATAAAAGGTCAAATGTGGATGCGGTTTAATCCTCGTGGCTCATGCTAATGGACAGATATCCTACCAGAAATAATTGCTCAGTATAATCGAACCAAACAAAGCACAATAAAAATGAGACCAGCTGACAATCGTGATAATAGACTCATGGATATGGTGTACTATCGCATTAAAATGCTGGAATGCACGAAGTTAAATCTAATGTAGGTAACTTGGTACCTATCTCAAAACACAAGACAGCATTTGGGAAATCATACCTAACAAACTGGTCAACAGAGGTATTTACAGTTTCAAAGGTGCAAAGAACGAATCACAGAATATCTTGAAGGATAGTAAAAGTGAAGAAATTACAGGTTGCCTCCACACGGACTGGTCCCAGCGGAGGTTCGAGTCCTCCCTCGGGCATGGGTGTGTGTGTTTGTAATTAGGATAATTTCGGTTAAGTAGAGTGTAAGCTTAGGGACTGATGACCTTAGCAGTTAAGTCCCATAAGATTTCACACACATTTGAACATTTTTTTTCTATACCGACGAGTTGCAGAAAAGCTGAGAACTGGATGTGTTTCTTGTGGAGAGAGTCATTAGACGTCAGGGAAATAGAGCGCTAGTCAATTAGCTTGGTTTCCCTGCAGCACAAAACAATTGGATGATACTAAAGATTTGCTATATGGTTGGGGGGGTGGTGTGGGGGGGGGGGGCGCAGTCCACAACCACCGCAGTAGCTTAACATGTGTGCTAGGAGACGCATTAAAGGAGGTGGTGGTATTCTAGAAAAACTGCCAGTGGAATTACACATTCCAGGTATAATTACTGTGGACGCGGTACTAAGCTTCAGAAACGCTTGGCACAAGTGATAAGGGGTTAATCAGCTCGACGAAGCGTGTATGGAACATGACATTGCATACGCTGTAAATAAACATCTCCCAAGTCGTCACATTGCAGATAGGATTTTAGCTGATAACGGTAAGGCGATACGCAGAAGAAAGGATATTGGTATACGTCAACGCATTGCGGTATTTTCAAATGATAAAACCATGCGTGGAAAAATTAAGTTGGGTCTAGGAGTGATAAATATCAAGCGAGTTTTGATCGTTGCACGTTATGCACTAAACAAGAAGAAGGAGAACGGCGGGAAGCAGAGCCGTTTGAAGAACTGTATCCTGACAGTGATGTATGCAGCTAAAAACGTATTGAAGCAGAAGGATGAGGGAAGAAGAAGAAGAGGATCGATTAAAGCACCTCGAGTTCTACCGATACCGAAGACGTCTGGTGGATTTATTCCATTCCTCATGCCAGCCCTTTCCGCTCTCTCGGCGGTAGTGTCCCTCGTTGTTGGTGCTGCAATAATTGCTCGAACAGTCAAGAACACACAAAACTCCATAGTCCAGTTGGAACAAGCAAGAAGACGTAACAGCATGATGGAAGCCGCAGTCATCGGAAAAGAACTATACTTGAAACCGTAAGGGAAAGGGATTTGTCTATTCGTAAAAAAAACCGCATTAGTAGTCCTACCAGATCGGCCACTCACGCAGATCTTCTTAAATCTATTAGAAAAAAATTCAACATTCCAAGATTCCGTGGTGTGTTTATGCAGGATACTTTACCGAAGGCTATGTCAAAGACTGGTAAGTGTGGTATTGTGAATTTAGATGTTGCTAGAGGTCCTGGAACCCACTGGTGTCATACGTTATGAAAATGCAAATAACGTCTACTGTTTCGGCTCATTTCGTGACCTGCAACCGCTGGAAGAATTACAATGATACTTCACTCGCAGAAGACGTGTGGTCTACAATTGTCGGCGCTATCAGGACTTAAGTACACACATTTGCGGACATCTATGCGGATGTTTCTCTTGACGTTAACAAAGAAGTAGAAGAATATATAAGGGAGAGCTATAAATATTCCTTCGTCAGTTGAGATTCAGATGCAATGTCGTACACTTTGACTTTAAAAGAACTATCATCTGTATTACATGCAAATCACTTCCCGCCAATTGATTTGAGCATTGATGAATGTAGTATTGCATTGATTGGACTGGAGACGTACAACAGAATCCCAAATATCACCGAGGCGAACAACAAACTGAATCTGGATATTAATCGTAAAAACGACATAGAACCCGCTGCGTATGATATTGAAGATTTACACGAAGTCTTAAAACAGTCTGGAAAAGGTATTGAGCTACATGTAAACATCAATACACTTAAATTTGAAATAAGGACTGTGACTGCAACGGCCGGCCACGGTGGCCGTGCGGTTCTGGGAGCTACAGTCCGGAACCGCGGGACTGCTACGGTCGCAGGTTCGAATCCTGCCTCGGGCATGGATGTGTGTGATGTCCTTAGGTTAGTTAGGTTTAAGTAGTTCTAAGTTCTAGGGGACTGATGACCTAAGATGTTAAATCCCATAGTGCTCAGAGCCACTTTTTGACTGCAACGATTGACTTTAACCAGAAATGTTCAATATGGGACGCCTGCTGGCTTTCACAAAACGACAGGTTTTTTGAAGAAGGATCCTAGTACATTTTACAAGTCAGATCAGACTGTGCACATACTGTCCGTCACCACAATCCGAGTCGAATGTAACACGCAACGAACTCCTACCTCAACAAAAGTCTGATTTATACTATTTACGGATTCTTCCCCTCAGTTTCAAGTTTGGTGGAACTCCCACCAATGCAATATACTTTCCGATGACAGTTCAGACATTGGACTATTTGAAGTTGCGTATTGTCGACCAGAATAATCAACTTGTCGACTTTCGTGACGAGGAAATCATTGTACGATTACGTCTAATGCAGGATGGGCGTATGGTATAAAACCAGTGCACGCAATCCAAAGCACGTCACTTCATTGCCGAACCGCAGAGTGATAACGTGCGAACTACGAGTTTCGTAAATCAGTTGGCTTGAAAGCGCACGATGACGTCCTTACTCAATATAACCAGTCCAGTAGAGTATGATGAGGAAATTATACGTCAGGAAGACTTCTCGCATAAACCTTTAACAAGAATGATGAAACTACGATTGTAATCCAGCACCAAGACGCATTGACGCTTCCATGCAAGAGTTTCATATATTTGAAGGGGTCATTCAAGAAAACCGACGGCAGCACTACAGTAGGATCCAAGCTATGAACTCAATAGGTCTGCAATCGACCGTACACGCAATGTCGGCTTAACATCTATTCTTAAAACATACGTCTCTGCATCACCCAATATGTCTGTCTCTTCATCACACACAGAGCTGAATGGTTTAGAAAATGTGGTATCCGGCAGATAGAGCAGTTGCAGAGTACAAGCGATTTACTGCATGCATACCTCTAAAAATGCTTATGTGTTACTTTGGAGACATGAGGCGGATTATTATGAATGCTAAACAGGAACCTGCTATGGAGCGCAAGAGGAGAATATGATCACAATCAGCAAGATATTATGGAAACTGCCTCACGTCAGTGCATGAGATGAGGAGCGTTTGAAGCTTGTAAAGTCCTGAGTTCCGATACATTTCTGTCACCAGCATTTCACTCTTGGGAGGGTTTCGAGTACCCAATGCTACCGACTGCAAACAGACAAATATGAACTATTAAAACCTCTTCGCATCTAGAGACGTCTAGATTCATCATACGTGCATTTCAAACTGATGCAGTAGGGAATATAACAAATGATTCCACTGTATTCGAAAACTGCAAATTAACTAATGGCAGAGTCTACCTGGATTCAGAATTCTACCCAAATGACAATTTGCACCTGCAGTGGGATGAAAATGTACACAGTCTGGCATATGACATGTATGTGAGGTTTTGTGTTTCTAACTATTAAAGTGCTGAAGAAGAAGGAAAAAGGTGTCTACTCAGTCCACGGAAATTCAAGGAGCTATCACCGATCATCGTAATAGACAGCTCGAAACAGAACGAGATAATTAAGTCTGGATCTATAGATGTACGAATTGAATTTGAATCTTCAGCAAATTTCCCGGAACACACTGTAGCATATGCTCTAGTTCCACATAACTGTGTGATCAACTGCTGCCCATTCACCAGTGCTGCGCAACGAGGGCTTAATAAATGAACAGATGCTCCGCCATGCCTAGAGCATTCCGCAGAAGCATATCAAGGTGTGAAAACCATGCAGACACTCAGGGTTTCTATGATGGTGAGTGTAGACAGTTCATATTTAAAGATGTTTCATTCGTAGCGTACACACAAGATGCATGAATAATAGAGACAAATGGTTCTGAGCACTATGGGACTTAACATCTTTGGTCATCAGTCCCCTAGAACTTAGAACTACTTAAACCTAACTAACCTAAGGACATCACACACATCCATGCCCGAGGCAGGATTCGAACCTGCGACCGTAGCAGTCGCGCGGTTCCGGTCTGAGCGCCTAGAACCGCTAGACCACCGCGGCCGGCTGAATAATAGAGACATTCTCAGCAAACATTGTATCACCGATGTCTTTCAATAATGTGAAGTGTACTAAAACATGGAAGAATGCAAAGTGATTAACACATTTCTACCATGGATTTCACTGGGACAATACTGGTATACCCTATAAAGATATGGCGAGTGCGCTTAAATTATTTGACCATATGGATACCATGGATACCATCTCATGGATGCGTCAGTTCTTCAAGTTTACTGCTATTCAAGATCTGGAATTCTACAGGTGTCCTGCTTTCCATCGACTCAAGAAGAAGATGTGTGAAAATAGTGTTAGTGTGTCTGCTTATGAAAATGTAAAATTACTTTTAAGTTGGATGAGAAATAAATGAATTTTTACCTCATAATATGTGTATGATTTCTCTTCATCCTGTTTCCCTTCTGACTGTGTACAGTTTTCCCCAGATACTATGTCTGTGGTTTTCTTCAAGTACAGGAGATATAATTTTTGACATGTTCGCTCTATGTCTTTGGAAGCACACACAGTCATGGGTCTCTTGCTTCCATAATCTAATTAGTGCTGCACGATAGGCGTCATACCATGCAACCATTCTATACATTTTGTTATTCTCAGTCTTAAACTTCACCTCCTTAATTGCACTCATTTTCAGAAAAATCAAAGTTCAGTTCTTGAGATTACAATTCAGTTCTTGAGGTACATTTCAGTTCTTGAGGTATAATTTAATTCTTGAGGTATAATTTAGTTCTTGAGGCACAATATCATTCTTGATGTACAATATACACTCCTGGAAATTGAAATAAGAACACCGTGAATTCATTGTCCCAGGAAGGGGAAACTTTATTGACACATTCCTGGGGTCAGATACATCACATGATCACACTGACAGAACCACAGGCACATAGACACAGGCAACAGAGCATGCACAATGTCGGCACTAGTACAGTGTATATCCACCTTTCGCAGCAATGCAGGCTGCTATTCTCCCATGGAGACGATCGTAGAGATGCTGGATGTAGTCCTGTGGAACGGCTTGCCATGCCATTTCCACCTGGCGCCTCAGTTGGACCAGCGTTCGTGCTGGACGTGCAGACCGCGTGAGACGACGCTTCATCCAGTCCCAAACATGCTCAATGGGGGACAGATCCGGAGATCTTGCTGGCCAGGGTAGTTGACTTACACCTTCTAGAGCACGTTGGGTGGCACGGGATACATGCGGACGTGCATTGTCCTGTTGGAACAGCAAGTTCCCTTGCCGGTCTAGGAATGGTAGAACGATGGGTTCGATGACGGTTTGGATGTACCGTGCACTATTCAGTGTCCCCTCGACGATCACCAGTGGTGTACGGCCAGTGTAGGAGATCGCTCCCCACACCATGATGCCGGGTGTTGGTCCTGTGTGCCTCGGTCTTATGCAGTCCTGATTGTGGCGCTCACCTGCACGGCGCCAAACACGCATACGACCATCATTGGCACCAAGGCAGAAGCGACTCTCATCGCTGAAGACGACACGTCTCCATTCGTCCCTCCATTCACGCCTGTCGCGACACCACTGGAGGCGGGCTGCACGATGTTGGGGCGTGAGCGGAAGACGGCCTAACGGTGTGCGGGACCGTAGCCCAGCTTCATGGAGACGGTTGCGAATGGTCCTCGCCGATACCCCAGGAGCAACAGTGTCCCTAATTTGCTGGGAAGTGGCGGTGCGGTCCCCTACGGCACTGCGTAGGATCCTACGGTCTTGGCGTGCATCCGTGCGTCGCTGCGGTCCGGTCCCAGGTCGACGGGCACGTGCACCTTCCGCCGACCACTGGCGACATCATCGATGTACTGTGGAGACCTCACGCCCCACGTGTTGAGCAATTCGGCGGTACGTCCACCCGGCCTCCCGCATGCCCACTATACGCCCTCGCTCAAAGTCCGTCAACTGCACATACGGTTCACGTCCACGCTGTCGTGGCATGCTACCAGTGTTAAAGACTGCGATGGAGCTCCGTATGCCACGGCAAACTGGCTGACACTGACGGCGGCGGTGCACAAATGCTGCGCAGCTAGCGCCATTCGACGGCCAACACCGCGGTTCCTGGTGTGTCCACTGTGCCGTGCGTGTGATCATTGCTTGTACAGCCCTCTCGCAGTGTCCGGAGCAAGTATGGTGGGTCTGACACACCGGTGTCAATGTGTTCTTTTTTCCATTTCCAGGAGTGTAGTTCTTGAGGTACAATTTGAATGCAGAAATACTTTTACCTTACACACTACAACAGTAACACTGGTCGAGAATATGTTTTACAATTTTTTTCCAGTTGCACTGGATGAAAATGTTTACAATTTTTTTATAAAGCTATGGCAAAAACTAATGCGGAGATACTTTTACTAGAACTAAATTCTACAGTGCCAGTGGCATGGCTTTTACAATAAGTCTGGTGGACTGAGCAAACTTGAACACCAATAGTAAAGGTTTTCACAACAATAATTCTGATATTGGAAAAACCTTTTCTATTGGGGCTGTTGAAATTAGATGTGTGAGTATACACGAGTATATAGTACACATAAATACATACCCACACAGACACAGACACACTCACACAAACTACACTATGACAAAAGGGTCATACTACTACTCTGCAGACTCTCACTCTCTCTCTCTCATTCATTCTCTCCCTCTCACTCAATCAGAGTCCCCCTCCCCCTTTCCACCTCTACAAGTGAGTAGCTACACAGTTACAAGTGTGAGTATGGGTGAGTATGGGAGAGTTTCAATCCTGCCATCACAAATGATCCCTTTATTGTCACGAGGCGACCAACCGATTTTAGACTGTAGTGCAGTGTACGCCTCATGCCCTCTCGATCGAATAGTAGTCTACCATACCATATGCGGCACCTGCGGTGCGGCGCCACAAACACCTCTGTACAGGCACCGCAAGTAATCTTCGACAGAGAGGGCTCTCGGTGCCATACAACACACACCCTTAGCCCGCCTCTGGATGGCACCCTCCAGTGTGCGATATGCATACATTTTTGATTGCAGACCTACAAACTGCACAATTGGCAATCCGTTCGAATCATCCCTCTTAAGGCCGATAACTTTCTTGTTCTGTGGAAGAATATCATAAGAATTATCGGCCGTGCATGAGGATGCGTCAAATTCATTACCGTGGTACCTCATTACTTCATATGGATCACAGTCCTTCACCCAATAGATGAAGCTATCTGTATCCTTATAAAGTAATTTAGGATCTGTGAAATGAGTTTTCACAACTCATAATAAAAGCAGTACATGTGGAGTTTGAACAGGTCTACTATGCACATCCCCACATAAACAGGTTTAGTAAACTCTACTGCAGTCTTCGCCATACCCACAGACAAGGTTCTCATTGAATGTCATGACCCATTTAAAATTTGGTCTGGCAATGGGTTTTCTTGCGACATAACGCCCACTCCATTCGGTTCTAATCAAAATTTCACGTCATTCCCTCAAATTCTCCATCGTTTTACCGAAAATTGAATTATTCACTAATTTATAAATATCTTTCTCAAAGTCACACGTCGCAGAAGCTCTCTGTCTCATATTCAGATCAATATACTTTTTCAAACAGGGGGACTGCTTGAAGGAGACAGCCCAGGTGATTCTAACCAGCTCCATCCCCAAGCTGAGACACTGCTGGAGATTACAATAATGAATAATGTACCTTAACATATTGCCCAGCGTTGTCATCAGTTTTGGGGTGGAGCCTCCTCACAGAACTAGTTGCTCTGAACACAGAGTTGGCGTGCACGTCATGCAAACTAATAGGGTATGTGAGTTCTGCCTCCACCACATACCCTACACCAGAATCAGCTGCTATACCCTCCATGATTTTTCCACCTAATCCCTTGCATTCGTCTTTGGGCACCCATCGAAACTCACCAATCGACAGTGACTGGTGCGTGGGATACCCACATAAGTTATTTACATGCAGGTACATTATGTAACTCGAATCAAGGAATGCATTGAACCTGTCATCCATTCATGAGTTATTTGCCTTCGCATACCTATGGACACATTGGCAAAGGCCCCCACAGATCCCTCGCTCAAGGAAAAGAAGCATGTCAGCATTGGTCAATAATTCCATGCTGCACTTCGTTTTCTTGAGCATTGCTTCCCAAGACAACCCAGGTGCCATGAAATAAAAGGCGGTATCCAGAGAATATGTGGTCATGCATAGACTCTGGAATTTCTCGCAAACGTCTGCAAGCAAGCGCACGTCTGTGTCCATGTAAAGCCGCGCATACTCTCCTAAAGTGGAGGTGTTGAATTTCGACCAGACATGCATGGCATGCTCATACTCTGCATCCGTTATGGCATCGCCTGTAAGGCCGGCCAGAGTGGCCGAGCGGTTCTAGGCGCTACAGTGTGGAACCGCGCGACCGCTACGGTCGCAGGTTCGACTCCTGCCTCGGGAATGGATGTGTGTGATGTTCATAGGTTAGTTAGGTTTAAGTAGTTCTAAGTTCTAGGGGGCTGATGATCTCAGAAGTTAAGTCCAATAGTGCTCAGAGCCATTTGAACCATTTGAACCATCGCCTGTAAGGTTGCTGAGGTAGAGTTTCAACGAGTTTCTGAAGTGGTGCCTGCATAAAGCGTAGCATGTCAAGGAAGTGGGGCGTATTTCTTGGCGTTATTCGTTTGGAGAGTGAAACAGATTTCTCGATGCTCTCAGGTAGGACACTGACCTGATTTTTCTCCGAACCGAAATCAGCCAAGAGCTCAACTAGAAAGTGAGCGTCATACCCGCTCAAATTATGGAAGAAAACGGATATGTACCTTCGTAGCTGGTACTTCAAATTGCACATATTGTGAGCTGCGCCACGGAAGTTTCACAAAAGATGACAGTGGTCCCTACAGGGAGTTTCCGCTTTTCTATGTAACGGCAGCCCACAAATGTGACAGCAAACGCGTTATTGTACAAATCTTCATTCTCCTTCGATTTGGCCATGGGAACGTTGTCGCTGTAAAGCTTATCAACCTCCCACGAAAGTTTTTCGAGCTCAGTGAGCAGCCAAATCGGTGGATTATCCCCGACATAAGATTTGTAGCGGTTAAGGCTGGAATCATAGGACGATACAATATGGTACGCTGCTGCATATGGCAAGTGTTCTTCTGTAAAGATGTTGAATCAGGCTGTAGGGTCACCTTCACACCAGGCCACGGGGGCATTCAAAGTCGGCGTACACTACAAACAGGTGTAATAGTATGACCGGAGTGGGTGACGTGGTCGGGGTTGTAGGGCATGGCTGGGTAGAAGAAGATGGCTGTTTTTAGCAATCTTCCTCTTTATTGTTGGTTCTTCCAATACATTTTCCGGTAGCTCAGCCCCACCGCTCGTGTCGTGGTGGAGACGTGCTGATGTACACAGCCCGGGGAATGTGACGCCGTGCTTGGTCAGCTGCTGCGCAGGCTGTAGTAGGTGAGCAGCACGAGGCCCGGCCTAGCTCGCCTCCTGCAGACAGACGCTGCAGCCCGTGACAACGCTGGGAGTCGCCGGTGTAGCAGCGTGCAATGCCCTCCGCCGGCCGGTCCTTGGGAACAGCATCACTGATGACGACGTAACTGCGACCGAACGCCCAATTAGTCGAACCAATGCCGACGCCCACCTCTGATGCCCTTAAATAGTGCAGACCGCTGCTGAATCCACTGATCATGAGGCGCCATGTTTATTAGAATGTTCTTGATGAGATGGCTAATGCAACTGCGCCAACACAGCCCGCGCCTGCTTAATTCTGCTAATGCTGCATTCTGGCTATTGATGGCTGCCGCGTACGTACACACATACCGACGCTCGTTGCAAAACTGTGTCACCTGCATAACACGCCGGCCAGACTCGTCCGCCGTCTGCCGTGAGGCTGGCGCGTCGCACACTGAAACACACTAAATTACAATTTCGCACCATATTTCCCAAAAATAGCCCCTTGTCCTCTGCAATTCCTCCCTCGTACGAAAATAATTCGTCTCCAAATTCAACCAAAACGTAAAAACAACTACAGTTCACAAACACCACAAAATGCGATTGATTCACTATTTAAACTGTGTTCATTCACTTCTATCCTCGGTCTAATCTTTGTTCATAAACATTACTCAGTGTTCTGCTGCAGTGCCTCACAACTGTTGAGTGATTTTGTCTGGACCTTAGGTTAAAGGTTGGAAGGAGCAGGATTTGGGCTACCTTCCTCTTGAGCCGATACTACACTAATCCTACGACAAAGATAAAAATACAGGTGGCGGTGGTTGATGACCCAATAACTAGTAAGCGTTGCTTATGCTCATTACGGTACTCATGCACTCGTTGAAAAAGATGTTCCATAGTTATACGTCCATCCTGAGCTGCTAGAATCTGGTCCAAAGAGGTGAGCAAAGTCGGGTCTAATGTGCTATTCAAAAGAGTGAGATTTTCTTTCGTGATGAATTGCACCGGTTGGTTGGGTACATAGATCAATGTGCATGTTATGTTCATGATTGTAGCTCCAGTAATCTCGGCTGGTAAACGGAAAGTTGGCCCTGAAATGTCACATTGTGTGCTGTTAATTAACAGTCCCTGCCCCTGCAATTCTATTCATTGCCTACTCCCTTGCTTACCCTGTTCGTAACAAACGCAAATAACGACTGTGTTTTCCATTACTGAAAATACTCAATGTGGACCCACTTGATGAAATAACTGCACCGTGCCTGCTATAATTTTCTTACGGCACTCTGCGACTGGTTCTTGAGAGTGGAATAGAGCACTCGCAAGATTTGGGAACAGTGTGTAACAATTTCGCGGGGCAGATGGTAACTGGACCCGTTCGACAACGCAGCAAGTCTTGTGCAGTGAGGAACGCATGAGCTTGTCTGTTACGTGCCACTAACTGTATTTCCCGTATGGTTAATTGTACGAATTTCTGCAAAATTTCCGACTTCATTGCATACGTATGCAAGGCATAACATTCAAATTTACAATCCTTACATGTTAATGGTATTATGATATGAATTCTCAGCAGGGTACCTATCCGCGTACTGGTAACAGTGGCCATTTTGTAGTACAGAGATAAGTGTTCGGCTGTTAATGTCGTCAGTAGCTCCAGGGATGCGGACCATTCCGATTGAACTTTCCGTAATCCTTCCCGAAGTTGTTCCGAAGGTAACAGTACCGAGGTTAGGTGCCTGCACATTGTGTGCAACAAAGCCTCCTGTAGTTCTGTGGCTTCTATGCGTGCTTCCGTAATACTATCAGCAAGAAAACAGAGCAGCTTAGCGATTATCAGCTGTGAATCGATGTTATCCGACCGGTACTTGATTATACCCAGGTCGTGATTGGTTGTGTCGGCTGTGGCCTTAATGTGGGACATCAAGGTCGCGGCCAAAGCTCGCAATTAGCGCGTATTATTAACTACATCTTTCTCCAAACTCGCTAGTTGGGTTGTGTGAAGATCTAGCATTCCCTGGTTGCTATTCACATTATCCTGTACCTGCCATAGCATTTCATTAATACTTTTAATATCTTCCGCATCAGCAGTCCCAAAAACAGTTTTTAGGATACGGCCACCTGTGTCTCACCATCCTCTTTTCCTACGGACGTGCAGGATTAACCCTGCAGTTTGCCACAACTGAGCTTGTAAGCGTGCAAAAGCTGATTGTAGTAGCTGATATTCCCCCTGTGTGTCATTAAAACTTGACTGATTAGCCACCATGGAATGTAGTTCATTAAATGTATCCTCTAATTTACAGATTTCGTCTTCAACCGCCCAAATATTACAGTTCACCCTTAAGATCCATTGATGTCCGGACATAATTACATTTGCTTGTCGCGAGAACAAAACACCACTTGATATAGGACGTACCTTCAAGGCTTCAGCTAAGTTGCAAAAGCAAAAGAGAATAACTATGCTGAGAGATAGTGCACACCTTCCCTCTTCCCTCTTCAGCACAACCTATGACGCTGGAACTGCTGGTCTTACCAGAACGTCACGCCTCGTGAGAAACAAAAGAAAAACAACTCACATTCTTCCTTTTTACGTGTGGCCTAAGAGCATAATAGCATGTCTGATCGCTTCCACGATTAACTTGGTTCTCTTGTTTATCTACTCCTTTCTTACTCTTTTTCTTAGATTCATCTTCCTCTCCACTAGAAGTTACTGCAGACAATGAAAGAAGTTCCTCAAAATTCCCCTTGAAAGGCTTAATTCGGCTCACATGCACAATAGTAGGGCGAGTTGGAAGCTGTAATTTTACATTCACCGGCGATGTCATCCCGATCACCTGGAAACGACCTTGATAACGGGATACAAATGTTTTCGTTTTGCCTTTTGGCATGTACAGATTAGTCATCATCACCCATTGTCCTACATGATATTTGGGTAAGGCCACCTTTCTATTGTGAACTTTGTCCTGTCTCTCTAACGCTTTAGTGTTCATTTTTTTCACCTGCCACCAGATTGTTTTCAACTTTGTGGATAAATCCTTAGCAGCTGAAATATCGGTTCCTGATGGGGTCTTGAGCAATTCAAACGGAGATGGCATCTTCTGACCGAACAGTACTTCATACGGAGACAATCCTGTACTTTCATGCACTTTTGAGTTATACGCCGTGGTTACAAACGCCACTAGGGTATCCCAGTTGTTGTGTTGCGAATTTACGTAACAACTTAACATCTTAGCTATTGTACAATGAACTCTCTCAGTCCGACCATTAGCCTACGGGTGTAACACGCTCGTTCTCAATTTCTTTACATGCAACAACTTGCATAACTGTTTCATCAAATCGGACATAAAGTTTGTCCCTTGATCTGTAATTATAGTTTCAGGTGTTCCGAATTTCAATATCCATTAATGTACCATGGCGTGAGCGACTGTTTCGGCTCGCTGGTCCAGAATAGCTGTCATAGACACATAGCCCGAAAAATGATCTATTATTGTTAAAACATAGTGATTACCCACTGGTGTTTGCACAAACGGTCCCAAGACGTCTAATCCAAGTAATTGGAAAGGTCTGTCTGCTTCTGGTAGTTGTTGCAACACAATTTTCTGATGACTCAGTTCCACCGATTGATCACACGGAATGCAATTCTTTACGTACTGATCGACATCTCGCCTATGCATTGACCACCAATAACTCCGTGCTACCCTCCTTTCCATCCCTCTTCGACGTTAATGACCAGAAAACATTGAATCATGTGGTTGCCTTAAAATTTCGCTTCGCAATTTTTCTGGTACGACTATGCATGGACCGTTCCTAGTTTTACGGTACAATATCCCGTCTTCCACGACGAACAGTCACTGCGAGGTAAATCGTTGACAATCTGTGTCGGCAGTTTGTGCCTCCTCCCATTCGTTCTCATTTATTCCTGTACATTCCATGGCGCATACTTTACAACTCAGACCATCCGCGTTTCCGTGCGATTTACCCGGTCAATGAATCAATTCAAAATCATACTCACTAAGATGCAAAGCCCACTTAGTTAATGTACTCGTTGGGTCTTTAAGCCCTAACAACCACTTAAGTGCTGCATGGTCAGTAATCACCTTGAAATGTCGTCCAGACAAATAACACCGGAAATAGGTTATTCCGAAAATTAATGCCAATAACTCCTTCTCAATTGTTGAGTAATTTTTTTCTGCATTGTTTAGCTGTCTGGAAGCATATGTTATTGGATGTTGCTGCCCATCTATTTCCTGAGATAATATAATAACCAAAGCAAAATTGCTAGAGTCACAAGATAATATAACCTGTTTACTAAAATCTGGAAAAGCCAAAACCGGACTAGATGTTAACAAATTTTTTAACTTTTGAAAAGCCTCTTCGCATTCTGCTGACCAGTGAAATTTTGCTCCCTTCTTCAACAACTGCGTGAGGGGCCTTGCAATTTCCGCAAATTTTGGAATATTCCTCCTGTAAAAATTGGCGAGACCTAAATAAGACTGCAACTCTTTTACTTTTGTAGGTGTCGGAAAATTCATTACCGCCTCTACAAGTTTTGGATCCGTGCGGACTCCCTCCTGTCCTATAATATGACTTAAATAACGGACTTCTTGCAACAAAAAATGACATTTTTCCATATGAAGAATTAACTGCGCTGCTTTCAGACGATCGAAAACTTCGCGCAAATGGCGCACATGTTCTTGCACGCCCTTTGAGGAAACAATTATGTCGTCCAAATATACCATACACTGATTAGGTTTCAGCCCTCGTAACACGCTATCTAGTGAACGTTGGAAGGTAGCCGGAGCATTTTTGAGTCAGAAAGGCATTTGCCGAGACTGAAAATGACCTGTAGGTGTTGAAAAAGCTGTCTTCAGTCGGTCTTCCAGGGCGATCTCCAACTGATGGTACCCGCTTCGAAGATCCAAGGTCGTGAAGTACCGACACTGACGCAAATTATCCAGAGTTTCAGTGATACTAGGCATTGGCTATGAATCCGATACAGGTTTTTGATTCAGGAAACGATAATCACTACAAAAACGATATGCCTTGCCCCCATCAGGTGATTTTTTACCCACTATTACGACAGGAGTGGACCAGGGGCTACTACTGGTTTCTGTTATCCCATCCCTAAGCTGTTGATTAATAAATTTTTCCATGACAGGCTGTGAACTTTTTGGAACACAATATGGACGTTTATACACCGGTGCTTCATTCCCAGTGGGGATGTAATGCTGAACTAATGGTGTGGCGGGCAGTGGACCATAAGAATTAAATAACTCTTTATATTCCGTCAAAAGGTTCTCCATGACTTCTCTGTCTAGCCCTTCTAAATGTGCTACTTTACCCCTCAGTGCGGACCAGCTGACAGACTCTCCCGCCATTGTGTAATCTGCTGCGAAATCCTTATTCAGTTCATCTTCCCCTATTATCTACAGATTCGCTATTATGACACCCCATGCTAACTGCACCTCTTCAAGGGCAAAATTATCAATACTGACAGGCACAACCTCTTTTCTTTCTATCTCCCGCATGTAGGACACCCTACGGCGCGTAAAACACTTCATTTTATCCAGCGGCTCATTTTCAGACAAAGGTTCAACGACACACAACGAATTTACCGGCACGCTAGCTCCAACATCTGCCCAGATTATTTTCCCTGTAACCTTCCATATAGCATCCCCACGAGTTAACTCTAAGGGACCTTGTACGCAGTTTAGATGGCCCACCCGACGTCTGGGCGGTTCCTTGCGACAGTAATGGTTTTTCGGCCACAGAACCTAGGCGAAATTATATTCCGTCCAGTTCTACTGTACGCCGTTCCAGGTTGCGTGATGCGAAACCAGGAAATCCAATGTATGACATCATAGCTGCTGCCAACAACTGGAAAAGTTTCTACCTTCACCTGGAAGTTCCTCATTTCCACTCGGAAGTTTAACACCGCTGATCCGAGTGACTTCACCTGTCCTCCACCCACGCCACTTAACGCCCAGCGTCGTGGTTTTAATTCTACTTTACCGAGTACATTCCTACTCGCCACGGATACCTGGGACCCGGTATCCGATAAAAATTTGCACGGTCTGCCCCTCACCAAGCCGGTCAGAAAAATGTTTGCCACTGATTCAGCACTAGCATTAATCCTTACCGGGGGGTGTTGTACAGTGGACACACCACCCTCTGCCCCATTTATCTGAGGGGGGTGAGGCCCACCTTGCGGTTTCCTATCATATTTCTGCCAGGACCCATTGCAATTACGTTCCCGATGACCCCAACGTCTGCATTTCCTGCACTGCACTTCCTTGCAATTGCGTCTAATGTGTCCCATCCGACCACATCTGAAACATTTTATTTCTGCATTAAACACTGATTTCCTGTCCCGCATCTTTGTTACTGCTTCAACTTCCTCTAACGCCACAGAGATTCCGACTGCCTCATTGAGGGTCTTAGGGAATTCCATCGTAATCTTGCGGGAGGTTTCGGGTTGTATTCCCCGCAAAAATGCGTCTAGTGCCCTCTGCTCAGCTACCTGCAGAATGGTTTCATTAACCCTATCGGAATCCGTTAGCTCATAGGTATTAAGATTAATTTTTCGAATTCGACCTACAAAAGCTTCTATTCCTTTGATACATTCTATTCAATTGTTCCCGATAATATCTAGACGTATTTTTCCTTCGATACATTTTTCAGCAAACCCTTTTTTTCGATACTTCAGATGTCCCGAACATCCCTTAATTCTTCATGGCATGTAACGTACGCTCTGGCATCCCCAGTTACTTTCAACTTAGCCACATGCAAAAGTGCTTCTGCACCCCAATTTAGCAGCCATGCTAAGGCTCTCAAAAAAAATCGTAACACCCTCCCCAGTTTTCCCAGAGAAAGGGGTGACCAAAGACGCAGCGTTAGTGTCAAGAATTACTGCATTAACAGGAAATCGTTCCTTGCTCGCTTCTTTACACCGAGCAAGCTCTATCTCTAATTCCAACAGTCGCTCAAGTAGCTGCTGAATAGCTGCCTCGGCTGACACAGACTGCTCCATCTGACACAGACTGCTCCATCACTGCCAGCTATTAAATCAAGACTACAGTAAGCTCAGAAAGAAGAACAGGAAGGGAAGACGGACTATGCTACAGGTTCAGACAATCCACCAAACGAAAAATTAGCACTTACTTGTCATGTTGCAGGAGTTGCTGATCCATTGTTGCCCTTTTCAGGTGCCACATATCCTCGTCGATTACCAGCCACAATTTTCTCCAAATTGAGGGAGAAGACCACTATTGTCACCAACTGTAACAGGAGTGTGTGACGCGCAGGTTACCTGACTGACACCACTTGTAATAGGATGACCGGAGCGGGTGATGTGGTCGGGGTTGTAGGGCATGGCTGGGTAGAAGAAGATGGCTGTTTTTAGCAATCTTCCTCTTTATTGTTGGTTCTTCCAATACATTTTCTGGTAGCTCAGCCACACTGCTCATGTCGTGGTGGAGACGTGCTGATGTGCGCAGCCTGGGGAACATGACGCCGTGCTCGGTCAGCGGCTGCGCAGGTGGTAGGTGGTTAGCAGCATGAGGCCCGGCCTAGCTCGCCTCCTGCAGACGCTGCGGCCCATGACGACGCTGGGAGTCGCCAGTGCAGCAGCGGGCTACCCCCTTCGCCAGCCGGTCCTCGGGAACAGCGCCACCAATGATGATGATGTAACAGCGACCGAACGCCCAATTGGTCGAACTGATGCCGACGTCCACCTCTGATGCCCTTAAATAGTGCAGACCGCTGCTGAATCCGCCGGTTACGCGGCGTCGTGTTTATTAGAATGTTCTCGATGAGTTGCTTAATGCAACCGCGCCACACGCGGCCCGTGCCTGCGTAATTCTGCTAATGCTGCATTCTGGCTGTTGATGGCTGCTGCACACGTACACACATACCGACGCTCGTTGCAAAACTGTGTCACCTGCATAACGCGTCGGCCAGCCTTCGTCCACCGTCTGCCGTGAGCCTGGCGCATCGCGCACTGAAACACACTAAATCACAATTTCGCACCATATTTCCTAAAAATAGCACTTTGTCCTCTACATAGGAATCGCTCCTGGTGGTGAGCATTCTTGAACTTTATGAATTTGCTTTCCTCAGTAGGCATAATAACACGTACCGGCTCCTTGGAAGTGCAGTCTACTACATGCGCCGCTAATAACTTGTCTGAGCAGAAATAATCCAGGCACCTTAAGCAAATCACTTATAGTTATTCAATTGAGAGAATAGGAGTCGGGACATGTCTTTGATCCAAACATAGTGACAATTATCACCTTCAGAGAAGAACAGCATGTTCACATGCAGCTCACACTCACTGGCAAATTTTGAGAAATGGAGAGGGCAGATTACAGTATGCTAGTCTTGCTCATCTGACTTGCTTTTCTGCTCCAGGCCATACACATGAACCGATATTCCGGTATTCTGCTCCTCAAATTTAGGTATGTCCTGGATCGTGATGGGGAAATCGATACCATTAAAGTTATAACACTCACAAATATTATCACCTACACGTTATGTACTTGGACACTCAGGATGATCCCTTCGATCATACTTTCTTTCACAAGCCAAGATTGACCATGCAAAACAAGCCTGATCATTTCTATTTTCTACATTAATACACGCCTGCCTATTAGCTATATCTTTAGGGAGCTCTATATAGTTTGACCCCCCATTTACTGGATCACAGACATGTCTATGGATGTCCAGGTGTAGTATTCGGCTGAGTGCTTTAGCTGACCCTATGACTTCCGTCTCGAAAAACCACGTCAGTATAGCACTCAAGGTGGATTTACGAATCCACTCGGCAATAGAAGTGCTCCGCGTTATCACATTTTCCCCCCAAACATAATGAAGAGTTCTCTCTTCAACACCAGAATCACTTTGGCGGTTGCGATGATTCGATGCAGAGCACCGCACTGCATTTAACAGCGAGATACTGCGGATCACTGACTACCCTGAGGAGCTCCGTTTCCACGACATGAAGGGACGTCTTTAGAAAACCAACAGGGGCGCAGTACCCTCCTGCCAGGTTCTCGATCCTGGTGAACGAGATTCGCTCCTCAAAAGCGTCTGCAATCACCAAGTATTCTAACTGTGGTATGGTATCACTGAGCTGATGCCGTTCACTAAAAGGATGGGAGAGAGAACTGCTAGCTACAGTATCATCTTTATTGGTATTAATACTATTCTGAGTCCTCCCTGTAGATGATGGTGTTGGGGAGGGGCAAGTCGGTATGCTGTGAGGCACACATACTTTGCATTTATGCCGATTCTGACAAGGCTCATACGATGATGATGATGATGATGATGATGATGATGATGATGGAGGAGGACGTTGCGGTGCTACCGGGTCATAGCGATGGGAACAGCCAGGTTGCAGCTCCAGAGCGGCAGTGCCGCGGGGGGGGGGGGGGGGGGGGGGGCAGCGGCGGCTTGCTGCGCAGCGAGTAGCGGCGCCATTATTGGCGATGTGTTCCTTACCAGGCGCTGCTTTGATGACAAAGAAGGGTTAGCCACCGTGGTATGCACGCCACACTGTGTTGAGGTTGCAGAGACGCGACTCCTGTAAAAGAAGAGAGAAAATAAATAATAGTTAAGTACATTGCTGACCGCAGCTAGCCCGGTGAAAGAAAGAATTCTGTCGATCAGAAGGTTTTAAGCAAAGTGAGTAATTACCTTTTACGTTCTCGCTCCAAGGCATTAACACTTCATCGGGCGACTCCACCACACCCTCAAAAAAGTCATCATCATCATCATCTAATAGGGCCAGATAAGAGCGCCTTTGTCTTTCCTCGACAGAATCTAGCAATTGGCCTGTCCCGCCTACAACAACAACAACAACAACAAACAATATGTATAAACCGATTTGTTACAGAAAAAAACTTCCTATACTACCACCACTAGTAGTAGAGGCACGTACAAATGTAATCTTTTTCTTAAACTTACAAGTATGCTGCTCGGGCACCTCATAATTTGCTGGAGGCTGTTCCTGCATCTGCTGATGAAAAGCCTCCAGCTGCCTGTCCAACAAAGCGAACTCCTCTAGAGCTGTTCCTGTAAGATGAAGAGCCATAATTTTATTTATTTTAAATGTCGAGCTATACAGAAAGATCACATATGGATATTTTTTTCTATACTTAAGTGAATGTTGTTGTTGGTTATCCACCGCTGGAGGCTGTTACACGTACCTTTGCTGCTGCTGCAGTAGATTGTTCTTTTCAGCCGCCAGCACTGCCTCCAGCTCAGTTTGCACTTGTATCGAGTGAGCTACAGGGGAAAAAAAAGTACAAAATAAGAAATTTTGAATCGCTACTACACAAGAACAAATTACAACGAAAATTTTACTCACATGGTAATTCTGGCTGTGAACCCAACACAGGAGGCTGAACTTCAAGAGTCTGCCACGGTCCCGCCCCCTCCTGTCTCTCATCACACTTCAAGACAAAATCCTGGAGTTGTACTATAACAAGAAGACGGAATTAATAAGGCTAATTTAACATACACACACGAAAATTTACACTCAAAATAGGAATTATTTACTCACATGGTAATCCTGTCTCCAGAGCTCGACACCTCTTGCCGCTACACATTGCAGCGTTGCTGCAGCTACCTCTCTTCATTTTGCAGAGAGAAAAGGACAAGTACACACACAGAGACGATGGAACGCACAACAAGGTGGACAGCAGCGGACTGAGGACAATGGATGTTGGTTGTGGGTTTATATATAGACCGAGGCGATCAATGAGAAAGCTTCATTTGAATGTACAAAAAATGAGAAGCTTTTATGAAACGTCACTATTTCTGGAAGGGCTTGATGCGACCATCATCTCTCTATCTCTCTCTCTCTCTCTCTCTCTCTCTCTCTCTCTGTCTGTCTCTCCAAGTAACAAGAATGCTGTTATGATTAACGCTGTTTTCGCAATAGTGCACATACATGATGAAGGCTTTTAGCGGTGAGAAGTTTACTGTTTCTGAGACATATGTTGAAAGCAGGCTATTACGATTTCTGGGAAGGGTAGCACGTGATGCCTCGTTAGGACCATCAGGAAGAATGCAGTCGGTGTTATTCTGGGCTATTTTCGTTAACAGGTCCTGTTAGGACAAGAATTTGCACGCAGACAAACTGAGACATCACGAAAGCTGTTACAAAAGCGATCGTTAACTATTTCTGCAACACTTTACAATTTCCGAGAGGTCGACTTGTCTCTTATTTACACAGCCATGTGACATCAACACAACATTGAGAACCTTTTAGATGCATCTGCGATGGTGAGTCAAATGGCTAGAATGGCTCTAAGCACTATGGGACTTAACATCTGAGGTCATCAGTCCCCTAGACTTAGAACTACTTAAACCTAACTAACTATAGGACATCACACACATCCATGCCCGAGGCGGGATTCGAACCTGCGACCATACCAGCCGCATGGTTGCAGACTGAAGTGCCTAGAACCGCTCGACCGATGGTGAATCACTACACTAACATTTCGCGGCGATGTGTCAGCCACCCTTTGCAGGTACACACGCCTGCAAGGCTACAAGTAGCTCACATGTCCCATTAGGTTCACTATGAACAATGCATCCTGTGACATTCTGGGAAGCATTGGAACAGATTTCTATAGTGCGACCTGTGATGTCAGTATTCACAGGTAGAGAGGTATCACGCCAGCAACAGTAAACATGCACATGTGGCCCAGAGGGTGACTTGGCTCCTATTTACATAGACATGTGATGTCAGTACCACACTCAAAGAACTCTAACTGTATATCTGAAAGTAGACGGGACTTTCACCTTCTGGCTGTATGTGGTAGTGGCCTGAGAGCAACATCACACGCTCCTGTATTCGTCTGTCTGGCGATGGCTAGCGCATTGGAGCGTCTGATACGTTGCGGTTGACAATAGTTAGAAAGCGTTTTTTATGTGCACTGAGTGTTTGTGCACTACATTATTTTTGGCTGTTATAGCGTTGTGAGCATGCCGGCAGAGCATTATATATGCACTATTTCGGTGCTTTAAGAGTTGTTACATGTCTGTACATCAGTGTAACAGAATTATTTAGATAATTTACGAGTAGTTTGCAGGTCTGTAGGCTGTGTATTGTGACCTCAAGTATGTCAGAGCGAGTGGTTTGTATCACTCTAATACATAACTAAGTGAAATCCATCGCTAATTAAATTATTCCGAAATAAATAAAGTACACTCCTTCCTCTCTCCACCAGCCCAGAACAGGCTGAGACCTTTTCCCGCCATTTTCCCCACTCCAGACAGCCATCTTGGATTATGTCAAGGGAGGGACGACAGCACCCTCTGGTGGCAGTACTGTGTACTAGGTCAGTTGGACTCCAGACCTCATGGTGAACACTCTGGATGGAGCTACTGCCACAAATTGTTTAAAGAAAGACTGTTTAAATAAAGACTTATGTCCATCTTATCTAGCACAGACTGAGTCCTTTTTTCGACAATTCCTAGGAAGAAGTGGCAGTCGGATGACTTAGGTTAGTGGAGGTAGCCCAAGTGACCTATTTCCCCACCATTTACTTAGGTTAGTGAAGGCAGCCGTGGTGTGTTGGATTTTCCTGCTGGAATTTGCGGGAGGGGAGGGGTGGGGAGGGGGAGGGGAGGGGTTAGGTTAGTGAAAGTAGCCCATATGACTTATTTTTCCGCCAAAATTTGAACTTCGCGCCATGATGTCATTGCGACATTGCCATATCTATCACCGCCGTCTTGGAACCGCCATCTTGAATACATTTGGCAGCAGTGGAGAGTGGGTCCATAACCCTGTTGTTCCACTACTACTGTCCCCAGTTCTTAATAAGCACCACAGTTGATAATGCGATCAGTTTTAACAATTTTACTTGTTTTTCCATAATTTCAACACCAACCAATGAGGTGGCAGCATGCTTCCCAGTTTTTGCAACATCGCTAAACCACCCCCTCCACTACTTTGCGATCACGATATACAAGATTGCGAATGTACATAGATGACTGTGCAGTATGTCCTTGCATTGATAATTCTCGAACATACACTGGAGAACCAAAGAATTTGGCACAGCTGTCTAAACTCGTGTAGGGCCCCTGCAAGCATGCAGAAGGGCCGCAACACGATGTGGCATGGACTTGGCTACTGCATGAAGTAATGCTGGAGGGAACTGACACCACAAATCTTGCAGGGCTATTCATAAATCCGTAAAAGTACGAGGGGGTGGAGATCTCTTATCAACAGAACGTTACAACGCATCCCAGATATGTTCATTCATGTCTGGGGAGTTTGGTGGCCCACGGAAGTGTTCAAAGTCAGAAGAGTGTTCCTGGAGCCACTCTGTAGCAATTCTGGACGTTTGCGGTGTCTCATTGTCCTGCTGGAATTGCCCAAGTCCGTCGGAATGCACAATGAACATGAATGGATGCAGGTGATCACGCAGGATGCTTGTATATGTCACCTGTCAGGAGTATCTAAACGTATCAGGGGTCCCATATCACTCCAAATGCACACGCCCACACCATTACAGAGCCTGCACCGGCTTGAACAGTCTCCTCCTGATACGCAGGTTCCATGGATTCATGAGGTTGTCTCCAAATCAGCACACGTCCATCCACTCGATACGATTTGAAATGCGCCTTGTCCCACCAGGCAACATCTTTCCAGTCATCAACAGTCCAATGTCAGTGTTGATGAGGCCAGGCTTTGTGTCATGCAGTCATCAAGGGTACAAGAGTGGGCCTTTGGCTCTGAAAGCATATATTGACGGTGTTTCGTTGAATGGTTCGCACACTGACATTTGTTGATGATGCAGAATTGACATGGTGGTGGTGGTAAGTTCCTATGGGACCAAACTGCTGAGGTCATCGGTCCCTAGGCTTAAACATTGCTTAATCTAACCTAAACTAACTTACGCTAAGGACGACACACACACCCATGCTGGTGGAGGACTCGAACCTCCGCCAGGGGGAGCTGCACGAAACATGGCAAGGCGCCCTAGACCACATGGCTACACCGCACGGTAGCATTGAAATCTGCAGCAGTTGCGCTTCTGTCACGTTAAACGATTCTCTTCAGTCATTGTTGGTCCCATTCTTTCAGGATCTTTTTCCAGCTGCAGCAATGTTGGAGATTTGATGTTTTACCGGATTCCTGATATTCACAGTACATTCATGAAATGGTCGTATGGAAAAACCCCCACTTTATCTGTACCTTGGAGATGCTGTGTCCCATCACTCATGCGCCAACTATAACACCACGTTCAAACTCACTTAAATCTTGATAACCAACATTGTAGCAGCAGCAACCGATCTAGCAACTGCACCAGACACTTGTCTTCTACAGAGCGAGTCACTAACTATTGCCACCTAGAATAACTCCAAAAGTATGATAGTAGCTGAAAAGTTTGTGGGACAAATGTTGCATGCAACAACGAGGACCATAATATGATGTTGGTTATTTATTGCTAGGTGGGGTCGCGTCAAAGATAATGAAGGTCAACTTTGTTTTTTTAAAATGGGATGCTATAGTTTGGTACTTATTTTCTGATAGTGGCTACTGAGACGAATCCAATGATGTGTAACAGTAAGGTCTTTGGAGGTCAACGAAGGCCAAAACGGTGGCATGAACGTCCATTTACAGAAGGTGTTCAAAGTGATGACCATTGGTATCAATGCAGTGCTGCAATTTTCTTATCATGAATTGAGTGTTATTCCTTATCACATCAGCACTTATCGCAGCACGTGCTCTCATGTATGTCGTGCAAATAGTAAATATTAGCCGAATATGGCGTATCGATCTAACATACCATTGACATGTAAACACCATTCGACAGTTTCGCAATACAACACTAATAGGAACAGTAAGACTAGCATAGTCGTATCAAATGAATGTAAATGATGCATTCCTTTGAAGAATAAGTCGATGAGCTTCTCATTTACAGAGAATGCCAACGAAATACAGTGAGAGCTAGAGACTTATACGCTGAAAGATATCCTCAATATACTCAGCCTACATGTCATATGTTTAAATATGTGTATGATAAACTGACAACAACTCGATCTTTAACGCATCAGTAACGTGTCCGGCAAAGGAAAGTTACTAACGAGAAAACGGAAATTGGTACTCTTGTCACTGTGGTTCGAGATCCTTATGTTAGTTTGCATTAAATCACAAGGGAGTGTGGCATGAGCCACAATAGTGTTGTTCATGTTCTGCATCGCCATAAATATCACCCTTACCATATCAGTCTCCACCAGGAATTAACTGGCATGAGTTGTATGCATCGCATTGAATTCTGCCAATTGGCTCAATTTCAGATTCAGAAGGATGACACATTTAATAATTTGATTTTATTTACTGGCGAGGCTACATTCACGAAACACAGAAACGTTAATTTGCATAATATGCATTACTGGGCAACTGAAAATCCATGTTGGCTGCGGCAAGTTGCACATAAAAAACTGTGCTCAGTGAATGTATGGTGTGAGATTCTGGAGGACAGAATTATATGCCCTTATTTCAGCGAAGGAAATCTTAATGGTAGGAAGTGCGCCATATTCCTGCAAGAAACATTAGGTATGTTATTGGAAGAAATACCTTTAGGAACAAGTAACAGAATATAGTATCAACACGATGGGTATCCGGCACATTTTTCGCCGATGGCTAGAAATGAGTTGCAAAGACAATTCCCAAATCATTGGATTGGACGCGTAGGAGATGTGTCGTGGCTGGCTCGTTCATTTGCCAGACTTAACGCTTCTGGATTTTTTCTTGTGGGGATTCGTAAACTACATTGTTTATACAGACAATCCAACTATACCTGAAGATATGCGAGAGAGAATTGTCAGAGCATGTGCTTCAATAAGTGTTGATGTGATAAGGAATACCACTCAGTCATTGATAAGAAGATTGATACTAATGGTCATCACTTCGAGCACCTTCTGTAAATGGACAGTCATACCACCTTTGTGACCTTCGTTGACCTTCAAAGACCTTAATGTTGTACATCATTGGATTCGTCTAGATAGCCTCTATCAGAAAATAAGTACCAAACTATAGCACCTCATTTAAAAAAAAAAAAGAAAAAAAAGAAAAGAAAAAAAAGTTAACCTTCATATCTCTGAAGTGAGCCCACCTAGCAACAAAAACCCAACGTTATATTATGGCCCCCGATTGTCCTTTGCAAGTCTTGTCCCACAAACTTTTCAGCTCCTGACATACTTTCGGAGTTATTCTTGGTGGCAATACTTAGTGACTCACCCTGAATGGGCGTTGCCGATCGCAGCGCCTTATTCTGTCTGTTTGCATATCTCTGCATTTGAATACGCGTGAATATTTCAGTTTCCGTCCTATACCGATCTACATATTTCTAGTATAAGGGTTGGAACTTCAATAGTGGCAACTATTTATTTACAGTTCGTAAAAAATAGATACGTGGTTCAAAGTTTCACTGACCTTCAAAGTAGTCATCAGCATTGTGTATAACCCGTTGCCAGCGATGTGGAAGTCGTAGTATACTCTTAGCAGTGCCAGTTGTGTTGGCGGTTGAGCGGCGCGGTCTATTGCCCGACGAATTTGTAGCAGTTCTGAAGCGAATGCCGTGAAGTGTTTCCTTCAGTTTAGAAATCGAGTTGAACTAACGAGTGCTTATAGTCAGGGGAGTGCAGTAGGTGGTATAGCACTTAGCAGCCCCATCAGTCAAACAAATCAGTAACAGCTTACACTGTACATGCTTGAGCATTGTCCTGCAGAAAGTGTCATCACTTATGTCTCTATGATGTTCATTTTTGGAACACAACCTACGACCAGCTTCGATCATAGTGCGTTATTTACGATTACGATTGCCCAACTTTCCCTATGCGAATGGGAGTCACAGAGCATTCTCGCATTATTAGGATAAAGTAGGAGATTTAGAGATCTCCCCGCATCATCTTCGACCACCCCTCCCTGGAACTCTGCCACCGATTTAATTTGCAGCTGACCAGAAGTAGGAGGTTACTATACACGCTACGTTCCACGTCTCGTGAAGGAACAGAGCGAACTGAGTCCGTAACTGCTGTTCAGCGAAGACTGTTCCACACTAATCTTACTCACAGAGCCCATCCAAGTGTACTAGATCTCTCCGGATGCGCGCTTGTCGAGAAGGTTAACACCCATAGCGGTGTATAGTAGATATGGGGGTGTTGTGATGGTATAACGGACGGTTCTGAAGAAGAAATGAGTGGTTTACGCATGATGGAGCTCCAGACGGACGTAGTTTGAAGCATTTTACGTAAATCAACTACACTATCAATTGAGAAGTATTGTTCTAGAGTGTGGGGTCAGTACCGAGAAGGTATTGATAAGACAGAAATGATCGTGGAACATAAACACATACATTCCAGTGGTTACACAGTTCTGCATTTGAAACACGCCCAAATGCTAGAGCGGCGCGGCTTCCGACCTATTAGTTGTGTGGAATGCAACGCTGCTAACATTCCATTCCAATGTAAGAAATATATTCCCTGTACATGACATACATTCTCGCTGCAAGTTTCTCTACGATAACTATGGTGACAAACAGTAAAGTATAAAACTAATACCCCACGCAACAATCAAAATATCGATTCTTTTTGTGACACAAACACTACATAGGTTTCCAGGGGTGTATGATGCCTGCCGTTTATGAAGTTTAAGCCCGATGACGGTCCGTAAATTATGATACGCTCATAATAGCCCTATAAAAGGATCGTCGACAACCGAAAATCCATACGAAGAAACAGTGACTCTTATGAAGAAATAAACACCACGATTAGTAGCTAGAGAAGATGTAACAGTCTTACCACAGTTTAGCACCGCCCCTGATAACCTTCCTCTTGCACACAGATGTCATTGCCTGATGTTAGGTTGTATTGCTCATGTGCGGGATAATATTGCTATTTTGCCTCCTCTCTCCACCATTAAGTGTGTATATGTAGCAACAGTCTACTCTCCTCCTCCAGAACACGCAATTTTATTGACTTTGCTCAGTACGTTTTTGTGGTATTTGCCCCTAATTTTATGTATTCTCAGTCAGTTTCCATAATGTTACTAAGTTTTCTCGATTTTACATATTTCATGCTATTTCCCTCAATTTTTCGTGATTATACCAGACTTTCCTTGATTCTTACCGATTATACTCGTATATCATTTTCCATAATTTTTTCAGTTTTCCATATGTATGTAGTCATATTGCTGACATACTCTTGTGCTGTTTCATTTTTTACGAGAATATTTACGCATCTTATACACCTACCTACTAAAAGGTCCTGCCCTCTCCCTGACGATCCACTTGAATCCATTGTGGATAGGACGAACATGAAAACTATAGTAACAGCCGCTTCGCACCTACATGAAACTAAAGACTCGATTTATGTGCAACATGTGACAGAGAAATGGAGTACATTGCATACATCTTCATTCGTCTATATGAGAGCACCGAAACAGGTTTTCCATTGATGGTGCATATAGGAGCCTCCTAATTCAAGTCAGCTGCAAATTAATTAGGTGACAGAATTTCAGGGAGAGTTGGTCGAAGACAATGCGGGAAGAGCTCTCAGTTTCCAACTTTATCCAAAGAACGCGAGAATGCTCTGTGACTCCCATTTGCATAGGGAAAGATGGGCAAAAGTAATCGTAAATAACGCACTATAATCTCAATACTAGAAATATGTAGATCGGTATAGCGCGCTGTATGGTGTACATTGGTATATACGTTCGAGAATCAACAATGAATGGACGTACTGTACAGCCATCTATCTACATTCGCAATCTTGTATATGGTACTCGCAAAGTAGTGGAGGGATATTTTAGCGATGATACAAAAACTGGGAAGCATGCTGCCGCCTCACTGGTCGTTGTTGAAATTACAGAAAAACCAGTAAAATTGTTAAAAGTGATCGCATTAGCAACTGTGGTGCTTTTTACAGTAAACAGACAGCGTCTTTTCCATTCCACCCGTCCACTGGTATGTTGTTGAGTACCACATGATGACTGATTGATACCACTTGTTTGAGATGGAAAGAGTCTTAGTTGGAGCAATACCTTCCTGGGATGGCCTGCTCTGAAAGAGTGATGACGTACATGACTGCAATATGACAGATCCGTCCTAACAGGATACCTAGACATCTGCTACCACGTCACTGTGAAAAATTACTTTAAATGTAGAGGTCATCAATCACCCTTAGAGTCCTACAATGCCGCAAGACTCTACCAGTTTCCATATGTCAAGATGTCTTCCGCATTTTTTTTTGTCAATAAGAAACACAGCCTCTGTCATTTATTTCAATCATCCTGTGTGTATTGTGCGAGAAGCATAATGTGCACTGTGCAATGTCCAGTTTTCTGTGAGAGACAATGCACTGAGACGTGTTAATGTCAGTTTAGCACCTGATACAGACCTCGAAGTCATGGTGGAAAAAAAAAATTGATGCGATTGATAACCTGTGGAATATGGTCCTCCTACAGTACAGGTGACGAAACTTTACACTGGTCTCTGGAATCGACTTTGATCATGAGCCACCTGCTCTAATGAACCAATACCTGTATATTTAACAGGATCGCCACATATGATCAATGCTAGCACGCAGACGGTATTTATTTCGATATATCAGAAGACAGGTAGCAGTGATACCTCGTCGAGTTCTCTAATGGATGACATTAGCAGAGTTTTCATAGATCATAGTTTTTCTCTGTTGTATGGTACAAAATAACGAGGAGGGAGAGAATGTTTGGGTGACAGACAAGAATGCACCCTAAGAGACACCAATCTCCTTCGGACTGCAGTACCTATACGTAGTTTGGTGACGTACCACAGTGCAGTACAAAAATCCTTGTTCCTCTTCCATTCCCTGTATGATGTAGAGTCTTCCTAATTTTCCCAACAAGAAACACGACGCTAACTGCTCATACTATCTTTTCTTCTACTTCGTTTTGCAGGAGAGAGCTTCGTTTGGCGCTGACCTTACACATTGTACATGGTTGGCAGAGCTATGAAAACATGTACCCATTTCCACCAAGTGGTGAAAACACGGTCCTATCGCTTTAACTAACTCACCCTGTTTCACCATGGGATGCAGAAGGTCTTAGTAATAGCGCTCTCTGACTTACGTCCAGCTCCGACATAAACTGGGTCGATCACATGTATAAAGCTGCAGGGAGGGCTGGGTAGAGCCTGAGGGGCAGTTACAAAATTGAGAGGGACTGTGTAAAAAACCGCGCTGTAGATTTTGATGTATGGGATCCTCAGCACATATATTTGTAAAAGGTGACTCGTTTCGAGATATGAATTTGGCACGAATATTAGTCACCAATTGCTGTAATCATTAAAAGACGTCTCTATGGGATCCAGCACAAGTATTTAGTTTGAATAGATAGACTTTATTCCAAATCGCTAACAGAATTTTTACCAGAACGCATAACGCTATCAGTGACTCTAGTGCGTGCCTGTAGACCCAAGACCACAGGGTGATGGTAACATAGTCGTTATGATCGTGTTATAGTGCGGCCCTTTATACGAGAAATGTGTGTTGTGGGCGGTAGAATCCCTCTGCGATCAGCTTCAAATGTCAGTTCTTAATAGTGTTCCTCATAAAGAACACCGTCTTCCCTCCAGGGGTTATAATTTGAAGTACCTGGTGAGTGTAATCCGACTGCTGGAAAAAAATTACTCACCATGCTAAGTGACTCTCATGGTCAATTTAATTAATTAGCCTATCGGGTGGGTGGAAGAGATGGCTATGGCACCTGGACTGATTCTTGACAGGCTTTTTTTCGTTGTGGTGATATCTTTTAACGAAATTTCAGTCTCCCACCTATACAGGGAGAGACAGGCTCTCACGATTTGTTTCGTAAACGCTAGTATGATATAGCATCGCATTGGTAAAACTGGACCTCTCATAGTGTGCAAAACAGCTACGTCCTCTTGATTATAGTTTGTTGTTGTTGACCGTACAATGATTGTGGATTGTTTTTTTCCTTTTCGACATGTGAGCAAATGGTGTGAAAGACTGTATTCTCTGACGTTACTTGACGTGTCTGAATTTTTGTAATAAACCCGTAGATGACAGTTTATTTACAGACACTGATTTGAGCCTGAGAGACGTTCTCAGGTCGTGTAATTGGCCCATCAAACTGAAAGAAATTGCTTAATATAGATGTTTTTCTTTGGAGTTTAAATTGTCGCTTTTACTTTAATCAGACGATGGTTTCGAAATTACGAGTACATTCTTCAGTGATCGCCAATTTTCGCAGCAAAATAGTGGAAGTTTTTTTTCCAAATTTTATGCAGGGTGGACGTACATAGTCGTCTGATCATTTGTAAGCGGTGGTGGTGCATTTCGTTGGATGTCGCAAAATAATGAGAGGCGAAATGTATCCCGCAGTCGAACGTAAAAACTATACCGATTTTGCTCATAAACTAAAAAAAAAGACTGTGGCTATTTTCGTGTAAAGAGGACACTTATTATCGTTGCAATTGTGTTTTCCTTTTTAAAAGATGTTTGATTACAGAAGTTGCGTTTACGTTAAATACAATCGTTCTCCATAACAGAACGATGGGCTGCTGGGGGCATGGGGGGTGTCTACTGTGGGTGGTCGCCGAACACAGCTCTAACCAGGTGTTAGCGTGTGGGGACTATATTTTAGATGCGCAATTTTCATTTGGGGCGGCCGTCCATTTATCTCCTATTGATTAGTTGACTATACATACTTTTGTGTTGGTGAAATACCGTCACTTCAAGGCAGTCAGCGACCATGGCTAGCTCGTGCCACACTGGAACGGCTGCAGACCGCACAGCAGGGTGCGATGGCAGCAGCTGGTCGTTTGAAAAAGCGATCTGGAGCGTTCTCCAGACATTTGTCGTTCCAGAAGGCTCCAGGCTTTCTGAGAAATACGTTTAACAGATTGCAGGAAGCGTTCTCTTCTTCTTGCATTTTGTCTATCTGTGACTGATTTCCGCAGACTGGAGACAGTATATCCACACCAACAGAAGGATCTCTTTGTGCACCATCAGTGGTAAGATAGAACAGGTATCCATCCCTACCTATGGTGGAGAGTAGGGAGGTATGGATGAGGGGTGGTTGGAAGGGGGGGAGGTTAAGACTACCTCTAAGTTGGTTAGTTCATGAGCACCCATTGAGGAGAATGCTCATTCAACGACTGCCCCCTCTGCAGTCTTTTGGGCGACGATTTTCCGCAGTACATGTGTTACATTATGACCCGTTCATTACGAGTGCTGGTTTTTTCATGACAGTTTCGAGGTGTAATTATAACAGCGATGCATTTTTTCCCATCAGTTGTGGTAGCGTGTACTGGCTTTGATTACTTGTGCTGGAGGATGGTTGTCAAGCAGGCTTCTGTAGTGAACTCTGACGTCAAACAACGATACATACTGTCCTCAGCTGTATGCTTACAGGTAATACACTTATTAAATTCGTGTCTGTCTGACACCAGCATCTAGTCAGTTAAATATATTTCCCACCAGAAGAAATAAATAAATAAAGATAGTACCTTACATCCCAACATTTCTCCCGCCGGCTTGTAAGTGAAGGGTAGAGTTTCGGTGTGCCTGCCACTAGTTTCGAGTCGTATTGTGAAACTTTTTGCCCAGCAGGATAACACCAGATGTATGACATCGTCAATTTTTGAGCTGTATTGCGATTTTAGACAGTTCTTGTGCAGCACTATGCTTATAGTTGTGTAATTAGAACTGATCTGTATGATAAATTACGTAATTAGGTGCTTTCGGTATTTCAGTTTGCCAACCAAAATAAATAAATTACACTAACCTAATCTTGTTCTCCTGCATCTTTGTAGTTTCCATGTGTTGGGGGGACTGCACTTGGGCTTTCCATTTGAGTACCGGAAAGAGCAATGCCATTTGTAGCTTCCCGTCAGTTCCCGGGTGGGGTGGGATGTCAGCACAGCCCTGGAACAAAGAAATAATTCGGAATAGCCGCCAAAATTTGAAATTCCCACCAATAGGGTTGGTGGGGGAGGTGGGACCCACGTGCAGGCTGACAAAAACACATGACGTCATCTGTCATCTGTGGATGGTGGTGGGCATGATCGGGGGTGGTACTTAACTGATCAATTTAATTAATTTGGATATCAATTTGATATCAAAATTGCACCAGCATTGCCCTCTCTCTACTACTTTCACATAGTTGTGAAACTGTAATGTTGCCTAAAGCGATATTCCTGTATGCACTAGAGCATTTGCTCTACTGTGTGATGCTGCTACTTCATCGAGAGAGTGTAGGATGTCCAGGTGTTAGGGTAGTATTTAGGAATGTTAAGGTTTGGGTAGGCACCAACTGTATAGGGTTTTCGGGCCAGTACAACATAAGGTGTGTGCACTTAAGTGTGCTTGTACAAGTGGTAGATGATACATCATGCTTGCTATGCCACAAGCTGTACCATTTATTAGTATTCTGCTGCCTTGTAACTCCATATTAACCATGCCCTTCGATTTTCAGTGTTCAGAACAATTTACAGTTCTACATCTACATGGATACTCTGCAAATCACATTTAAGTGCCTGACAGAGGGTTCATCGAACCATCTTCACAATTCTCTATTATTCCAATCTCGTATACCGCGTGGAAACAATGAACACCTACATCTTTCCGCACGAGCTCTGATTTCCGTTATTTTATAGTGCTGATCGTTCCTTCCTATGTAGGTCGGTGTCAACAAAATGTTTTCGCATTCGGAGGAGAAAGTTGGTGATAGGAATTTCGCGAGAAGATTCCGTCGCAACGAAAAACGCCTTTCTTTTAACGATGTCTAACCCAAATCCTGTATCATTTCTGTGACACTCTCTCCCATATTTCGCGATAATACAAAACGTGCTGCCTTTCTTTGAACTTTTTCGATGCACTCCGTCAGTCCTATCTGGTAAGGATCCCACACCGCACAGCATTGTTCTAAAAGAGGACGGACAAGCGTAGTGTAGGCAGTCCCCTTAGAGGGTCTGTTAAAGTTTCTAAGTGTCCTGCCAATAAAACGCAGTCTTTGGTTAGCCTTCCCCACAACATTTTCTGTGTGTTCCTTCCAATTTAAGTTGTTGGTAATTGTAATACCTTAGCTGAATTTACGGCTTTTAGATTAGACTGATTTATCATGTAACCGAAGTTTAACGAGTTCCTTTTAGCACTCATGTCGATGAGCTCACACTTTTAGTTATTTAGGGTCAACTGCCACTTTTACACCATTCAGATATCTTTTCTAAATCTTTTGCAGTTTGTTTTGATCTTCGGAGGACTTTATTAGTCGATAAGCGACAGCGTCATCTGCAAACAACCGAAGACGGCTGCTCAGATTGTCTCTCAAATCGTTTATATAGATAAGGAGCAGCAAAGGGCCTCTAACACTACCTTGGGGACTATTCATTACGCCGCGAGACGTTGAAAATGCTGCTGCTGCCCTCATCTGTTGCTTTCCCCTCTTTGGGGAAGTGTGAGGGAGAGTCTGTAGCCTTTCGGCTTTTACTCCCCTGTGAACGTGTGTGTGTGATTTTTCTATAGTTTTTGGTGTCTGTGATTTGTGATGATTGTTGTGAGTGTGTCTGGTACTTGCCTGAGGTAGGCGAGAAGTTTGGTGTTATATGGGAAGGAACAGGATGATGGATTGGGTGTTGGGATTTTCTCTTCGACTTAGTCGTCGAAGATCGTCATAGGGCGCTTGTGCTTATCGCGGGACATGTCATACCGACCTAGGGAGTGGATGAGTGCGTTTCCGGATCTGGAAGAACCCTTGTAGAAGGCCCTTGCCAGATCCTGGAAATGCTCTCTCAGGAGTGGGATTTCGGCTGTGGCGTGCAAGTCGTCTGTAGGGAACCCAAGAGGTAAGTGTAGTGCCCTTCTGAGGACGCGGTTCTGCAGCCTCTGGAGTTTGTCCAGGTGCTGCTTTGCCGCGTATCCCCAGACAGGGCACGCATACTCAATTACTGGCCGGATCAGGGCCTGGTACACATTTACTGCTACTGGGCAGGGAGGGGAGCTGGTTGTGTTCAGGATAGGATATAGGATGGACATTCTGGCGCAGGCATTCCTGTGGACCTCGTCTATGTGGGGTTTCCACGTAAGACGAGAGTCCAAGGTTACGCCAAGGTACTTGGCGGTTCTGCGCCAGGGGAGTTGGGTTCCATTTAGGTGGAGGTGGTGGGGGGGACGTTGAGTAGGTTCGCGCCTTCCGAGCCTGCGGGTAATCAGCATTGCCTGCGTCTTCTCCGAATTGATGGTGATGCGCCAGGGACGGGCCCAGGTTTCTGTGTCGTCTAAAACCCTTTGTAGCCTACGAATGACCAGGTCCTTGTTCGCATTTCTCGTGTAGAAGGCTGTGTCGTCTGCGTACTGCGCGGTGTGCACCAGGGGGGCCGTTGGAGTGTCCGCAGTGTACAAGCTGTACAATACGGGCCCCAGGACCGATCCCTGTGGCACCCCGGCACGAATACGCCTTCTCGTGGAGGTGGCAGTTTCTACTTTGACGGAGAAAGTCCTATCCGCGAGGTAGCTCTTGATTAGCTGAACTATGCTCCCTGGAAACCCTTGTGAGTACAACTTGCAGAGTAGCCCTCTATGCCATACTGAGTCAAAGGCTTTGGCTACGTCTAGTAGCACTATCCCGCAGTAGCCTCTGTGGTTGAAGCCCTCTGTGGCTGCTTCAACCATTCTCATGACCTGTTGTGGGGCAGAGTGGTTCTGCCGGAATCCAAATTGGAAATCCGGCAGAATTTGCTCTCTGGTAATATGTTCTTGTATGGGTTTTAGCAGGAGGCGCTCATAGATCTTGCTGAGTGTTGGCAAGAGGCTAATCGGCCTGTAGTGCTGCGGGAATAGAGGGTCTTTTCCTGGTTTGTGTATCGCGACCACTTCCGCATGTTTCCAGCAAGCTGGGAACTCGCGGGAACGAGTAATCTCGTTGAGGACGTTCGCGAGGTGTGTGATCGCTGTGGGTGGGAGTTTTTTGACTAACTGGTTTGTGACACTGTCGTGCCCTGGCGCCTTTTTTGTAGGGAGGGACCTGATTACTCTTGCCACGTCCTCGGGGGCAAAAAGTATGGGTTCGTCCTCTGGGTCCTCCTCAGCATTGAGGAAGACGGCCAGTTGACGACTGACTACCTCTTCATGCTCTTCATCCTGGGGTTCTGCCGTTTGAAACTGCTTCTCGACGGAGTCGGCGAGGGCGTTGGCCTTCTCAGCATTGCTGTAGACCAGTCCCCGCTCGCCGTGCAGTGGCGGCATCCTAGCGCGTCTTTTTGTGAATTGTTTGGTTGCTTGCCAAAGTGTATGTTCGTCTACTTTGAGAGCTGTGAGGCGGTTTTGCCATTGCTGGTTTCTGTGCTCATTGAGCGCTACCTTCAGTTCTCTCTGTAGATGATTGAGCAGCCTCCTGGTGGCCTGATTTCTGGTGATCTTCCACTCTTTTGCCACTCTGTTCTTGTGACGGATTTGAGCTAGCAAGTGTTCCGGGAGCTGTATTTGCGGCGGTGGGCCATCCCTTTGTGGAGGGGTGGCTTCTTCCGCTGCCTGCAAGATGGTGCCTGTTAGGTCTTGTAGCGCTTGTTCTACTGTTTCGGCAGTAGGTGGTGGAGCGCGAGCGATATCAGAGGCGACAGTTTCTTGGTATCGCTCCCAGTCTGTGCGTTTGTAAGACGTCTGGTACCGTGGGAGTGCTACCCATTCTCCCACATCGACTTCTAGAATCACTGGGTTGTGGTCGGAGGACATTCTGTTGATTGTCCTTGCGGTCACAAATCCTGCGATCCTCCTAGTGAGAGCTATGTCTAACACATCGGGCCTGCTTCCGTTTTTCGGAAAATGTGTGGGCTCGACTGGACCCCATGTTTCGAAGTGGTGGGTGCGCGCTAGTTGTTGCAGTTTGGCGCCTGCTCTGGAGGTTACTCTAGAATTCCAGTCAGGGTGTTTGGCATTGAAGTCTCCTCCTATTACGAGTTTGCCTTCAATTTGCCCTAGAGCAGCTATGTCTCCAAAAATGGTTCAAATGGCTCTGAGCACTATGGGACTTAACATCTGTGGTCATCAGTCCCGTAGAACTTAGAACTACTTAAACCTAACTAACCTAAGGACAGCACACAACACCCAGCCATCACGAGGCAGAGAAAATCCCTGACCCCGCCGGGAATCGAACCCGGGAACCCGGGCGTGGGAAGCGAGAACGCTACCGCACGACCACGAGATGCGGGCAGCTATGTCTCCCTCATCTATCTGGTCATGTGGGGGTCGGTAGACTGCAACAATTGTTAGGGGTCCAGTGGCAGTGGTTACTTCCACCGCCACTGCTTCAATTTTGTTGGTAGCTGGTAAGAATACCTGGTGGTGGGGGATCCCTCTTTTTATGTATATGGCCACCCCTCCGCCTTGGGTTGGCCTATCTTTGCGATAGCTAACATAGTTGGGGACTGTCGCTTTTATTCCCGGTTTTAGGTGGGTTTCCCCCATCATGCATATGTCGATGGAGAACTCCTTCATGAGTTCTCTGAACTCGACCTCTTGATTAACAATGCCGTCTGCGTTAAAGACGCACATTGTCAGGCCTTGGATGTTTGGTCGTCTATCCATGATGGGGTTTTGATACTACTGAGGAAGTCGCAGAGGGGAGCGACTGCTGGACTGTTGCCTGAAGGGCAGCGAGGATCTGTGTGTTCTGCTTTTGGGCCTCCCTGAATTCCTTCATCATTTCCATGACGAGGTTCATGGTCTGCACCATTACGCCTAATAACTGATCCATGGGGGGGAAGTGTGTCTGGGGTTTCCTAGGGCCTTCTCCGTCAAGTTGGACCTGGTCGTTGTTGCTGTGTATTTCCCGGTGTTGTTCTTGTGTTGGTCTTTGTCTCTGTAGTCTCATCTGGTGATTTTCCAGTCGAGTTTGCTGGGAGAGGTGGTCAGGATTTCCCTTTCTCTCTCCTATTGGGTATCCACCGAAAATTAACGTAGAGGGGAGATGAACTGCAAACAACTCTTCGTCCAATTGGCGGAAGAGCTGTTCTTGCTACACCATTGGCTAGCGACCGAACGTACACGTTTTCGTAGCAGAACCAAAGTGAAACTCGAAAAAGTAAATGGCCGTTGTCATTCGGTTTTAGTTCTGAAAGAATGATTTCGGCATTTCAAGGGCCTCAGGCGGGAGGCTCTGATGTGAGCCTAAGGAGACCAATGAGAGAAGCATTCAATTACTTTGAAAGAAAAATGTTGTCAACAGACCTGTGTAAGAGGTTTTGGCCTCAAGTAAAATCAGTAAACATTTCTAAATACTCTATTCATTCACTCAGTGACCATCCTGGCATCGAAATGGAAGATAACAAAGGCGAGGTCGAAATATTGTGGTCTTACGAAAGTGTTTCCCATCGGAAGACCGTAATGTGATCCAGCCTTTCACTGATGGTATGAACCTCGAAATGGCAGATATTGAATAACTAATCATGGGAAAGCAACTACAGTCACTTAGCAGTCGAAAGGCATCAGGGCCAGACGAGGTAGCTGTAACATTCTACAAACATTACGCGAAAGAACTTGCTCGCCTTCTAACAGCAATTTGTTGTAGATCGCTGGTGCAATGAAGGGTACCTACCGACTGGAAAAAAGCCCAGGTCATTACTATTTTCAACAAGGGTCCTGGGACAGATGAACATAATTATAAGCCTATATCGTTGACGTCAGATCTGTTGTAGAAATATGGAACTCCTTTCATGCTCAAGAATTATGAAGTTTTTGGAAAACGAAAATCTACACAGTAAAAATCAACACGGCTCCTGCAAATCGCAAATACATATCTTAATTCTTGTCCACACCCCCCCCCCCCCTGTCTCTGGCGAAACAACTGAGTAGATCCAATGAGTACTCACTATTAGGAAATGTGTACATTATGCTAAGAGTTCACTTCAACATTCAGTCGCTTCAGCTTATCCCTGGAACAGCTACACTTTACATGTCTGTACACTAGTCTGTATCATCCTAATCGGGCAGGTCATAATACTTTCTCTCTGACATCCCACTAATTCTTTCAATGACATCAGAGAATAGCTCTCCTTTTTCTCTGAAATTATTAAGACTTCTTTAGTTTGTACCTGTACCCATCTCATTATGTCACCTGAGAGAAAGTGGCCTTCATCACTTCCCCCTCTGCCAGCTGGGGTGGCCGAGTGGTTCTAGGCGCTATAGTCTGGAACCGCGCGACCGCTATGTTCGCACGTTCGAATCCTGCCTCGGGCATGGATGTGTGTGATGTCCTTAGGTTAGTTAGGTTTAAGTAGTTCTAAGTTCTAGGGAACTGATGACCTCAAAAGTTAAGTCCCATAGTGCTCAGAGCCATTTGAACCATTCTAAACTTCCCCCTCCTCCTGCAAAAGGCAAGGTTAATCAGACGAAACTATAGAACCCTCACAAACAATAGTAACACAAGTTACAAACAAAGAATGAAAGTAAAACAACACTCCAAACATAATATGATTAGAACAACAAAAAAAAATCACAATATGCCCCAATAAACTAGATAAAAATAAATGGTATAAAATATAAGCAAACAGTAATCTCAAATTTTACCTATCGATGTGGTCAAAGTGCATAAGACATGTTGAATGTACTTCAGTCATAAGTTATCTGTTCCTTCTTCACTTTCCTAGATTTTATATTCAGCACTGCAGCCTGTGAATGTGCTAGTGGAAAGGCTTAACTCGCCCCCATATGAATAATCGAGGTTTTGTTGGCATCTGATCTTAATGTTGAAAGGTGATGTTGTTTTCACCACTTGGTGTGGCCCATCGTATGGAGTTAGGAATTTCTTTGTTTAAGTCTTTGGTGTGTACAGGTTTGTCACCAGTACCCACGGCCAACACTATATTGCAGCAACTTTCCAAACACTGTGCTGTCCAAACTTGGCACTCTAAAGCTTTCTTCAGTGCCCATTTTACTTGTTGTCAAAAGTCTTGCAATCATTTCATGAATTTTTTCACTGGTTCAGCGTCAGTCCAAGTTTCAGTTTCATCGATTTCAAAGGTGCACGCATTTTTTGTCCATGTATTACCACGTATGGTGAAAGACCAATGTCAGCATGTATTTTGGAATTGTAGTAGTGGTCACAGAACTTAGGTAAACATCCCAGTTGGCATGATTACTATTAACATAACAGCTCAACATCTTCGAAATCATTTGATCAGCTCGTTTTGTTCTCCCATTGGCTTGAAGATGAAATGGCATAATTCACAACATGTGAATGCAGAGCAGTCAATACAATTGCCTTAAAATTATTGCCCTGGTCTGCGATTGTAGCAGCCAGAACGCCAAATGTGAGCAACCAGCTGTTCGCCAGTGATTGGGCAGCTGTACTTGCTTGTTAGTCAGGGATTTCAGTCATCCAGTATATCATGATTAATGGTCTATTATGGTCAATATGTACCTACTTCCTTCTTTTCTCCCATTAAAAGGACCTAAAATGACCATCCCTAGCATTTGAAACAGTTGAGATGCCTCTGGTAGCCTTTGTAATGGAATCAGTCAGTGACCGAGATCAGCCCATTATGCAAATGGTACACAGTTCCTGATGTATTGCAAGACATCTCTTTTCCTGATCATCCACTAAAATTTCTCAGCAAGCTGTCTATCAGTTGCTTTCCATCTAACATGACCTGCCAACTGATGGTTACGTGACAGTTTCAAAACTTTGTTCCAAAACATTGCATTTACCACCACTATTAGTCTGCACTTTGTTGTTCTGCACAACAAGCCATCATATCTGACAGTCTGCATCACCTGCTTGGGTTTGCTGCCACTCAGCAATGCTTCTGCCAAATGGTTGAAGAACTGCAGTTTTCCTGCACATACAATTTGCTCTGGTATGCCTCTTCCCCAACTTGCACACTACTTCATAATCAACTTCGCTGAATAGTAGGGCCCTCCTTGTCAACCTACTCGAACTAGTAACCATTTTCACATGGCATGATGCATCATTACTTTAAACTTTTGGCCATATAAATAGTAGTGAAAGTAGGAGATACCATAGATAACTGCCAACATTTCCATCTCAGCTGTGGAACAATTGCACACTGCTTTGTTCAGCTGTCAGGATGCATATGCCATAGGATGTTCCATATTATCTATATTCTGGCTAAAGATGGAACTGACCACCATATTTCTCATATCACAAAAATGAATTAATTCTTTTTTGAAGTTTGGAAATATCGAAATTAGATTTATGTCAAGGCTTGTTTCGAAGTATCGAGTATTGTTTGACATTTAGTATACCATTCAAATTTTGCTCCTTTTCATAAAAAAATGATTTAGAGGCAATTTCAGCAGAGTTGTTCACAAATTTCCAATAATAATTACAGAGACCCAAAAAAGATTACAACTGTTTAACTGCTGTGGTGGCAAGAAGTTACAAACTGTTGAGATTAAGCAGGGATCTGTTCTCACTCACTCACTCATTCTCTCTCTCTCCTAACAAATTGCATGTCCAAGATAATTTACCCCCATTGCTGAAAGATGACATTTATCAATCCTGAGCGTTAGTTTTGCTGTCCTCAGTCTTTTGAACACTTCCCCCAGCTGTCATACATGATCTTCCATGTCCCTTGAAACGACTACAATGTCATCAGTATACACCATACACTGCTTCAGTTTTAGTCCTCTAAATACACCACCAATAAGCTCTGAAAAGTTGTTGGTGCATTCTTGAGTCCAAATGGCATTTGATGGTACTGAAAATAGCCACAGGAGATAGTAAAAGCTGTCTTTGGCTGGTATTCTGCCACCATCTCCAGTGGATCATACCTACTCTTAAAATCCATGGTGAAGAAATGTATACACAGACCTAAGTTGTCCAGAGTCTCCATTACATTCAGTATCACATACACATTGTTGATGGTTTGTCCATTACGGTACTGGTAGTCATAGCAACATCTGCATTTCTTAGTGACATCTGGCGTCTTCTTAGGGACCAAAATGGCAGTTGCTCAGCACAGACTATCACTATATTCAATAACTCTATCTGCTAGCTGTTGGCCAGTACATTCTTCCATTACAAGTTGCATACTTTTTGGAATTCTGTATAGTTTCTTATTAACTGGAGTGTTAATCCCTGTTGATATTTTGTACCGCATAACTAACATAGCAACAAATCGCTCACATTAAATAAATCCGCGAACTGCAGTAACAAGTTTTCCATTGCTTTCTTATCACTCCCTTATATATGTTTTACTTTTTCATGTAATTCAGGAGTGTGATGATTTATTTGTGGTAGAGGCCCTCACCTGACCTATTTGTGTCATCTTCCTCTAAAACATTCAAATTAGCAATCAACAGATCCTTTGACAGAATCACTTCATTCATACCAAAATTATTGAGACCAACTGAAACCATAAACTCTCCACCAGCATCACTGATGCATACTATACTTCTGCATACAAAACAGTGTGATTTATCCAATTCCTCATTAGTTTCCTATGGCTCTACAATGCAATTGTGTAGGTGCATATGGATGCTAACTTAGATCAACATTACACTGCAGCAGCACTGCATTAATGCCACAGGCAGAAGTGTCAGTACATGGTGGAGAAAAGGGCATAAGCTGATTGAAAGCATGCTCACAGGCAACAGCCAACCACCAGAACTGAACGCCCTTCTTCTGCAACTGATTGAATGGATGCATAATGTGTGCTGCTTGCAGGAGGAAATTAGAATAATAGTTCACTTCACCCAAAAAGGCCTGTAGCTCCTGCAAGTTTTGAGACTTGGCGGAGAGTCAATAGGCACAACATTGCAGTCAGTGGGCTGAACCACATCTTTGTGAGTAAGTGTCCGAGGTATCCCACTTGCTCCTGAAAAAGCCAGCATTTGTGCAGGCATCACAGAATATAGTAAAGAGGTAAAGGGATGTGCAGTGCCTCTAACTATTATGTAATCTAGATAATTGGTACACGCTGGAATTGACATGGTTAACTGTCCCAGGTATGTGATTCTTCAGCTTCTCCTGGCATACTTTATGTCGAAATAGTTCACCTATGAATTATATGGATGTGTTCCAGGTATCTATGGAAGATTGCTGGAGTGGAGGAGATCCCAAAGGGCAAATGTTTGTATTTGTACAAGCTACAGAATGTATTTATCACTGTAATGCGTCGTGATTCCTCATACAGTGGGATCTGTAAATAAGCATTGGCATATCTTAGAAAAATATTCACCACCGACAAGATTTGTGAGGAGGTGCTCCAGATGTAGTATGCAGTAGGTTTCAATGTGTGCCTGGGCATTGATTGTTGACCCAAAATATCCACAGAGCCAGAGGAGCCATTTGGTTTCTTAAACACTACCAGGGGTCTGGCTCATGAACTAGTTTTGACAGATTCAACTATCCCAGCTTTATGAATGCAATCAAGTTCGAGCTTAACCACCATCCATACAAAGACCAAAAGTGGACATCCCCAACAGAAATGGGGCACTGCATCTGGATGTAGAGAAATGTGCATCTCAAAATTGGTAGCGTACCCCTGATCAGGTTCAAACAGAGACGTGAAAGAGACACAAAGGTCATCAAGCTCCTGGAAGGGAACTTGTCTGAGATGACCTGAACTACCTCTGTGGTGGAGAACTCAAACAGCAAGAAGGCATCCAGCTGAAAATGTTGCCGAGTGAGTATTGACAACAAACAGCGTAACCTCCTTGTATACTGCCATAGTTATGAGACGTCCTCCAGGGGAACTGAACTGTCACTATATGCAATCAACTTGAGGGAGGTTGGGGCCAATGCTGGGTAACCCAGATATGCATATGTTGGGAGGTTCACTAGGGAAACTGTTGCACCCATGTCTACTTGAAAATGACCATCCTGACAGGCAATCATGAGACCAATAAACAACTGGGTGGACAGAGGACTGCCTTGGGGAAGAATGGCACCATCCCCTGATGCAAGTGTGGAGAAGGGTTTGACTGTCACATTGCTTGACAGCAGACATTTAGGAGTTGCCCATTCTGTCTACAATGGGTGCAGCTTGCTGAGTGATCTGGACAGTCTGCACATTTCTGTATCATAAAACACTTAGGACAAGATGGGAGACTCTGCTGCTTAAGTTGACACAGTGTGACTGACTGCTCAGAGGCCTCTGACAGGTCCAAAAGTGATGAGTCATGATGTCGGGTCAAGAAAAGGACTTATGAGTATTTCAACCCCTTGGTGACAGTCCAACCACAGCTACCTGGGGACGAGACATATGGAATTCATTTTCTGCCTGTGCAATCTCGAATGAGCACACAATTTTCAAAATATCATCCAAGAAAGGATTGTTCCGCTTGAGGTCTGCAGAGTGCACTTCTGGATCAATGGCCAATGGACAACCACGTCTCAAATCAAGGAGTCTGCATATGAGGTTTTGTACGATGGGTTGTGCAAGTGTAATCACAATGTTGACACAGTCCTTGCAAATCCATGACCCATGAGTGATATGACTGACCTGGTTGCTTGTGGTATTGATAGAACTCAAGGCACGACGTGAACACATGGAATCACTGCAAATGATAGTTCAAAAGCAACGAACCCATCTCCTTGAATGTGAGTGCAACTGCATTTGAGAGGGGAGCCAACTTCTTTAGTAACAAAAATGTCCCCGAGAAAGACCAAGAAAGATAGAGCTGCCATTTGAGACCGTCATCAGAAACCTGAAAAGTGGAGATGTGCTGTTGCAAATATGTGTCCCAATCTTCTCTGGCATTGCTGAACAGCAGAAACGCGGGGGGGTAGGAGTCCACCTGAGAAGCAACCACAGCCTAAATAGGTTGTGAACCCTGAAGCTGTCAGCATCCAGACAAAACTGAATTTCCTGACATAACAAGGTTTGTTTGTTGCTGCAATGGCTGTTGCAACTGCTGCTGTAGAAGCAGCTGTTGCTGTTGCTGTTACTATTCCATGATTTGCACGAGTTTCATGTCCATAATACACTGTTAACCTTTCCCTCTTCATCATTTATAGTAACTGGAACTGGGCACGGCCAAGAGACACTGGCTGACCAGCTGAGAGCATCAACAGTGAGTCACCGAAAACTATGGAAGTCAACAACAAAGATGGACAAACAATGACAAGAAGACAGAATGACAAGTCCAGCGAGTGAACCAAATTAAGAGCCTAGATGTAGGAATATCAAGAACCAAGCAACACTGAGTACAGTCAACAATACAAGAGCCCTCAGAACATGACTGAGGTCTGGGCCCCTGTGCTGCTAGCTGCAGGTGCCAATAGGCCCGCGCATGGAGCATGGCCTACACTTAGTGCTCACAAATATTAGGTGCACCATCTAGCAGCTGTCATCTAGGTCCATGCATTCTGGTGGGCTTTCAAACTAGTTGGACCAGGGTACCAGAAGGGGGACATTTGCCAGACACTGACTTAGATGGGTATCAAATAAGATAATGATCATACCCCAAAAGGTGACTGTGCTGAAAGGGGCGACTAATCTATGGCTGAAAAAAGGATGGTACGCATCTATGATGAAGACCAATACGGTTGAATGGTAGAATATGTAAGCAAACTGCCAGATGTTTAAGGCACAACCAGTAAGAGTATCTCAATAAATATGGGCAAAACACCACTGTAAATAGGTGACATAGTGCACAGTCATACAAAAAGATTCCATCATTTTTTGGGAACATGAAGTCCATGAATGATTGCAAATGGTCTCCAAGCAGCCAAACATAACCATTTCCAGTCAATGACTGGTTCAGTTTGACCAGAGGACTCAGTCCACATCATTATGGGGTCACCAGCAGCCTGCACAGTGTCTTGTTGATAACTTGGGTCCATGGCTTTGTGGGGCCTACATCACACTCGCTCCCTATCATCACCTCTTACTGACTGAAATTAGGACTCATCTGACCAGACCACGTTTTCCAATCATCTTGGTTCTTACCGATATGGTCATGAGCCCAGGACAGCCACTGCAGGCAGTGTTGTGCTATCAGCAATGGCACTCGCATCAGTCTTCTGTTGCTATGAGTGACAACTCTACGCAAACGCCACTGCTCTCAGTTGTCAAGTGAAGGCCATGTGCCACTGTGTTGTCCATCGTGAGAGATAGTGCCTGAAATGTGGTATTCTTGGCACACTCTTGACACTGTGTATCATGGAATATTGACTCTCCTAATGATTTCTGAAATGAAATGGCACATGCTCAAACTACCATACCACTTTCCAAGTCTGTTAATTTCCATTATGAGTCCATAGTCACATCAGAAATCTTTTCACATGAGTCACCTGAGTACAAAATACAGCTCCACCAATGCAACACCACCATTTGTGTATGTGCATGTCACTATAAAATAACTTTTGTCATCTCATTGTGGTAAGGAATGTGGAAACATAGCCAGTATATCACATCTGCATTAGATAACCCACCGCACTCATGTTTGAGTGTCACACTCATTGGTAATAAGTTGAAATCTGTACTGAAAAAAAAAAATCTGTGTTATAAAGAGATTTGGAAAAAGTCAAACTTGCAGCACAACCTTATATGAACGCTCTGAAACTGGACACCCCATCACATTTCAAAAGAAAGGCAAGAAGTTGAAGTAAAAGCAGTACAAATATAGCTCATCTGTCATGCTATGGTTGTCAAAGCAGGGCTCTGTGCCTGTACTTGTATAATTACTTTGTCTAAGCAAAGTGTTCACAGGTTAACCCACCAGCACACTGTGTGTCACACATACAAGGACACAGAATTACTGTGATAGCAGGTAGACACATCCATTCTTATCACTTCTGCAGTCTGCAACAAAAGACAACACCACATATGGGCTGTGTATATAAGGCATAGAGCTTTGAACATAACAATAATAAAAGACACATAGATGAAAACAGCAAAGGAGGGCACTGCAAGAAATACAGTAGTGTAGCACTCATTCCTGAAGGAAGAATGGCAGGAGGCTGCCTTGGCAGCCTAGCAGGGTGTAGCAAATGTGTACTCTCAGTGTGTTAATGACTTATTGCATAACCTCCATTCATCCTATTTAACAGCATGAAAATGTGAACAGTCCGGATGCAAGATTAAATCTAATGCATCACATGTTAAAAATAGTCCCATATTGAGGGTCTCTTTCCTAAGAATTCTTTGATGCATTTTCTCTGGTGTTTCAGCAGAAATTTGCAGTTTTGTTTTTGTGAAGGGTAGATGGAGTCAGCCAAAACAAATACTGCTCCTTATGTCATTCATGCGAGGCCCAATGTCGATGGAAAGCATCATTTTGTTTCTCACTACAAAGAAAATGATTTTTAAATTGGAATTTGACAGACCGGTCCCAAATTAGTCTTGTGCAATATGTGTTTTATTGATGTATATTAACAGAGTCAGTAAAACACGAAGAATAACCGATACTCTAGCACTGACAGCACCGTCCTAGCCCGTGCTGACTGCTACTGCCATGTATGTGTACAGCTCAGTTGCTCCTGGAGTACTAGTTTATTCTTCATGTTTTACTGTCCCTGTTAATATATTTCCATGAAACAAACATTGCACTAGACTAATTTTGGGCTACCCTGTCGATTGGGCAAAAAAATTAATTTGTGTGTGACAGTAAATGAAACCAACACTTTCCGTCGAAACTGTGAGTCGCATCAGAGGTGTAATAAGCAGCATTTGTTTGGACTGGCTCCAGCTACATACTGCAAGAATGAAATTGCAAATACCTGGTGGAAAACCAGGGAAATATGTGCCTGATGACCCATAAGAGAGACACCCTGTATATTCGTGTATTACGTATAAATCACTCCTCATTGTAGTTTGCGAAAGAAGATTTCTGCTGTTATTCTCTCATAGTCAGTGCTTAGCCCCATATTTTTAAATTGTGTCTGTTGCCACACTACATGTTGACACATCCACTACATCTTTTGGACTGTTTGTTCCTCTTTGGAGTTAGTTAATGATGTATTGGTGGGCATATTCATGAGGCTGTCACTTATTTTTACTGCATGTTGTATTATGGGTGGGTGCAAAGCATCATCGATAGTTGAATCAGTTAAGGGTATTAAAGAGGTTACTTTCCTAAATTTGAACCTTCTGCTTACATAACAAGAGGAAAGATGACAGAAGACAGGCTAGACTGCAACAGTAAAACGAAAATTGAAGGAGTGTTATGATCATCTGGAATATTCCATGGTTGGCAACCACATCTTATAACTTACAAGTCCCTGGAGGATTAATTTTCATTTTCCAAAAAGAATTGATAGTTGAGATCATTAGAATGTATTTAATATCATTATCGCAAGGCACGAAGGTGACTAAATTGCAAAGTGTACCTAGGTGGTACCGTGTTCCACAACAGGACCCAATCACCTGGTCGATACAGAGGTAGCACTGCTCCCTTATTGCCACTTTGAATGTGTCTTGAAGTTGCTTTAAAGTTACTTTGCTGCACTTTTTGAAATAACATGTTCACTTGTCGAGCTAAACTCTTTACCTCACCCAAATCAACACCTGGCTGCAATTTCTCTAACTCCAAAAGAGAACTCATCTGGTGTCCATATACTACCTCGCAGAGGGTGTGCCCAGTTGTTTTGTGAATTCTGCTGTTATAAGCAGACAAAACATATGACAGATTTCAATCCTAGTCATTATATGTCTTGTTCACATAGTAAGATAACATGTTCACAATAGTTTTATGAACCCATTCCACATGGCCATAGGATTTGGTGTGGAAGTAGAAGTTTTTCACTCCTTAATTATCAGTGACTTGCATACTTGCACAAATAAGGCAGGCACAAAATTTGTTCGTTATCAGGACTTTCAAATGGCAGTACTAAGTGATCGACAAAGGCTTTTTCCACTGTCTCCACTGCCATATCAGCGACTGGTAGAACATTAAGTACTGCAAAAATTATCAAAAATTGACAGTGTGTATTTGTTCCCCTGTTGTATCTGTGTAAAATAGTCACATAATATCTAATTCTAAAAAAAAATGGCCTAGAGGCTTCAGGCAAGGCTTGCAATGGGATCCACAGTCTGGTCTGCTTTGCCCTCTATGCACACCGGATACATGTGTCGGTATGGTTTTCAGTGTCGCATTCACTGCCTTTCCAGCAATAACATGGCAATGTGTGCATTAGTAGTGTTATTGCCACTGTGAAAGGCTTGGATACTATTGATATACTGCATGGCAATATGGCGCTGAAACACCTTTGATGTTACTGATCAGTTCCCAAGGGGTGTTTTGCAGTACAGGACACCATCTTAGGATTTGGTGTCTGAAAGGGGTGCATATTGTTGACATTCTGGGTACTGTTCTTGAGCTCATTGTAGCTCCACAATAAGTACCTCTTCTGCTTCCAGTACTCAAACCTTTCGGTTCAATGCATCTGCTTTCTGATGCAACTTCTTAGGCTTATGGTGCACTTCATAGTCATAATCATTTAGCTTTAATACCAGTTGATTCATATGACTGCTCAGATCCTTCAAATTCAATAGGCACAGAAGCGTTACGTATGCGTTAAGTACTATAAACTCCCTACCAGACAGGTAAGATCTGAAATAGTTTAGAGCCTAATACCTCCTCAATAGTGCTGAATTAATTTCCACCATATTTAACTGGTGAGAGGCATAACCAATTGGTTTCTCATCCTGTTCCTGGATTAAAAATATCCTACATCAAAATTGCTGACATCACAGGACAAAATAAGAGGTTCCTCAAAATTAGGATATAACAAGGGAAAACTCATCAAAACATCCCTAATCTGCCATATGGCTGCCTTGCATTCTGCAGTCCACTCAAAAGGTACCTCATTTTTCAACAGTTTAAGTCACTGGTTTGGTCACAGTAGGATAACCTTTGTCAAAACAGTGATGATAATTTGCTAGTCCAAGAAACAACTGTAATTCTTCGCACTGGCAGGAGCTGGAAAATTGTCCCTCTTCTGTAAGTTACAGATTTGCTATCACCCCAGCACAACTGATAACATGATGCAGTTACTAAACCAGTAATTCCATAAAACAGTCATGTCTTTAACTTCAATCTCAAATGTGCCCATTGGAATAATAACAACACACTTATCAACTGCTTGGCACATTCCTCAATTGTCCTCAAAAATATGATGATATTATCTAAACAACCCAAGCACACAGTTGATTTCAATTCTGTTGGCAACAGCTCTGCAGACTGCTGAAATATAGCTGGGGCATAGCTTAAACCAAAATGCATCCTATGAAATTTGTACAACATTGGCCACTACAATAGCAGTTTTTGGCATGTTCTGGTGATTTCATATCCACAGTAGTAAAATACTTGCATTTCCCCAACATTTAAAAGTTGTCACTTAAATGAGGCAATGGATGTGTGTCAGGTGTTGTGACTTTATTCACTGTTCACATATCAACACATAAGCAATAGGATTTCTCACCAATTACTATAGGTAAGAGCCAAGTATTAGAAGAGAGCTAAATGATTCCAGCATCTAATTGTTGCTGAATGCTCTCCTCTACAACAGACTGTAAGTGGTATGGGATTTGATGGGGTTTGTGCTAAATTGGTCTACTATTCCAATTTCAATTTAATTATATGTTAAATCTGTGGCCAGGAATAATTGCCTCACCTTTGAACAGCCATGCAGACTCTTCCAAAACCAGGTACAAAAGACTTTGACCTGGTTCTAACAAATGTGACAGTTTCTTCTGCAAGGGACTTCTAAGGAGTGGCATGACTGTATAAACTTCTCTCGTGAACAAAGACATCCGCTTTCTACTTTTTAGAAATTGATTTCCTCTCATTCAAGATCAGTTGTGATCAACTATTTCCTTTGTACTGACCAACATAGTTTCACATGAAATCACAACATTTCTCGTACCAAAATAATCTAAACAAACTGGGGCACACATTACCCTATCCTTGGTCTCGGCCTTAAAAAGTCCCCGTTTCATTTGAACCTGAAGTTAATCAAGAATTTCAATTCAGTGAGCAAGATCAACACAAAAGACAGTTCTGTCAGGCTCTTGAATTTTGGCTATTACCCAGAGAATTTTTTCACTACTACAACATATGGTTACAGGCATGTTGGCTTTTAACACCAAGGTACATGGCTCAGCAAAAACTCAGGAAATGCACTTCTTGTCTCGTGTTGCTAGTGCCTGTATGGTGCTGTCACCACCATAATGATTAATCAGTCTGCGGTCAGTAGTCAAGATCACCGGAAATAGTGCGGGAAATCATTCCCCCAGGATAATATCAAAATCTTGTCCTTGTTTCATCAATGCTTCCATCTTGAACCAGTATTCCTTCCAATCAATGGCTAGATTAACATGACAGGTCCCTACTGGCTTTATGATCTCTGCCTCCAACCCACCAATACGTCAGTGGAGCTGCTTATTGCTTCGAAGAGGGGGAGGGGGGCAAAAACACTAGACTCACTTGAATACTTCTCTACTAACCTCCACCCCACAATATCAAGCTTTTAGAGATATTTTAATGTGTCTGCTGATTCCACATACATAGGTACATGCATCATTCAATATCTTTAGTTGCACCACACTCAGCATACAGCCATCTGTCCTCAGACAAGGTGCGACCAACATCATGGACATTTTTAAGAAAGTGGACACACATCCTGTGGATGTCCCTGAAAGACAAGGGACAAAAGTAAAGGCAGGGAAGCTGCTCTCTATGGTAAATTGTGGGATGGATGCACCACTTTCAGCTTGCCTAAGCCCCTCTGGCGTAACCTGAACTTTGGAATCTGTCTTAGGGCACGGATCACTGTGTCTGCACCAGCTCAAACTTATTCTCTATGTTAGAATTCTTAAGGTTAAATTTACATATCTGCTCTAGCAAATACCTGATGTGGTTGTTGCTACCACCTTCCATTAATAGTTAACAACTGTATGATAAAGCAGGACAAAGAAATTGCATCCTCTGGAGCTTGACAAGTCTCCGATTCTTCTCTGCTGCTGCGATTTCATCATCTTCCACTGGCAAGTTAGAGGCAGGAGAGGTACTTTAAGTGTAAAATGTGGGGATGACAGCACAGTGTGTAGCTGTGCACTGCAGTGAGGATCCATGACCCCAAGGAGGGGTCGACACAATGATAGCGAAGCAGAGGTAGCACCCAGTGTCAACACTCAGACCATAAAGAAAGTGGCAGTAGGACACTGCACATCCACTGACTGCAGCAGAACCCTTGGTTGGCTGGAACACGATGTGGCTTGAAAATAACAGGAGAGTCTAGGCATGGTTGTAACACACTGACACCCAGACACAGCGCATGCAAGTGCACTGGACAACAAACATCTAGTAACTTCTAAGCCATGTCAGTCAAGGAATGTGTCAGGTGTCACAAGGGTGATCTGTACACCAACAGTGTGGATTGACAAAAGCCATAAATGTGCAGGCCAGGCGTAGAAGGTGGTACTACACGTTCCCAGGAGCAGCCAGTGGAAAAACTGTAGTTCTTTATAGATCATGTGGTGGGCCATCCCACTGCACTACCAAAAATTTCTACACTACTGGTCATTAAAATTGCTACACCACAAAGATGACAAGCTACAGATGCAAAATTTAACTGACAGGAAGAAGATGCTGTGATATGCAAATGATTAGCTTCTCAGAGCGTTCACACAAGGTTGGCACCGGTGGTGACACCTACAACGTGTTGACATGAGGAAAGTTTCCAACCAATTTCTCATACACAAACAGCAGTTGACCGGCGTTGCCTGGTGAAACATTGTTGTGATGCCTCATGTAAAGAGGAGAAATGCATGCCATCACATTTCCAACTTTGATAAAGGTCGGATTGTAGCCTATCGCGATTGCGGTTTATCATATCGCGACATTGCTGCTCGCGTTGGTCGAGATCCAATGACTATTAGCAGAATATGGGATCGGTGGGTTTAGGAGGGCAATACGGAATGCCGTGCTGGATCCCAACAGCCTCGTATCACTAGCAGTCGAGATAACAGGCATCTTATCCGCATGGTTGTAACAGATCGTGCAGCCACGTCTCGATCCCTGAGTCAACAGATGGGGACATTTGCAAGACAACAACCATCTGCACGAACAGTTCGACGACGTTTGCAGCAGCATGGACTATCAGCTCGGAGACCATGGCTGCGGTTACCCTTGACGCTGCATCACAGACAGGAGCACCTGCGATAGTGTACTCAATGATGAACCTGGGTGCACGAATGGCAAAAGGTCATTTTTTCGGATGAATCCAGGTTCTGTTTATAGCATCATGATGGTTGCATCTGTGTTTGGCGACATCGCGGTGAACGCACATTGGAAGCGTGTATTCATCATCGCCATATTGGCGTATCACCCGGCATGATGGTATGGGGTGTCATTGGTTACACGTCTTCGTCACCTCTTGTTCGCATTGACAGCACTTGGAACAGTGGACGATAAATTTCAGATGTGTTACAACCCGTGGTTCTACCCTTCATTCAATCCCTGCAAAACCCTCCATTTCAACAGGATAATGCACGACCGCATGCTGCAGGTCCTGTACGGGCCTTTCTGGATACAGAAAATGTTTGACTGCTGCCCTGGCCAGCACATTCTCCAGATCTCTCACCAATTGAAAACGTTTGGTCAATGGTGGCCGAACAACTGGCTCATCACAATACGCCAGTCACTACTGTTGATGAACTGTGGTATCGTGTTGAAGCTGCATGGGCAGCTGTACCTGTACATGCCATCCAAGCTCTGTTTGACTCAATGCCCAGGTGTATCAAGGCCGTTATTATGGCCAGAGGTGGTTGTTCTGGGTACTGATTTCTCAGGATCTTTGCACCCAAATTGTGTGAAAATGTAATCACATGTCAGTCCTAGTGTAATATATTTGTCCGATGAATACCCATGTATCGTCTGCATTCCTTCTTGGTGTAGCAATTTTAATGGCCAGTAGTGTATGTTGCAACAGGATAAGGTCATGGGAGTGGGCATCCAGCAGTGGTTGCTTGAAATGAGAACAGGTGAATTAGATAGGTATACAGTCCTCTGTATTCCATTCACTGTATACAAGAGGCGCAAATAGGCAAGGTGGGCAGGCCACAATGGCTAAGAGGAGCCATTATGGCAAAGATACTGTAAACCAGATTTGGGAGAGAGAGAGTAAGATGAGTCCTGTGTGTCATCAGCTCAAAGGCTACAGGCAGAGAATGAGTCCTGTGTGGGACCAAAGCTATATTTGCAAGCCCCAGGACCTCAGATGATGATCCTGTCACATTCCTTATTGGCTGCTGTAGATGCCGCTTGTAGTGTCCCTAACTTGCAGTTTATATCTAGATTGAACTACCGCAGACCTGTATAATCATCCAATTCCAGTCCACAAGTCGTGGAAACACTCCTGCAAGCAGCGCAGTTCCAAGTGTGAGTGAAAGAAAATTTAATAATTGAAAACCAACTAAATATGTTCCCAAATTCCTCCTGCACAATACGGAATGTTGTCTTCCATATTTTATTAAATCTTGACACTCAGCAGTTGAACCAACAGTAAACCATTCAAGGCTATTAATGACACATATTACAAAACATATTACTCTTTCAGTTGTTGGATAACTTGCCGCAACATGGATTCCTTTGTAATCGTGGATTCCTTTTTCATCATTGAGACTGGGTATTCTTGCTTTACTTTTCTCTTTTAAAAAAATAAATAAAATAAAAAAAGTGAGTGATGTGAGGAAAATTTGGATATTCTAAGTAATAAATACTCAATGCTTCCATTTCTAGAGGTCCACCATTCAAGCAAACAGTGAAATTGAAGGTCAGGAGAGCTCCTACAATATAACTGAGAAAATAATAATTAATGAAGGTAATAACATTCTAGTAGAAGACTCATCATTACCAATAAATTCACATTCATTATATAGTACCTATAATATATATCTATACTACTACATAAAGAAAAGTCATTGTTTAATCTTGTTACCAAAAATCTCAAAAAGTTCTTGACTGATTCACTGGAAATTTAAAAAAAAAATCATAAAACAAGGAAATGTTGTCAGCAAAAATATCAAAAAAGCTCTTGACCAATTAAATTCAAATTTTTACACCATATGCTAATGAACATTTGGATAGACGTAGGCAACACATTTTTAAGGTATAATTGGAAAAGTAGTTAGGAAAAATCTCAAAATTTTTTGACCGAATAACTTCAAATTTTTACATGGTAGTGTAATAAACATTCAGATAGCTTTATCTTTTTTAAACAACAATGTAAAAGTTTTCTGTTAAAACCAACTTTGAGAAAGAAAATGTTGTGCTGAAAAAAAAGTGCAGTTTCGTTTTCATTTTCACAGTCAGTTTTGACTACGAATAGCAGCACATTTAAACATTAGACAATTTGTTTTTCCCATACATACACTTTCCCCTTATAGATAATTTTAAACAAAAATTGTATATGCAACTATATACTATTTTGTTTTGCTTTCACGCCATCTGTTTTAACATAAAATAAGCAAGTTGTATTTATGGTTTATAGGATTATGATTAAAATACTACTACAGAATCTGAATCTTCTGAAACTTTGTAATCCAATCCATTTGTGCATTAAAATTATATGAAATAAGGCCACTGAAGCTATTAACCTCACAATTCCAGCAGCAGAATGTGTCTGTCATATCCTGTACCCATATACCAAGGATCCCAAGCAGTTTACCTATACATTTTAAGCAACTTCAATTCCCATTCAGAGTTTCATTGGCAGTAACAATAAACAATTATACAAGTGCATAATGTCTGTTCTTTTGGACATGTCCAAAAGAACATACACCGTATGGAATCTACAACTGTGATACACATTAATATAAGCTGAAGGTGGAGGGGGAGAAAAGAAAAGAAAGGAAAGTAACTCATGATGTCACCTGCATCAGGACTTTATGTGATGTCAGCAGCACCAAGTGAAAATGTGTGCTAGAACAAGATTCGAACCTACAATGTCCTGCTCAATAGGCAGTAGAATTAACCACTGCACCACTTGGACACAGTGTTTGTCACAACTGTGTGGACTATCTCAGTACACCGCTCAGCTGACCCATCCATGTTGTCCATGCCGCTACTTTGAGTTCCTGGCAGGATGTTGAACATAATTGTGAATTCACAATGGTGGTGGTGGAGTAATAGCCCATCAAGGCGACTCAATTATAGAAATGCATGGTGTCTGTTCTTTTGCTACATAGTAGAGTGGGTCAGGCAAGTGGCATACCAAGATTGTCCACATAACTGAGATAAACACTGCGTCTAGGTGGGAGTGGCACAGTGGTTAACACAACTTCCTAGAAAGCGAGAGATCCCAGGTTTGAATCCTGGTCCAGCACACATTTTCATTCAGTGCCACTGACTCCGCATTAAGTCTCTGTACAGCTGACATCATGAGTTCCTTCTCTTCCATATCCTTTCTCCCCCTCCACATTTAGTTTGCATAACAACAAACAGGGTTCAAGAAGGGAGGGGGGGAAGAGGGAGGGAGGGGGGGGGGGCAGAGAGAGAGAGAGAGAGAGAGAGAGAGAGAGAGAGAGAGAGAGAGAGAGAGAGATGAACAAACAACACTTGTTTTAATATTAAATAATAAAACATTAAGTTTAAGATAGCACAGGTTAACGTGATATCAGATTTTTATAGCCTTCTCATTAGAAAGGTTGTAGAAACAGGAGTTCCCAACAGTTCTGCAAAACAACCTATCAACTGAAATGTGTTCTTACTGTTAGAAGTTTTTTTATTTAAGGCCTTGTTGCCATTTGGTCCTTTAGCAGAATGAGCCTTCTGTTATTTACTAGTTATTGTAGCGTGAGACATGCAGTTATGAAAAGGTAATTGCCTAAAATAGTGAGGACTTTGAGCATGTATTCATTCAGCTCTGATTGGCTGCAGCCACTACCCTTGATGAATTGCACAAAACAGGGAACACAATAGTCAGTCTCATTGTGTGTCATAAGCAGGTGGACTGAAATTAAAAGTAGTGTCTTAAAATGTCATATTTACCCCCAAACATAGTACTACATAATGCAGTGCTCTATTCTACAAATTCCACTTCTATGATTGTTCTGTGAAAACTCTGACAGCAAAAAGGTGTCATTAGTATGAAACCTTCAGCAAGTAAGTTAAGAAGAAACTGTCGATTGCAAGATGCTATGTAGGAACTGCCCTCCATGCTCAGCTCGGTGAATCTCCTGCTGTTATTGTTATTTTGGTTTCTACTTAACTTAATCACACTGCAAATTGAAAAATCTCACTTGTACACTTTATGCTTTTAGTGACAAAGCATCCTCACTGGCCATGCTGTAACCATTAGGAGTAGATAACACTTTTGTTTCTTGTAACTGTTACAGATTAAAACACAGATTTGCTAAAAAATGACATATTCTACAAATTACTTTTGGCATTTTGCTAGTGCTGAGTGTGTATAGGTTTCATTTTTTCACAGATTTTTGAGACCTCTTTATGGTCATTTCATATGGTTATTTTGCACAGTTCACTTTCTTGACTTGAAACTTTATATTGTCCGTAACACACAAAATTTGTCTGTGGGTGGTTTTTTTTTTCTCCAAACAGTACTATGTTGTAGTCATTTCATTTGTTTTTCTGCATAAAAGTCTTACAAAAACCTCTTGCAACCTTAAACCAGTATCTTTTAGATCTAAACATGAAAAACCTTTGTGTATACATAATTTGAATAGTTACTAAGTTGCACTGAATAATTAAATAGGTAAACATCTTAATTTTTTCTGTAGCAGGGTTAGACCTTGTCGTGGAGGTGATACAAAAGAGTTTCAGGCAATCAGCCCATGCTGTCTCCCCCCAGAGTGTTGGTTGTGTATGAATTATGTTCATGGGTGTAGTCTAATGTTGTTTTATGTGAGCATCATTTTAGCTCAAATTTATGATGGAGATGTGTAGCAGAGATGTCCACATTGGCACCAACATTAGTGGTAGATAAACAAAATTGTTGATTTCAACACTTGACAGCTGCGAGACATCCAATATCAGTCAAAGAGCTTGGAGACTATTGTAAATGTAGAATAATGCCTTTGAGATAGCTCCTGGGAACATCAACCTGTCTCCTGATACTATTGCTCATCAGTTCTTGTTTAACAGAAAAATTGAGGGTCTCATAAATCTACAAAAGTGAACGACAAATTAGATATTGTAACTTGCAACCTCATACATGGAATTAGCATGGAGGAACTTGACGAACTCATTAAGAAGTAGAAATATGCTAATACTAAAGCTTTAGATTATATGAAAGTGTAACAGATTAAATATTTAGGCACAAAAGCAGATCACTGCATTTGTTAGTTTTTATATGTTTATTTGTCTATAAATGACAAACAAACCTCTATTACATGTCATAGATGTTTTCTTACTTTTGCACATTGTGGTCATGGTAGTGAGTGCCAACACAGTCCCAGTCCAATAAGGTGAATGTTCTCAGTACACAGTGCCTTTACAGGAAAAATTTTTCATCCAACTCACATCAACTCCCAACACATAGTTCTTAAAGTAATAGGGTCACCATCCTAGCCTTGACCTATGAGGCAAGTGTTACCACATCTATACTATCTGCTCTATAAGAAACTGATTGCATACATTTAATTTCCAAATTCCTGCCAATGAAATGGAAACATACGTTGCTATCAGTCTCTTCTCAGCTCCCAACTAGCACACTACAAAGACATCAGAAATTTCACAAAGAAAAATTCTCAGGACCAATGTTCAAAATAAGAAAGATCCAACAGTCACAGAAAGTCAAGCAATCAGTTCTCACAGAAACAAGAAGACTCAGACTGCTAGTTATTTACTTGATAAGGCTGCTTTCAAATGATGTCACTAGCTTCTCCTAAGTCTCTGCACACTCTACTGTGAAAATTGCTGATCAGCCATCAGTACCAGAAGCTGCCAACTTGAAGTCAAGCACCTCTGCACTAAATCACAACACTCGTTTTCAGAATTCAGACACTGCTGATGAGCCTCTGCACTTGTACACAGAAACAAAACTTGGAGTTCTTGCAGTCTTTCTGTACTCGAAAAGTAGCTTTCTCATGCTGAGCTGGTAATGATTTTCATATTTGGTTCTTTCTTTTAAGTCACTCTCTGAAAATTTCATCTATGGTCGGATCATTACTCTGACATAACACGCTATATAATTTTCCAGTTTCTGAAGAAGAAAAATATTTGAATGACAGCGCAGCTAGTATGCTGCAAAGCCAGATATATTATTACTGTTACACTTGTTTAATTAATTTGCATGAATAATCTGTTACATTTGCTGTATTTTCCCTCTAGAAAATTCATTAATAATCAGCAATAGTGATAAAAAAGAGAGAAAGAGAGAGCATACAGATTTGAAATTTATATTTTCAAACCATTATAGCAACCAAAAAAGCGCAAGAGTTGTCTCCTTAAAGCACAAAAGTCTATATGGAAGGTAATTTTGAAACAATTTTCATTCCAAAACATACAATGTTAAAATTTCAGTTTGCAAAAGAAAGAGATAAGCAATTTTATAAAAAAGAAGTAGCCATAATGAGACTTTTGTCCTTGGGTATCTCCAGTTAAACAGACAGGACTGAATGATAGATAGTAATTATAAACAGATAGATGCAAATGGAGAATGGCAGAAAGTGAGTAATTTTAAACACATTTCTAAAGTTTCATAGCCTCTGTGTCTCATATGTATTTGTATCTAGTTGCTGTTGCTGTGTTTCAACATCCAGTCAGGTTCATAATCTGTGTCATAACCAGCAGAAATTCTGAAGTGTCCTCTCTCAGCCAGTCAAGTAAGCACCCAATAACACACGAGGCACATGCAATTGCAGAGTGAGCATCAAACATCTTGTATTTCTTCTATCAATGACTCACTCACTCTGTCTGATGCCATGCTGTGGACTGGGCTTTCTGCTGCTATTGCCAAGTGGTCCAAATTTCCTGCTGCTTTGTCAACAGTGGTCCAAACTTTTTTTTGTTACGTGAACAAGGTGACAAAGATTAACATTATACAATGAAGATATCACTTGTTACCTTCATGATCTGACAAATAGTTTTGATTTTAAAGGAAGTGGTTCATGCTCATTTCTCATATTGTTATTCATACTTATAGTCATAACTGTTTCTCTAATTTATGGGTCACTGGTTCATAAGGACATATAGGGGCCATGTTTGATTGATGTTTTGATATGTATTGTTCCTGTTCTGATATAAGACAAGGGTCTTAATGCCATAGTCTGGGTACATCAAATAAAATAATCAATAAATAGCTAAAAATATTTCTTTTATATTGTTGCAGAAGTTCTCCCTGACATCTAAGCTTCTGTTTGTCATTTAATAAAAAGACTGGCATCAAAGAGCTCCAGATTCCTGTGTGCTCTGATAAAGGCTTTCCTTGTTTCGTGGTGACTAACACTATTTATAATTAGAGAAGAAAAGAATTTGAATTTCTCATTTACATCATTGTGGTGCAAATTTTCCCAGGTTTTTTCATTTAGTATATGGTTAAAAGTGCTAATTCCCTGGCCATCAATGACTATTCTCACTGTACAGTTTTCAGTCATCTTTCAGTTCTTATTAAGTACATCTTTAGCAAAACTTTACTGCTTTGTGGTACTAAGGAACTAATAATAAATTCCAATGAGAGTAAAATATCATTTATTGTCTGATTATTTAGGTGGGCAAAACATACTATGGAACATGATTATACTGATCTGTTTCTGGTTGACTATAGAAAGTATTTTTGCTTTCTTGATAAGTATTCTGAGTCAAATCAGCAGAAAATAAGGAAGCCTTCACCATTGACAAAGTGTGATTTGCGCTATTCAGGTTGGGCACAGGTCGTAATCCACTGGTACAATGCATCCTTTCACTTGACCAAAGTATGAAAGTCACAGCTTTATTTATACAGTGATATAAGTATTGACAAGTCCAAACTGATTGAAGGACATATTTGACAGATTATATGCTGTATTGCTTTGAATTCAGTTTAGTGGGTATAACAGTAAGGTGCACAAGGTAATATTGTTTGAGAAATCTGAATGAAACTGGTGGAGGCAGTTCTCATACATATTGAAACATATAGTGGAGGATAGGCCAGTGAATCTTAATGTTGACTGGTTTGACTACTGCCCATTATGGACTTTCTGTATTTGTTCCCAATGAATTGTACATTGGTTGTGGGGCACTGTTAAGTGACCTTAGGTCCCAATCATATTTCTGTTGGTTAGAAAATGTGACATTTGTATTATTTCTGGTGCATGGGATACATAGTCAAAATGAATTTTTTGAAGGACATTATCTTTCTATCATTGATGGTAATGTTTTATTTTTCAGCACACAACTGCAATTTTGTCACTTAGGTCATTGTCAAGTGTTAAAAAAAGGGTCTTAAAGCAAGTCAAATATATCAGGCCACTGTAAAAACTTCAAGACATTCGAAACTGTTTTTGAGAAAGAATCGGTGGCATCATAATTTGAATTTTAAATAAAAATGCTATCAAATATGTGTTTCGATTTTTTTCCACCACCATGTCAGCTCATAAAATATGTGCTGACATGGCAGTGATAATACACAGACACATTTGTTTCTTTGCAACAATGGTAGTGGGCCACTTATCAAATCTTGTAGGGCTTCCATTGTAGCTACTCCCCATGGAGATGATGTGGTGTCCCTCTCCGAATTATTCGAACAATCTAGAGTAATTTTCTGCATTTTATTTCATAAATAAAAACTAAATGTGTCTGTGCTGAATTGTGCATTCCATAAAAACAACTTCTTTTTTGTCATTTATTTATTTATTTATTTATCAGTGCAGTGACACCATTTGAGCCAAGACTATTTGGTTGTGGAATGAATCAGAGCAAAGTTTGCAGAATGTTGACTAGAAATTTATACACAAAGAATTACTAAAACATGAAGAAACTGTGAGGTAGTATACAAATAAATAACACAATACAGAGAAAGTTCTCTACTACTGCAAGGAACTCCTGTACAGAAAAAAAGGAGTGTGGTATAAGAAACCTTTCAACTTTGATTTGAATACTTGGGTTTCATCAATCAACTTTTTTTTTTTTCAGTTCTGCTGGAAGTCTACTGAAATTGAAACCTACTGAATAGAGCACACCTTTCTGTACAATGCTTAAGAAAGCGTTTTAACAGTGCATATAGCTTTTCCATCTAATATTCACAGAATGAGTGTTGCACTTTCTTCTGAATGATTCAATATTGTCACCAACAACAAATCTCACAATGGAATATTTACAGGGATGGCCGAGTTAGAATTCTGAGACACCTGAACAATGGCCTACATAAATTTTGTGGACCGACACCACAGATCAGTATGACCAACCTTTCCTGGGCTATGATGCTCTTGTTGAGTACACAGAGTTACTACAAAATATAACACATATGTGATAATACAGTGAAAGCAAGAAAAGTAATCAAGCCTTTATGTTTCAGTGTCAGAGACAGTGGAGATCATTCTTACAGTAAAGATAGCAGCATTTAGGTTCTGCAGAAGATCTTGAACATTACACTTCCAAGGAAGCATTCCACCTACCCTCAGTCCTAAGAATTTAAAATGATTGGGTTTAGTGACTGAGTAACTACTCTGGGATAGTAAAATCTCTCTTTACTAGAGTGTCATGTTTGAAACTGTACGTTTTGTGTTTTGTTGCAAATAAGCATTAATCTATTCTCTGACAGCCACGTACTGATGCCACTGACGATCCTGTCAGCTACACTAATTATATTAAGTTTCACATCTTTCAGAATACATCATCTCATCCGCAAAGAGAAACATCTTTAGGCATGTCATGTTTAGCGATAGATCACTGATATGTATCAAGAAAAGAATACCACATTTGATACAATCAAATGCCTCCAATACGTCACAGAAAATCCCAACCAGTGATATTCTATCATTTAATTGTTTTATTGTGTGTTCAGTAAATGTATAAAAAACTATCTCAGTACTGCTGTCTCACTGAAATCAAAACTACGATTGGCTGAGAATCCCATTACTACACAAGTGGGTGACAATGCTGGAGTACATTACTTTCTCAAAAATTTTAGAAAATGATGTGAGGAGAGAGAATGGGAAGTAGTTACTGACATCTGTGGAGCCATTCTTCTAATAGAGAAACTTAATAATTGCAAATTTTAATCTGTCTGGGAAATTATCCTGGATTAATGATGAATATAAAGGTACTAAGAACATTATATATTATAGGGACACAACTTTTAATGTCTACTCACTTTTTAGTCATTATTATTGTCCTTATTTCATATGGGAATGTAGTATTATTTATTTCAATAAATGTCCTCTGTATAGATACATATTTTTTACACATTTACTGTATTTCACACCGCTGCCATTCCCTGTAACAGAAATAATGCCACTTTCTATGACTCCTTTCAATGTCTCTCTCAACAATATTGATATTAATTTGATTTTAATATCTGACAAGATGTGCACACTCCTGGATTTTTTACAATTTTTCTTAACATGTTTCTGTAGTGTTTATAATATGAGGCATTTCTGAATCATTACTTGCTCTGGGTATTTTTATATTATGAGGATACTGGGATATCTGTAGTGATCCAAGGTTTATTTAATGACTTCTCAATATTGCATTAAATTATATTTTTAGGAAAACTAAATTCATAATTTCAAACAAACTCATTAAATGTACATTAAATTTACAGCTACCATTAGGCTCTTAGTAAACTTCACTCCAATCAATATTTCTAAGTCTTTTTAAAGTTTTCAGTTGTTTTATCATTAATCAGCTTCACTGTTTCTTTTTTATTATTTTTCTCTTTTTGAGAGTTTCTGGACAGTACAGCTATTTCAGGAGTTGGTCAAAAATATGGAAAAACCATGCCCTTGAACATAAATGCAGATGCTAGCCAAGCCTGCAGCTTGCACTACGTATTTCACTAGGAATGGCATCTGTGCAATGTCCTCAATATGTTGTAGGTGTCAGTCTTGGTGAGAACACCGTTCTGTGTAGTCGTGAGTGCATTATATTAGAGCTAAGTGAATTTGAACATAGGCAAATTGTTGGCACTTGTATGGTGGATGCTTCTGTAACCAATGTGGCCGAAGAGTTCAGTGTTTCAGGAGGCACCATATGGCAGATTTGTACCACATACAGGGAAAGCACAAAAACATCATCCACTAACAAGGAGTACACAGCAACTGCCATAAACTGATTTCTCAGCAACTTCACTCAATGTATGAAGAGTCAAAATAAGTGAACATGTGTCTCGGCTCATCCATAGATACTCTACCATTTCTGAGAAAATGATGGTCAGTGATTTTGAGGTACTTTATGTGTGTTTTAGCAGGTCAATCATTCAGCCAAAGTGGTGGCACAGTGACTAGCATTGCAGCTTCACACTTTTGTGCTCCATGTGCAAAATATGATTCTTACTTTTATTTTTGGTTTTCATTTATCTACACAAATGTACATTGAAATAACATCGTTCTTATTCATCTACTAATTGTCTGTCACGTGACTGAACTTAAAAAAGGAAAAAAAATTAAATGAGAAAGTTTTTTAAGCTTATTTTTGGTCAAATTTCTATAGTGTATCTTGATTCATAATCAATTGCAAGTGCTGGTTTTTGATAAAGTGATCCATTATCTGTGGTTTGCTGTGAAATTATTGTCAATGTATGAAGTCTTCAGCATGTTAAATGACATTCTTTACTGGGTGAGATTCATAAGAAGAAATGTCACTTTTCAAACCTGCCTTCGCACGATGCTCGTGGTGTTCAGAATTTCTCTGTCTTGACTGTTTCTACAGTCAGTCCAAGAGAATGCATCGAATCATTCTGGAGAATAAACATAAGAATAAAATACAAAAATTAATATAAGAGCTGATATAAGAATGAAATATAAGAATTTAAAAAGATTGTAACCGCTGAACATACCATGCACACATACATTGTACAGTAAATGTACGATACTTATTGTGAAATCCAGTTGTAATTTTACAAATAATATAACACCCCTGTATCTCTTAACCTGACAAGAAATATTCATGTAGTAACCTTCTCCAGACAAAGGTGGAAAAATGAAAAACAAAAATAAAAGTAGAATGAGATTTTCACTCTGCGAAGGAGTGTGTGCTGATATGAAACTTCCTGGCACATTAAAACTGTGTGCCAGATCGAGACTCTTTTTTGAATTTGGGAACTTTGCCTTTCGTGGGCAAGTGCTCTACCATCTGAGCTACCGAAGCACGACTCACATACCGTCCTCACAGCTTTACTTCCGCCAGAACCTAGTCTCCTACCTTCCAAACTTTACAGAAGCTCTTCTGCGAAACTTGAAGCACTAGCACTCCCAAAAGAAAGGATTGGAGTTAGTCTGATGAAAATCACACCGTAATCTGAGTGAAGAATTAGGAAATGTCTGAATTTTTATTTAGCTTAAGTATCTGAAATCATACAAGCCGGCAGCGAGCATGAACAGCCATTGTCACAGAGAAGGGTGCTGATGCCCACAAAAATGCAAGCCAGCATGATGGGAAATAAGACTCTAGCTACTGGAAGTTTCAGAGGCAGGCATACCAATGCTAACAGTGACCAAAACACTTACTGCTAACTTAGCAGGAATGGACACCCCTTCGCTACAACCCGGTAGAAGAGTCCAAGGGAGCACAGTAGAGTAGAGGAAAAATAGTGAATGATAGATAAAGTCACAGTTTTTCATAATTAAGAGGTAGGAGTTGGGAGAGCTTGGACATATGTCAGACACCATCTTCACCATTATGGCATAATAAGTTTTGGTTTTGTTCATGTTAAGTGAACATCATCTAGCTGAGTAAAGTTGCATAAGAAGTGAGTCTGATTTGTGTTGGCAAAATATATTTTGATTTGTGGCAACCTACAAAGACTTAAGCCAAGGGTAGATCACAAACAAAGGTTATGCCATGTGACATGCCATCACTCCCACTCATGTAAATCAGTAGGATGCTTTGACTACTTCAATATGCACTGTCTCAGTGTTGTAAATTTATCATTTCTGATGACCACTTTGTTGTGATGGTGGGGTTAGTTTATTTGGGCGTCTCTGAGAATATTGGGTTATTAATCACTGGTTGGTTTGGAGAGTAAGTGGACCAAACTACAGGGTCATTAGTCCCTTTATTAATTGCCAGCATATACTAAACTGACCTGGTGTTGTAGTTTGAAGACTCATGTAGCAGATAGCTAAATCATATGATGCAGACATATGGCAGCATACAATTGTAAATTCAGCCATGAGAAACTTTTTCCTTAGTATCAGTAGTGTTGTGTTGGAGGAAAGAGTTATGGTGGCATGAGCTCTGTGAATTCTTATAAATGCACTTGTCACTTCCTGATCTATACAAAATTTACTTGTTTCTACATTTTTGTATATATTTAATGTGACAACACCACCTTGATTCATATTGTATCTAAATGAATATGCAGTTATAAATTAACTGCTTGCATTAAGTTTTTCTCGTCTGGTACTTAGCGGAATCATAAACAGAAGGTCGGTGAGTGAAAAATATATCGCCAAAATAAACTGTGCTCTTAAAGAACAATGTGATCGTCTTGGGGCAATTTTTATAGACCCAAACAAATTCCTATGTAAAAACTCACTAGCGAAGGATGGCTTGCATTTAAATAGACTGGGGTCTGTAACGTTCAGCAGAATGTTTGCAGAATAGATGGTAAGGTGAAATCAAGTAGCCTCACCAGAACATTAGGTAGTTAAGAAATAAAATAAATGAGTTGTTAATTTGTTAGGAAGATCTTAATAGTTGGAAAGAGTGATGTCCTTTTGTCTGTTTGAACTCTATATAACCACAGGGACAACAAGTGAGCTCCTAGCCTGTATAAATAACCATCAATTTTAGCAGAGGCATCAGCTGTCCACCAGTGCCTACTACAGTAAGAGGGCTACACTAGGTGCCTGAGCAACATGGGACAGCAAGCAGTCACTATAAATTTGGGCCTCCACTGTCACACCATTTTCTAGCTCCAAGACCTCCTTCCTGGACTTGGTACCTCTCCACTGGTGGGCCATCTCCACGCTTAATCCAGCAGCAGCCCGACACCTGCCCTGGACGGCAGCAGATCAAAACGAGGACAATACAGCTGCTCACCCTTCTGCGATGGTACGGCTGCATTGCCACCACGTGCATTCCATCACTGTGGTGAGATCCACCACCAGAAGTTGCCATTTCCTGTAAGTGTTCTGGTACCCTTCCACACTGCATTAACCTCTAATGAACAATCCATCCCATGCTTAAATGCGGTCTACATCATTGAGTCGGCTTCTGCAGTTAGCATTCCTGGAGGCCAACATCATAGCCTTCTGGCCAACAGCTTGCCATTGCCGTGCACCTCACACCAGTTGCACTAAGGGGTTAAAAGAGGCGTAGCCACTGCACCACAACACTACAAATGCACTAACACGAGTTTTAACAAAATTTTGACTTTTGATGCTTGCCTGAGCTAGCATCAGCCTGCTTTCTTGCAACAATCCATGTCACAACTCAATCCTGCATGGAAGAGGCCCTCCGATGAGCCACTTCAGTTTATTCACTTATGAAATTTGCTATCAACAATATATCTCAGTTTGAGAGTAATAGAGATATTCATAAGTACATCATTAGAAGGAAGAGTACCTGCATTACCCTCTAATGAACCTAACATTGGCACAGAAGGAGGTGAAATATGTAGCTATAAAAAACTTTGATAATCTACCAATGGAAATAAAACGTCCAACACACAGCAAAAATGTTTTCAAATGTAGATTATCACTAGAAGTACTGTACTTTCCTACACCCCTTGACGTACCACGTGGATCATTTTGACACACAGTAGGAAACCACCATTTTATCAGTATTTTGGTGGTGTTTTGGGCGTCACCTCATTAACAACATGTTCAGGCAGACTTTGAAGTGTACCCAAAGGTTAATTTGGTCTCTGAAATGAATAGTACACCATCAAAAATAAATTTTCAGAACTAAAAGTTTTTCATTTTAAAATTTACAGAAGAAATTCCTCAGTCTTTCATCAAACATCATAAAAACAAGTAAGTAAAACAATGTTACAGAGTTTTCCTGTATGAAAAGATCGAAACACAGACAAAACATACTGTTTACATGAGTATTAATGGTATTTTTACTTTTACAGACAAATAAGGTTAGATTCTAAAATGCAGCATGTGACTTAAATGCTATGCATGTTTTTTTGCTTATTGCAATCAAGGAACAAAACCATAACTTGAGAATTATAAATATTTGGGGACAAAGGAGTGGACAGAATTGTGTAAGCTAGGATGAACACTCAGTTCAGACATCAACTCTACCCTTAGTTTCATTATAAAACTTCACAGTTTATGGAAGTTTCTTCTCAGTATTCTCACTGATCTGACATCCAGTATATATAATACTTAGAACAAGGACTTTTTTCTTTTTCACTTGGTATACTGTGAGAAGATTGTTGTTTGAGTTGTACAAGAGTGTTGCATGCAACACGTCGTCTCCGCTTTGCACAGGTACTGAGTGCCTGCAAGGGGAGATTGGCTCCTCTCAGCAGTTTGTAAGGGTCAGCAGACCCATCTGCTACTGTGAGGATACAGTCTCGCCATGAAGTCAGTAACTCTTTGGAGATCACACATAGAGATATCTCCTGCGATGATATAGTTGACCAAATGACTAGACTCTATAGTGCCCAAGCTGGCACCCACTGCTGGCCTGTGCATGTCTTTTACAACATTCTTGGCATCGCCGTGATTAATGCTCACATTGATCATTGCACAGTCAAGAATGTTTTAAAAGACATGCACAGGCCATCAGTGGGTGCCAGCTCCGAAACTGTAGAGTCTAGTCATTTGGTCAAACATATTGCCACAGGAGGGATCTCTTTTGAGTGATCTCCAAAGAGTGCCAACTAAACTTATTCCTTTTTGTTTTAGCTCAGATCAAAAGTTTCATGTTCACCACATTAAGGATATCCGTTCAAGAATTAGCACTTGTCAGCATGACACCATTCCATACTTACCAGGTTTACTTGGCGTTCACTGTATGAATGGGCACCTGCACTTGCAAGGATACAACTGCTCATCTAGTCAGGTTCTCACCTGGCTTGTAGCAGACAATGCATTTCCCTTAAATAGATTTCCATATTTCTGCAGTAAGGCAAAATTTATCAGTTTCCTTGTGTTGTGTCCTTAATGAGATAGAATGAAACTTAAGATGACTCCATGTTTTTCCAAATCTGTTCTTTGACGTGGTTCTTTGAAAGAAAGGAGGTCCCCATGTAATGCTCCATAAATCTTTACATGAAATACCTCGAGCATCATATGCTCTATAAGCGTAGAGTAATCCAATGAAAAGTGTCTAATGTCATTTGGCAGGTCCCGTCGGCCCGGACGTCTCCAGAAACACATTCTGGGTACTGCACCGACCTGCTTTGTCGTGTGTCTTAACCCATGTCCACTTCATGCCATCAGAACTCCCCACTGCCTCACCAGGGAATGGATGCCAGGGAATGGATGCCAGGGAATGGATACTTCATTCATGATGAGCTTTTGCACCACGATGCACTCTCGTTGGTTGAAAACTTAGGTATAAATAATTCTTAAATTAAATAATGTGATTCTTAATAAAATTCCTTCGATTATTTCTTCTAAGGGAGGTGAGATGTCAACACTACCATATTTCTCAGTGTTCAGTTGTAGTCAACATAGTGTGTAGTTATAGACAGGCAACATCTTTCTTGTATGGATCACTCTAGATATCCATTGTACATAAACAGGTAACCACACCTGCGACTTCGACGTCGCAGCACATTGTATTTCTCTGACCTGTCTTTCAGTGTTGTGTTGTGCTGTTCTAAGATGAGGCAGAATGATGGAGATATTTACACTTCTAAAGAGATTTCATTTATTACTACCACTACTGGAGCAGTGTAAAGCTGTCCTTTGGCAGCCAGGATGGCACGGCTGCTTATCCAGGTGATCCAGGTTCAAACAGCAGGTGTAGAGAACAGGAACCAACCAGCATGACACCAACAGTTGCACTGAACTCTTTATTAACCACAGGATTTGAGATTGATTTGCTAGAGACAAGTACACGTTGCCACTGGTTCACATGAAGTGGGGCTGTGTTCAAACTGGGAAACTATGCCGGGCTATGCTGAGGTTGAAGCAACAACATGCCTAGCACAGCTGGAGCTGTGTTGGTGGTGGCAGAGGTGACTGGCTTACGCTGCACTCTGCAATCAAAGTATTGGGCAGCTGGGAACTAAGTAATCCAGGCCTTGGTGTATGAGTGGGTTGGATCCCACCAACAACTCGGGTGATTATACACAGTGGCTGTCGGGTTACAGTTGCCATTTGTTCGAATGCTTTAGTGGCTGGATGGGCAAATCTAAATACTGTATCACCTCACTTACCATCTGTTTGTTGGTAGTGTCATATAGTGATATTGGAACAATACTCATTTGACAGCAGCAGAGCAGGTTGCTGCAAGGCTACTGTAACACAGATGAAGTGTTCCAATGATGTCATCAGCTGCAAAGTATCCACAGCAGGCACTAAAAGTGTGTTCCACTGGGTTTGTAACAATTGCAAACTGAGAACTCCCATCTACAAGTTTCCGACATCAAGTATCAAAACGTCCGCATAACATCGATGTAAATTGGCATAGAGCTTTGGCACACATTTCTATGCACTCTACAGCAATAGCATCTTTCACTGAATATAGTTATTCTTCAAACTGCCATTTTGGCACTTGTTGTAGATGTATGCCTCTAGACTAGTTGTTGTTGAACAGAAAAGACAGAAGAGTGGAAAACCTGCCACAGTACACATAACCACAACATGACGTCCATCCTGTTTAATCACTAGTAAAAACCTTCCCCTAACATTACAGCAAGCACTGTCTTTCAGTCAGTGCAAATTCTCTGGAATCTAACTTCAATTTCACATTCTCCTTAGGCGCACCATGATCCTGCAGCAAGCAGCTGAGTGGTGATTGCGTAATTAGAGACAGTCGGGTGATTTAAACATGGGGTATCCACTTGAGTGTGAGCGAAGTTGAATGCAGCTGCTCCCAACATACAATTTGGCTACAATGATATCTGACAGATTTTCACAGAACTAGCTGTGCCAAGCAATTCAAGTGACTGTAAACACCAGATGCACACCTCTGAAGTCCTACAAACCTATAGTTCATTTTCATTATGATCATAACCCATATTTTCCTCTCCAACCTGTTCCTTGAACCATTTGTTTGTTTTCTTATTTCTCCTAATAATTCATAAACTGCATCTTTCCATTATCACTGAACAGTCCCCACTTTTTCAACTATTTTTTGCATTAAAAATGCATGTATCAATGTTGTAAGTACTTTTCAGACACACCAAAAGATTAGTTTTGAAAATGTTATTTGGTTTTAACAAAAGCTCTCCAGGCCATTCTTACTCTTCTTCGTATATCTTTTGCTGCCAATTCAGTCATTGTTTCCAACCATGCCTGAATTTCAAAACTCGTCCCTTGTTTCTAGCACTTCATTGTTAGCTTTTACTATTTTCTTTTCATTGTTTCAGTTATAAATTAGTTTAGTTTTATTTATGAATAAATAATCATGTCATTAAAAGACAAATTTTGCACTGCAGACCCCAAAGAAAAATATTACATTCCACAATATTCATTGTTGCCGAAAATTTGCACCAGAGGCAAACAGTACAATGTAATTATTAAAACATTGGTTGTTCAGCTAAGATTCATTAACAAGTATTTTATCTACATTTTCCCAATACAAGGATCTGAAAACTTTCTCTAGGACTGTTGACAACAGTTTTGGTGGTGTGGGGTCTCCTTGCAGAACTCCCAGTTTAATTCTGAATTTATCACTGCCCTTCTGCAGCCTAATCTAAGCAGTAGCTTTGACATACATATTCTTCAGTATAAGAACATAGGTTGAACTGACACCTTGTTTCTTAAGGGCTGACAGTACAGATTTAGTTGCAACTGAGTTGAATACTTTTTCAAACTCTATTAATGTCAGACAGACAGGTAATTCATACTCACTGCTCCATACTATAATTTCTTTCAAGACTTGTAAATGATCTATTGTGCTGCATACACGTATACAGCCAGCCTGTTCCTTTGGCTGACTACAATCTAATACTTTTCCTATGATCTATAAGATGTGATCAATATGTTTCCATTCAAAGGCTGTACAGTCCAGTATCGGTAGGCCATACAGGCAAATCACCCTGAACACTGAGACATGCATCCCACCAATGCACCTTGTTGAAAACAGCTGTTTGGTAAAATGCTGTGCCATGCTGCGTGAATAAATTTGTAACTGCCTGCTGCACATCGTCGTCCAACAGGGATTGTAACCCTTCAAGGCCTTTTTTAAGGGACTGAAGGCATGATAACTGCATGGGAGAAGGCTATTGGGTAGCTCAGTTGGTAGAGCACTTGCCCGCGAAAGGCAAAGGTCCCGAGTTCGAGTCTCAGTCTGGCACACAATTTTAATCTGCCAGGAAGTTTCATATCAGCGCACACTCTGCTGCAGAGTGAAAATCTCATTCTGGAAACATTCCCCAGGCTGTGGCTAAGCCATACCTCCGCAATATCTTTTCTTCCAGGAGTGCTAGTTCTGTGTGGTTCGCAGAAGAGCTTCTGTGAAGTTTGGAAAGTAGGAGACGAGGTACTGGCAGAATTGAAGCTGTGATGACGGGTCATGAGTCGTGCTGGGGTAACTCAGTTGGTAGAGCACTTGCCCGCGAAAGACAAAGGTCCCGAGTTCGAGTCTCAGTCCGGCACACAATTTTAATCTGCCAGGAAGTTTCATATAGGCAGATGCTCGAGTGTCTTTGACTTGTCCATAATGGATGAGGCTGGCCTCCCAGATTGACCAGTGTTTAGTGTCAAACCACAACCAGCATGGAACTTGGCATACTGTCCACATCGTTGGTTTTTGAAAGACATGCTGCCCCATACACAGTCTTCATTCTCTGATGGATGTCTATCAGTGCTTGTCCTTTGGCAGCCAAGAAGAGAACAGCAGCACATTGGGCCTGTTTGGAAACATTTGGTAATAATGTCGACATAGTTCACACTTCTGCATTTACTGCACGCATTTCAGAAATACACAAATGGCACACTAATTCCTTGTCTACATGTTGGTGCTTATATACCCTCATTGGAGTCCTACTATGTTGCATACATGCTGCAGCAATGCTCTGAAACTGAAACTTTTTGATCCCTCTTACATGTAAGAGCAGTTTCCTCTTTCAGATAACCATCATGCCAAGTAGTCTACATCTTTCCTATAGATTTCAGGCTATTACACATTATTTCTTTGGACTTATGATCCTATCTAGGAGACACATGTACTCTCCACTACTTAAAATTTAACCTGCAGAAGCCATCTATCATTAACAAACCTGAAATTTTGAGGGTTGCATGTTTGCAATATCTTGTAACCAATGCTCATTTACACACAGCATTCAAGCATCCTTAAGATTATTATTTACAAGAACTTCTCATTCAAATTATTTGCTTCTTAAACCTTGAACATTGAAGTATATCAAAGTTGAAGCACCTGTTGAGCCTAGCTTACTCTTGTATAGTTCACAATTACAGAAGGTCTTTTGAAATAAAATTCTACATCAATACCAAGTTAAGTGTTCAGCTAATTGTTCCTCGTGGTTCTAGTTGAAACAATTAGTATGTCGGTTTAAATTTAGGCTACAGTCACTGTGCAATTGGCAACTGCTGATCACTACATGCAACACTCCACATATGAATTTGTATGACATTGTTGTCCACAAGGGCAATGGGTGTTTACATCTTCCCCACAGCATTCATACCACCAGTGATACACATTTTCACACTTCACACCAACTTGGTTGGGTAATTTTTTGGAAGAATGTCCAGCCTGCTGCAAACTCTCATTACCTCACTGAAATTCAGTTAATTGCACAACCTGTGCTCATCATCACTGCCCCAGCATGTCTACAATATTTATTACTCAGATGCTCAAAAAACAGATTACTTTCACCAAGTCAAATATAGCTCTGTTGACAATGGGAGTCACATAAGAGATGTGATGAGCAGTATTTGTCTGGGACGTCTCCATCTACATGTTGCAAAAATGAAATAGCAAACATCTGCTGAAACAGTAGAAAAAATGTGCGATGACTCTTACAAGAGAGACACCTCGTACATGCCTACCAGCTCTTCAGATGATGAGGAGAGTGAAAAAAGTATACTGAGAAGAAATTACTCAGTACATTATGGGAGACCAAACTTTAATTGTGATGGGGTACTATAGTTCAATTCTTTTATCTTGGCGGTTCACGCATGCCCGCCCAGACGCGGGAGATTGCTGCGTTGCCAGTTGTACGCACCAAGAGAAGCAGCGCCATAGTATAGTTTGCAGACTTACGTTTAGGGGGGAGCGCGCAGTTTATGAAGTAAAGCCAGCACGGCTGCATTAACCCTTTCGCTGCTACAGAGACGTGCTCTCCGCATTCCGCGATGTGCACGATTTTGTCATAATTGCACAGCTCGCTTGTGCAGACACATGCTGTTTTGACTGTTTTGACACACTTTATCATTCGGTTTCACAAAAACTATTTGGCCCAAAAATTCGATTTTTACACATCTTCTTGACTAATACCTTCCCCCCATGAATGACTTAATTTTGTTTCGAAGTTCAACGCAGTTATTGTGCAGCATTAGATGTAGTAAACCATTGCACGAAATTTTGAAGAGTTTGCAGAGATAAAAGTCCATACTTTCTGTATGGTCGATTTTAGTTGCCACTAGAAATTTCATGAAAATTACATTCAAACGAATAAAATTCATGAAGTAAGACACTTCGATATTGTTTTTAAATAAAGAAAATATTAAGCACCAAACAAGGTTTGAACTCAGAACCTTTCGCTTAGCAGCCATACACATTAACCATTACACTAACGCAGCTTGTCATTTAATATGCTTCCCGGAAGACTTTAAAATATCATGCAAAATAGTGACAAACACTGTTGGTATGACTACAAATTACTCACGTTTCGTCGAAGTACAATAGGAAATAAACAATTACCGCTGTTCTTTATTGCGAAAAAGCGGTTAGTGAGAATGATACAAACACCTTTCCTTGCTATCGCCTGAATTAGGAGGCTTATTGCTTGTTTGGTTTAATTAATTAATAGAATATGGAAGCAATTGGTATAAAGAATGCTTTTTCCAAACTTTCTATAAAAGAAAGTCTGCTATCAAGACACTGCTTTTATTCAATTACTTTATTTATGACTGAACGTTTCTAAAACTGAAGACACTCGTCCATGCTCTGCACTGCAGTCGAGCTATGGCAACGTCGTTCTCTGTTCATTGGCTGACTGTGTTTTCTGACGTCACATGCGCAGAACGAACCTAAACTCGGCCGCCATCATAAATGACGCGCACTTTAGAATACAGTGGGAGGAAATAGAATAGTAGTAGTAAAATGTGGAGCCATAGAAAGGAATGAAAGGGGAAGCCACACCGTAGAATTTTACTTGGAGCAAAATTTAGTCACTGGTAATACTTGGTTTAAAAGTCATGAAATAAGACTGTGTATGCAGGATAGTCCTGACGACACCAGAATCTTTATGACACATTACATAATGACAAGATAGTTTTTCTGACACTAGATTTTAAAATGCAGAACATTTCTGTGAGTAGATGTGCACTCCAACCATAATTTATCAGGTATGAACTGCAGATTAAAGCTGAATAAATTGCAGAAAGGTAGGAAATTAAGGTGCTGGAGCTACATAAACTGAAAGAACCAGAGGTTGTTGAGAATTTCAAACAGAGCATTAGGCAATAATTGACAAAAACAAGGGACAGGGATACAATAGAAGATGAATGGGCAGCTAGGAGTGATGAATTAGTGAAGGCAGCAGAGAAACAGCTAGGCAAAGAGACAAGCCCACAAAGAAATCCTTAAGATAATAAGCAATATAATTAATTTAATTCATGAAAGGCTAAAACATGATGATACAGTAAATAAAGCAGTCAACAGAGAATAAAGATGTCTAAAACATGAGATTGACAGAACGTGCAATAGACACTACTGGCCATTAAAATTGCTACACCAAGAAGAAATGCAGATGATACACGGGTATTCATTGGACAAATATATTACACTAGAACTGACATGTGATTACATTTTCATTTTCATGCAATTTGGGTGCATAGATCCTGAGAATTCAGTACCCAGAACAACCACCTCTGGCCGTAATAACGGCCTTGATATGCCTGGGCATTGAGTCAAACAGAAATTGGATGGCTTGTACAGGTACAGCTGCCCATGCAGCTTCAACACGATACCACAGTTCATCAACAGTAGTGACTGGCATGTTGTGATGAGTCGGTTGCTCGGCCACCATTGACCAGACGCTTTCAATTGGTGAGAGATCTGGAGAATGTGCTGGCCAGGGCAGCAGTCAAACATTTTCTGTATCCAGAGAGGCCCATACAGGACCTGCAACATCTGGTCATGCATTATCCTGCTGAAATGTAGGGTTTTGCAGGGATCGAATGAAGGCAATGCCGGTCAGCTGCTGTTTGTGTATGAGAAATCGGTTGGAAACTTTCCTCATGTTAGTATGTTTTAAGTGTCGCCACTGGCACCAACCTTATGTGAATACTCTGAAAAGCTAATCATTTGCATATCACAGCATCTTCTTCCTGTCGGTTAAATTTCACATCTGTAGCACTTCATCTTCGTGGTGTAGCAATTTTAATGACCAGTAGTGTAGTAAAGCAGTAAAGGCTGCAAGAGAAGTGCAAAGTTGTAGAGGGGTGCATGACTAGGGTGCACACAGATGAAACCTGAAAGAAAACTGAAGAAACCTTTCGAGAAATGAGAACTAGCTTTATAAATAACAAGATCTCAGATGGCAAGTTTGGATTATGCAAAGAAGTGAAGCCTGAAAGGAAGAAGGAATATAATGATGGGCTATACAAATGTAAGACACTTGAAGATATTATTGAAAGGGAAGAGGAAGTAAATGAACAGGAGATGAGTGATATAATACTGCAACAAGAATTTTGACAGAGTGCTGGAAGACCTGAGATGAAACAAACACTTCGAGTTGACAACCAACCCTCACAGTTACTTATGATCTTTGCTATAACTTATCACAACAAAACTAGTTCACTTGGTATGCAAGATAGATGAGGCAGACACAATACTCCCAGATTTCATGACTGTAATAATTCAAATTCCAAAGAAGGCAGTTGCTAACAAGTTTAAGTATTACACAACCATCAGCTTAGTAAATTATGGCTGCAAAACAGCACCACAAATTATTTACAGAAAAATGGAAAGGCTGGCAGAAGCCTACCTCAGGAAAGATCAGTTGGGTTCCAGAGAAATAAAGGAATATGTGAAGCAATACTAACCCTATGACTTACTTTAGGAGGTAGACTATAAAGAAAGGCAAGCCCATGTTTAGAGATTTGTAGATTTCAAGAAATATTTTACAGTATTAACTGGAATAAACTATTTGAAATTCTGAAGGCAGCAGGGATAAAATACATTGATTGAAAAGTTATATACAGATTGTGCAAAACCAGACTGCAATCAAAGGACATGAAAATGAAGCAGGAGCTCAGAAGGAAGTGTAACAAGTGAGAAGCAATAAAAATATTGATGTTGGTGCTCATATTGTAATTCTGTTGGAGACAGCACAGATCTTGGGAAATCAGTTGAACAGAATGGATGTGTCTTAAAAGTAGGTTATAAGGTGCACATCAACAAATGTACAGCAAGGATAATACATTGCAATCTAATTAAATTAGGTGTTGCTGAGGGAATTAGATTAGGAAAATAAGCTTTGCTATTTGTGTAACAAAATATCTGTTGATGGCAGAAGTAAAGAGTGGAATATAAATTTTAAGTGTTGGGAAATATTTTCAAAGTTTTGGAGTGCAGCTGCACGAGGTCTGTTCAAAATATTCCGGGACATTCATAATTTCACATCAATGGTGTGAATGAAATGCAGATGGCATCCCTGCACAGGCCTGTGTTCAATGTGTAACTGCCAGAAGTTTCATTGTTGTATGTCTGTTAGTTATTGTTCAGTGCTGTATTGAGTCGAGCATTGTGTCACACAGTTTGTACATTGTAAGATGGCAGAGTTAGAGGAGCAATGCATCTGGATTAAATTCTGCGCGAAGCTCAAGAAAACCTTTACAGAGGCACACCAAATGATGCTAGAAGCCTATAGGGATGAGTACTTAACCTGTACTTGGTGTTATGAATGGTGAACACTGACTAAAAATGTTAAAGATGACCCTCATTCAGGACACCCCCACAACGTCTACTGACAATGCTCGTGTCAGTAATGTCAGCCAAATTGTGCATGCCATCACATATTGACTCTCTGAGAGATTGCAGAAGAATGTAACATTTCAGTTGGATCATGGCATGAAATCCTGACACAGCATCCTGGAATGCATCATGTTGCTGCTCATGAGTCAAGACCAGAAACACCTTCGCCTCACAATCTGTGAAGAGCTTTTGCATCGTGCAAATGAGAATGAGATGTTCCTTAAGAGAATCATAACTGGTGATGAGACGTGGATCTACAGTTATGAAGTTGAGACCAAGGTTCAATCTTCACAACAAGTCAGGAAAGTTTCTCCAATAGCACGTCAGGTCACATCAAATGTCAAAGCCATGCTGATGGTTTTCTCTGACTTTGAAGAATTAGTTCATCATGAATTCACACCATGGGGACAAACTGTTAATCGATGCTACTATCGGGGATGTGTTGTGATGTCTGTGGGAAAATGTGAGAAGAAAACGGCCTGAAATGTGGCGAGACAATTCATGGCTCTTGCATCACGATAAGGCACCCATGCATTCATCTCTGTTGTTGCATGATTATTGCACAAAAAAACGAAATCGCTGTGCTGCCTCATCTTCCACACTCTCCAGGACCTTGAGGATGTTTTTTATTTCCAAAATTGAAAACCCCGTTGAAATGTACCGAGCTCAATAGATACACGACAAATACCATGAGAGGCTGCCATAACACATGTACAACCACACACACCTGGCACCTCTCAGTTCCAAGAAGTAACCTCCAGGTGGCACTCACAAATCCAGACAACTTTCTGCTTCCATGCCACGTCTGTCAGTGCATCGTAGTCATCCACTGACAGTGTTGCCAGTTGCCAAAGAGAGTGCTGTCAACTAGGGACTGTTCTGCTTACACCTAGTACTGGCAAAGATGGAAATCCTTCCTCCAACAGGCAGAAAAAAATGACACACAGTGGACACACTTTCAGTTCTGATCCTGCAGTGAGAACAGTACAGTGCCTGTAGGCAGCAGTGACAGTTCCTCCAATTATACTATGGAGCACAGTTTCATTAGTTCCATTCTGAAGACCACATTCTGACTTAGCAGTCACTATTTATGGAGAACTAAGACAGTTGAATGTGTTTCTCCATAATTACTTTCAGTTATAGAGACTATTTTGTAGACCACCAAATAACAACAGAGTTATTTAGATTTCACTGTAATCCGTATATGACATCAAGTTCCACACATCAATCTGTAAAGTTTAGTAACTTTTTCTTAATAAAAGTTACTGGTTATTTCTTATTGTGTTGTCTCATTCCTGTTCTAGTGCTGCCATATCGAGCAAGTGTTTAATCAAATCGTAGTAGCGTGTAATCTGCCACCCATTTGAATGAACTACATCTGCACATATTTGGGCTGAATTAATAGTTACATTCAGTCACTACATCTCAAAAGGTGATGCTGATGATGATTATGATGAAAGATCATTTGCTTTCACCTGGTGTACACATTCAAATGGAATCCAGCTAATATCCTCAGGGAAGACAGTGAAAGTTATTACATTTTCATTACACTTCATTCATTTTCATTCAGAAAAGAGTGGCCTATTCTGCAGATCCTATTTATATGCTTTCAGAATAGCTCAAAAATGTGTACGATACACCAACACGTTTTCAGATTTATGTCAAAAGGCTTTTTGTGATTAACTGATCTTATTCAGTGCCAATGTTCCTGGTACTAGTTTAGAGTCTTTTGCTGTATTTCATTTGTGTGTTTATCTTTCTTAAATAAGAAAAAAAATCAGCAGCATTTCATGTGAGTCATGCAGATTCTTGTTTCATGATCATACACATTTAGTTTATGAGGTTTTATGTAGAAAGATTTCTTTGGGTACACGAATAATTAACAGCACACCTCAGACTCTAGGCATTTTCTTCTGCAATGAAGCTCTTTTCACTGTTAACTGTGATGTGAGCAGTTGAGCGGCACAGGGTGGCAAAATCCCTGCTGCCAGATACATTTACAAGTGAAAACATACACCTTAACTTCCGGAATGTGGGTCGCTCTCATCCTGGAGTCCTAGTGAGTTGCCGCACTTTCTAACATTACCCAATCAGTCCCTCTTTACTTCTTACGAAAGGAATTAATACGAGGGTCACTCCAAAAGAAATGCACACTATTTTTTCTAAAATCCATCTTTTATTGTATATGTCTGAAAGTTTTACAGTGTGTACATACATCCTTTAGGAACAATACTTTTATTTCTCCACATAATTTCCATCCCTCTCAACTGCCTTACGCCATCTTGGAACCAGCGCCTGTATACCTGAACGGTAAAATTCTGGACCAACCTGTTGGAGCCACTGTTTGGCAGCATGCACAAGGGAATCATCATCTTCAAACCTTGTTCCACAAAGAGAGTCTTTCAGTTTCCCAAAGAGATGATAGTCACATGGAGCCAGGTCAGGACTGTAAGTTGGGTGTTTCAGTGTTGTCCATCCGAGTTTTGTGATCGCTTCAATGGTTATTTAACTGACATGTGGCCGTGCATTGTAGTGCAACAGCAAAACATCCTGCTTTTGCCACTGTGGTCGAACATGACTCAGTCGAGCTTGAAGTTTCTTCAGTGCTGTCACATATGTATCAGAATTTATGGTGGTTCCACTTGTCATGATGTCCACAAGCAAGAGTCCTTTGGAATCGAAAAATACCGTAGGAATAACTTTTCCAGGAGAAGGTGTGATTTTGAATTTTTTTTTCTTGTGTGAATTTGCATGATGCCACTCCATTGATTGCCTTTTTGCCTCTGGTGAAATAATGATGGAGCCATGTTTCATCACCTGTCACAATTCTTACAAGAAACCATTCTCGTACTGTTCCAAAAGCTCGCTGCATACCGTTTTTCTTGTTTCTTTGTGAGCCACTGTCAACATCCTGGGAACCCACCTGGCACAAACCTTTTTTAACTCCAACACTTTCAGTATTCTGCAAACACTTCCATCCACTATCCTAACGTAGCGAGACAATTTGTTCACTGTGATGCGTCTGTCAGCAGTCACCAATTCGTTAACTCTCTGCACATTGTCTGGAGTGTGTGCAGTATGAGGCCTGCTGCTGCGAGGACAATCCTCAATATTGCCATGCCCGCTTTCATCACGTAACCTGCTTGCCCACCGACTAACTGTACTGCAATCGACAGCAGCATCTCCATACCCTTTTTTCAACCTCTTCTGGATGTTTCCCAATGTCTCGTTTTCACAGCACAGGAATTCTATGACAGCACGTTGCTTCTGATGAACGTCAAGTGTAGCAGCCATCTGGAAGACATGCTGTGACGGCGCCACTCAAGGAAACTGGTTGAACTAAGATTAAAAACAAGCGGGAAGGATGTATCTACACACTGCAAAACTTTCACACATGCAGAATGAAAACTGTAGTTTTACAAAAGTAGTGTGCATTTCTTTTGGAGTGACCCTCGTAGCTCCAAGAGCTTCGATTACTGTTTTCACTTTTAAATGTGTCAATCAGCAGTACTGGAATTCAACCTCCTGAAGGTAATTACTAACCAGTTTTCTATATAGCAGTTCACCAATATCTGTCATAGTTGTTCTAGTGGGTTACATCTGTGTTACTTTTCCCAATTTTTACACTATAATCCTTTAGTGTCTTCTTTTGCATCTCATGAAAGAATAAACATACATAGGTTGGAACTTAAATAGTGGCAACACTGCTGTGGAGACAGTATGCAATGGAATCTACTATTGTCGCTGATAGCCCACTTTCTTGACATACCTACCTTACCTCCGAGCAAATGGAGTTGCCCGTCCCACGTCACCGGCGCGCGCACAATCGAGGGAAACACAGTCACTTGTGAGCAAGCAGTCTAACATAACTATGTTTTCGAAACACAACAGAGTTGGATCAAGATTGAATGTGCCAGAGGTCGTACAGCACGACAGTGTCATCAAGGTCTTCAAGAGGCGTGCGGGGAATCGGCATTGCTGTACAGAACAGTGGCACGTTGGGTAAAAGCCTTCAACGAAGGTCGGCAAAGTGTGGCAGACATGCATCGGGCAGGTCGTCCTAGTGTCTCTGAACAAGTAGTGCATGCTATTGCCGCATTAGTGGACAGTGATCAACACCATACGATTCATGAGCTCACCCACGAAATCTGATTAATGCAAAGACTGTGCTTCACATCCTGAAGGAATGCCTGGGCATGTGAAAAATTGCAGCATGATGGGTTCTGCATGACTTGATGGAAATGTAGAAATGGATGCATTATGACACTGCTCAAATGCACTTGGAGCACTATGAGTGGGAAGGAGAGACTTTCTTACACCGTATCATAACACTGGATGAGACATGGGTCACATTGTACGAGCCAAAACTGAAACACCAATCCAATGAATGGCATCATTATGGGTCGCCACCAAAGTCAAAAGTGCATCAGAGACCCAGTGTGGTGAAAGTTATGGTGATTCTCGTGTATGACTGTGATGGTGTTATCCTAATGCATTACGTTCCTCCACAGCAGACCGCCAATGCACTGTATTACTGTTTGTTTTTGGAGTGTCACCTGCAACCAGCTTTGCGAAAGAAGCGGCGACACTTTCGGCACAGCCCACCCACCAGTTTGCATGACAATATGCGGCCGCATACACCGCAAGCTGTGGCTGCTCTGTTTGGTCGATGGGACTGGGAAGTACTGTACCATCCACCATACTCTCCGAACTTAAGTTCTTGTGACTTTGATTTTATTCTGAAGATGAAGGAACCACTTCGTGACATTCGCTTCAGAACTGTTCCAGAGATTCAACAGGCAGTAGACAGCTCCATTTGCACCATCAACAGAACAAGCTCTGCTAACAGTATACTACGCCCTCCACATCGCTGGTGACTGCTTTGAAGGACAGTAACAGGTGCAAACATGTAACTCTTTTGTATCGGTTGTGAATAAATAGTTGCCACTATTGAAGTTCCAACCCTTGTACCTGCATAAACTATAACAGCAATTCGTTTTAATAGTCCCTGTCCTCTAATCAATCTTTGTTGACATCATGTGTTAGTGTGTTTATCTCTTTCCATCTTCTCGAGAATGGTTTGTTTCTCATGCTGATAAGACATTAGACTTTAACCCCCCTTCTGATCTGTTCATTTTTCTTGAATGCATATAGAGAGCACACTTATTCCTCCACGCTTCAGCCATCAATGGTATGTGTTAAATTAGAAGGGACCACAAAAAATAGGGACTGTGGCATGACAATATCAAAACAGAAAAGTAAGTGTGTGTGTGTGTGTGTGTGTGTGTGTGTGTGTGTGTGTGTGTGTGTGTGTGTGTGTGTGACTAAAATGTAGAAAATACAATAAAAGAAATAAAAGGGAATCTGAGATAAAATCGTACTCTCTCCCGATCTCACCATCATCAACTGCTCAATACCACTAGCTCGTAAAAGGGAACACATGTGAAAAATGGGGAGATGTTTGAAAACTGTCTATTAAAACACAATGAAGTACGGAAAAATAAAACAAATGCACAGGAGCATGTGGCTGGCCAATCACTTAACAAAAATATGGATGAGCCATCCACTCTGAAAACACATTAAATTGTCACACTAAAATTTTTGAGGAACAAGTCAGACATTGCACAAAACAATCGAGTAATTTAAAATAGAACAAATTGGTTGACAAATGAGTGGCTGCCCTCTTGTCTGACTACAAAATACAGTCTACTAAAATATGGCACATCATGATTTGCACATCACAAATACCAAACAATGGAGACTCTTCTCGGTACAGCAAGAAGCCATGTGTCACTGGGCTGTGGTCTATGTGAAGATGAGTGAGAAAGACCTCGCCGCTGAGTTGTGAAGTTTACCAGATGCACTTTGTTGTCTGTCATGTCAAGCCAACAATGAGGCAATAGCGTGAAGGGGGATGACAAATTTAAGTATCTGAGGATCATGGAATGCCTCCTTGACTACTACATCCAACCCTTCATACCCATGTGCCTTGGTACCCAGCAGAAAGACATCTCCTTCCCCAGCCTTTGTAAGTGGAGAAGGGCATCCTGGATATATTGGACTACTTTATCGGCTGGGAACAGAGGAGGAATTGAGCAGGCACGACAGATCTCTTATGTTCTAGCACCCTCAAGATTGCGTCATTCATCATCAAAGACAGTGAGGTCTGGAGGCACCCAAATTTTGAGGACACATCAGAGCAGCCAACGGAATCCACCTGTTTAGACCCATCCATGAATACAGTACATAGTTCTGGTGCTCATTTAAAATGTCAAAAAACATCTAACAAAATCATAAGCCGCAGTACAACCTCTCCTGCACTGCACTAACCCTAAATTCACTCTGGGCCTCCACAGTAATCAGGGTGGCAGCCAGTTAAAATCCTGGATCTGAACCTGTACATTACCGACACCAACAGACTCCATTTCATGCTTCACACTGATTCCAAACAGCCTTGTTGCTCGTGGGTGACTGGAGAAACAGTGTTTCACAGCTGGATTAGCAACAGTATGACACATTGGTGAATTCAGAGCAGCGAGTAACTTGTATGCTTGAACATCATGACCATACACTATCGGACGAAAAATGGTGGTTCCCCAGCTCAGCACAGAGCTGTGTATGGAGTAGAGTCCTGCATGACCGAGTAAGCGAGCACAAAATAGGAGGTGGGGTGAGCACACCCTAACTGGATAGGCTACCCGCACTAGTTCTTGTGACCGAGCATAGAAGCCGTGACCGAATACGTAGCACATAACTTCGAACACATTACACGTGTTATTATCCGTGTGAACCTGCAGCCAGTACGGGCTTCTTATTTGTGGTGTGTCTCTCTCTGTAATCATGCAGCGCGAGGAAGCCAGTGTAGTAAGATGTAAGATTGAAACCAATGTTTACACATTAAAGAAACGGGAAGGTCTAAAAAGCCAAGTATGGAGTACATTTCTGTTGGTTGTAGATGAAAACATTGCGTCTACTGGGTACGTATCGTGCATAAACAGCTCCACTTTATTGTTTTTCCAGTCGGGAAACACTCATTTAAAGAAACACAGTTGCAAGAAACCTCACAAAGATCGTTTCTTTGGCCGTCCATCCGTTATCTTAATATGCTTGAAATAAGTGAAAAGCAGGAAATTCTTAACAATGTGCGACAAATGTGTGCTACGTACGCAGTTACAACATTCAATCATTAACATAAATCGTTTTTGCATAGTTAGTGGAAAGTGTATTATAGAGAAATGGGAATGTTGTGACTCGTATAATATTTCATTAACGTAAAACATCTCGTTTTTATGGGATGGGGGTCGGGTTGTTTGGGGGGAGAGACCAAACAGCGAGGTCATCGGTCTCTTAGGGGAATGTTTCGATGATTTCCATATCAGTTCTGTATTACTTGTCTCTTTTGTTTATTATCATAGATCCTTCAAGTACTGTGTCATCACCACCCAGAAAGAGAGCTCGTTTCAAGCAATGGAGGAACAACAGATCATCCACAGCAGATGAAGTAGATCTGTACATTTTAATGCACCCCGGAGATGATGATGACATCTTAAAGTGGTGGAGCAGACATGAAACAGATCTGCCAGGTTTGGCTGCAGTTGCAAGACGTATTTTATGTATCCCAGCAACAAGCGCACCTAATGAAAGGTGCTTTAGTAAAGCCGGCATGTTACTAACAAATTGCCGCAGCCAATTAAATCTGGAACGCGTTAGTGATTTCCTGCTGATCAACAATAACTATAATTTTGTTTATGTTGCAAACGATTGAAACGTATGACAAGTTACGTCTGTAAATGTTTAATGTTCTTTGTATGCTTTCCTTATGAAGATGGTTGTCTTCTAGATTACAGGGAAAGCACTTATTTGATGTTTCCTATAAATGAAAGGAAAAATATCTCTCTTGTTTGGAAATGAGACTCGTCTTCTATCCGCGATTGTATTGAAATATCATTTTACTTTCCAGGTGCTTTATGAATTTAGCTGTGTCACGTGCCCGTTCTTGGAAATGCTACTTTTGTATTAAAAGAGAGAGAGAGAGAGAGAGAGAGAGAGAGAGAGAGAGAGAGGCGTTGGATTTGTACAGTAAAGTACAGTGCAGCGAGCCGGGGCGAGGCGAGGTGAGATGTCAGCGGTGACCGGTCATGCTCGGTTATCCGCGTGTCCGGAATCCGGACAACAGACATGGCGCGAGTACGTGACCGAGCCGAGTCTTATGGGACCGGACACGAGCTGCTCGGTCCCCCTGTCAACAGGCGAGCCGTGACCGGTCAAACACTGAGCGCTGCAGCACTCTAGTATGGAGCTGGTCCTGTAAGCATCTGTGGCCAGCCTGATCCCCTCAAGGGGATAATGTTTCAGCACCACTGCTATAGGGTGCGGACTGTATTTACTGGAAATCATCCTTATGGCTCCCATACTTTTGTAGAACAAATGAAGCAGTTTAGAGGGTCCCAGAATACTTCTCATGACCTTTTCTTGCTCTCCTCGAGAATGCATTAAGCCTTGGCTCTAGCCAATTGGAAAGCTGAGAGATTTTCCATCATTGGGTCCAACTTAAACTGTCGCAGAGCCACATGCTCGACTCAGACTGTAAAGCAGCGCTCATCGGTTGCCTCCTAAGATGATCTGAGGACTTCCAGATTGATAAGTCAGCCGCATGGTGGACCAATAGTGTGAGTGGTCCAACCATTTGTGGATACTGCCTTGGTGTTCAAGCAAAGACAGCTGGCTAAACAGCATGCAGTTAACTCTGCTGATCATCCACCTTGGTGGTGCCCTTTCAGTGAGTGCTCCTCCCAAGAGGTGAATCCTGAGTGGGAAGTGGTCACTGGAATGAAGGTCACAATCTGAATCTGTGAGGACCAGGGAGCAGAAAGGGAAGTACATGGCTGAGGATGACCCATTAGCAGTGCTGAAATGAGCAGTATTACCAGTGAGTAGGATGCACAGCTCCTGAAAAATCATGATGCTCCTAAAACCCAACCCCAGGGGCAAGAACAGTACAAGACCTGGGTGGGGCAATTGTTCTGAAACATCTCCAAGAGCCTAGAATCTTTCGCTCCCTCAGATGGTAAATACAGAGAGCAGATGGTAATCCGTTGACCCACATGAACTTCAGTGGCTAATGTTTGTAGAACAATAACCAAGGGGAGAGTTGAGGAATGGTGTGTATTACTGACAAACACAGTAACCCCTCCCTTGTCCCTTTTCCCAAACATGTCATCCTTGTGAAAGAGGGTATAGCCTCAGAACACTGGGGCCGAGCACAGGGAGTGTTCCTGTGCTAGGTGTTTCAATTCCTCCAAATGCATGCTGAACACACTGACATTCCGCTGTAGTATGAGAGACATTTATCACAGTCTCTTCATTGAGGTTGGGAGCCAGCAATGGGTGAGGTTCAGCCTTAGGGTGAGATGGTTGCTACAGTCGGACTTCACATTCCAATGGTTCTGAAGCAGGTGCAGTAGAACTGTCAGGTTGAATGACATCACCATGGGCTGACAGTTTACCACCTGTTGACATCTGTGGTGGAACCATCCTGTTTGCTTTTTTGGTCTGGGAGGGCTTTATAGAAGCTACCACAATGGTCGTAGTGGCAGTGCTGGGCTGTTTACCAGATTCTGCCTCTGGAGGCGCTGGGAGCTCTGCAATGTTGGCAACCATGAGTTTTTCTGATATTCTTGAGGGTGGAGGGGGAAGGGAGGGGGATTATGGACTCTGAAATACCTGCTGATATAAAAGTGCACTTACAAACGCAAGTATTAGTGCTGACACTAGTAACCTCCATTTGTGTGGAAGCATCAGCCGTCAGAAAATGCTTTTTAAGAGCTGAAGCAAAAGAGGGAGCTGAAGCAAAGGATGAAGTGAATTTGGGAGGCTGCATCGCTTTATACAATTTTTTTGTGCTCATCATACATTATACGCCTTCTTGTTTTTGGCTCCCTGTACCTCATGTCCTCCAAGGAAGGTATTGCAGTTCCTACTTCAGAGAGGGTGATCCCCAGAGCAATTGACACACTTTGGAAGAGATGAACGACCAATTCCTTTGTGTGTGGCCTCACCACATTTGTCACAAGTGGTTTCTCCCTTACAACTGAGAGTAGTATACCCAAAGCGTTGGCATTTAAAACAGCACACTGGGTTGGGTACATAAGGCCACACACTTAGGCAATGTAAACCTGCCTTGATATGGTCTGGAAGTTTTGTGCCATTGAAAGTGCGAGGGTCATTCAATAATTAGAGAGACAAATTGGTCCGGGGAAAAAACCGTTAGTAGGGCAAGTTTGGTACTTTTATGGCTTTAAGTTGACATCATTGGAATGAGCCCTGATCAGCTGATGTGTCAATATTGTTTTGTTTATAACCTCAAAAATACATTTCACAATTGCGAGTCCGCATGAAATGTCTACATTAGTTGAACAACGTTCTGTCATTCTTTTTTACTTGCTGAAGGTAAGAAACCAGTGAATATATACTGTAGAATGTCTAAAGCTGATGGTAAATGTTGTATGAATCTCGCTAATTTTTACAAGTGGGTAGAGGAGTTCAAAAATGGTTGCGACTCAGTGATAGACAAACACTGTTCTGGCCGACCACTTGCAGTTTCAACTCCCTCACCCTAAAGTCAAATTGATGACATTATTCATGCCGACTGCCATGTAACTGTGGAAATGATAGCTGATAAGGTTCAAGTTAGTATTGGTACAGCTCATAACATTACCTGTAACAAGCTGAATTACCATAAAACATGTGCAAGATGGGCCCCACAGGAGTTGATGCGGCTAAACAAGGAGACAACGTTGAGAGTGTGCGCAGAGCTAAAGGAACGTTACGAAAGAGAAGGTGAGCACTTTCTCAGGAAAATTTTAACTTGTGATGAAACTTGGGTTCACTATTATGAGCCAGAATCAAAAAGACAAAGCATGGAGTAGAAGTACACCAACTCACAAGTCAAGAAAAAATTCAAAGCCCAAGCATCAGCAAGGAAAGTCATATTGACAGTGTTTTGAAATTCTGAAGGTCAAGTGTTTTGTGATTACCTCAAAGAGCAGTGTACAATGAACAGTCAATAGTACTCGGATTGCTTTTAAACAAGGTAAACCCAGCCATGAGACAGAGATGTCGCGGATCTCAGAGGCGAGGTGTGATTCTCCAGCAAGACAACGCACGTCCTCATATCGCTCAACTAACCCATGAAACCATTGACAAAATGGGCTGGGAAGTACTGCGTCATCCCCTTACAGTTCTGACTTAGCGCCTAGTGATTTCGATTTGCTTGGTGCACTGAAGGAGTCATTACGTGGGAAGAGGTTCCAGGACAACGAGGATGTGAAAAAGTTTGTGGGAAATTGGTTCAAACATCAAGATAAAGAGAACTTTGCAGCTGGAATAAAGAAGCTTGTAACCCATTGGAACAAGTGCATAAATGTTCATGGGGATTATGTTGAAAAGTAGAAGAAGTATTGTTTTGTAAAAATAAATGCCTTTTTCTCCAGACCAATTTGTCTCTTTAATTATTGAATGGCCCTTGTATAAACAATTGTGATTTGATCAGATTGCCATCTACACTTTCCATTATTTTTTGTGTCAACAATGCCTTCTAGGCCCACTCAGCTTTCAGCTCCTCTTTGGGAATACCTACCACATCTCTACATAACACCACACCTTTGCTGTAGATCAAGATGTTGTGTAGTTCAGTGTCAACTGCATATTCCCCTAAGGCATTTAGCTATCTCAAGGTTCTTTACTTGTTGGGAACTAGAAATTTCTACCAACAGAGTCCCATTACACAATAGCTTGACAGATTTTAAAGTGCCAGTAATGTCCTCTAAATACGTTCGAATATAGAAATGGGAAACTTTCTCAAAGTTGTCCTATTTGCTTTTAACTACTGAAAACACATTCTGACTGGTAGCAAACATTCTGTTACTACTAACACAAGAACTCTGAAAAATCCCTACACACTTTACGACAGTCAGTATATACAATGCAAGCTGAATAATGACAAGCTTAGAGAAACATTAACACAACTATTAACTGTCCAAGTATACAGTCCTATTGCTGACAACTGAATGCACACTGGCATCGAGCTGGTCTGACTCCAGAATGTTTGCATAGTATGGAGAAGATACAAGTGGATGAGGCCTCACTAGTAGCTGCCCAAAATGTTCATACTTGTTGGCTGTGGCACTGGCTGTAGGTGATGGTGGCACACTTGCTTTGCTCTTTGCCTGGCAGCCACTGGGGCCACATAAAAACACTGTGGTGGCTGATTGCACGGGCACACAGTCAAAATACCCACCTGTGAAACATCCATTCCACTGGGAGTTGAAGAATTCCATCTCAATCCCAGAAGTCTCTCCTCCCGAACAGGCCATGAAGGCCACACAGTACTGACTGGGTGCAGTGTCATCCTCAGCTCACAGGCGTCACTGGATGCGGATATGGAGGGACATGTGGTCAGCACACCGTTCTCCCAGCTGTATGTCAGTTTCCGAGACAGGAGCCACTACTTCTCAATCAAGTAGCTCCTCAGTTTACCTCATAAGGGCTGAGTGCACCCCACTTGCCAACAGTGTTCGGCAGACCGGATGGTCACCCATCCAAGTGCTAGCCCAGCCCAACAGCACTTAACTTCGATGATCTGACGGGAACCGGTGTTACCACTGTGGCAAGGCCGTTGGCAGTCCCATGAGTAGCTAGGGAAATAATGGTCCACTCAGACAGAGCCCCTCTTGCCTGAGTAAGTGTTATACAATTGAGGTGTGGCAGTCTCCTCTGAGACTGCCTAGTAATGACTGTTCCACCTAAACAGCCATGCATCTCATCGGCACGCAACACACCTTGAGACTGAGAGGTTTTTTTTAATGGAGGTAGTCAAGCCATGATATCCATTCCCTGTGGAAGATTCCACCACTGCAATGTGTAGTGGTTTAAGTACATCCAGAGCTTACTGTGACAGAGGACTGGTGGCACTTACTAGTCCCCAGGTCAGTAGCCCCAGGGTCACCAAGTCTATACCCAGCAAACAAATGCCAAGGCCTTGAGGGCTGAATCAAAAGTTTTTGGTTTAAAGTAGCGCCAGAAAAGATCTGCTTGTATTACTCAAAGTGCAAAATTCTCTTAAGAACTGATCAGATACACAAAATCTAGAAATTTAATGTAGGAATCAAAGATTACGACAGGCATTTTAAATAGGGCTCTGCAAACGCATTCCTCGACTTCATATTTTTTGGATGCTGTTTAATGTTCATCAGACATTGATAAAATTAAAGAAAAGAGCACACACATCACATACCAGCATGAGAATGTACTTGCAACATTTCATGTGGGCAGGTATTGAGGTTTTGACTGCATGTTTGTGAATCTAACCCAAAGTATTCAGATTACAAGGAAGTAGGAAGTCACAACCAGAGTATCTGGCTGAGTGGTCACATAACAGACATCCAGGTAAGTGAAACACAGCACGAGGTGGGTTGGGAATTGAATGTGTGTTCAGTATCATGTGATGAAGATTCCAGGAGGTAAGAAACATTTAATAACAAGAATGATAAGGTCAATCATATGCTACAACACACCACAAAGCCTGAATTCAATCTTTCAGATACAAGCATTATGTTCAAGAAATGAAACATGTAACTGATGGATACAGGTTTATAGTCTAGCTAATTTTTCAGTAGTTTGTGTTCAAGTTACTTGCTTTTCCTTACTTGAGAGAGTATACATTTCTACTTTCCATCTTTCCTCAAATATGAACAAAATATTTATTTTGATAAAGTAAAACATCAATGAAATTTCATAACCTTGACAAATTTTCTGCAGCACAATGGGATTTTAAGGAAGGTGGTGGCTGAGGTGGTAAATGCTTTTCATGAATAAGAACAGTTCAGATCTCTTATTTTAGATGTAATAAAATTGTTAAAGTACACCACATATAAAAAATAGCGCTCTTTCATATAGTGTCAAAATTTCTTTAACAGTGTTAGCATTATCACATTTCAACTTATGGAAACAGAGATACAGGAGGCATACATACAATCAAAAGCCAAATACACATCTTTGAACACAAAATTAGTATACCCTAATCACTCGAAAAATTATATTCCAGTGCTGTGGCTCAAGTATACACAGGTACAAGGAAAACATCATTCAGGTACATGCTACAAATTTTGCAGCAACAGAACTTCTGCAGCTCCCACAAAAGAAGTTATTTAAAAATCACAAGTGCTGCAGTAAACCTTACTATATCACTGTAACCATATTTATCAGGCATGTGTTGGAATCTCTAAAATACCAACATGAAGACTAATAATAAACACTTGTCTTTAATTATAAGGATATGTGGTTATTGGGAAATCACTCAGCTCAACAAACGCACAGTACCACCACTCTATGGCACTCGTCCAGCAACACAACCTGCAAAGAGGAAAAAAAAACTACACTTTTGAGTCTCATAAATTAACTGACACTCGTTACAAATGTATGGGAAACTTTTATGGGACATGTTTGATCGTATATGAATATTATCATTACTATTACAAACAATATAATGGCTGTAGTAAAGATAACTTATAATGTGGATCATACCTGGCCCAAGAATAAACTGAAAAGCTGATGTGTGTATAACAAACACGCAGTGCCAACATAAATGAATAAGCAGTATAGATGATGAGGTAGTGTTCAATGCTCTTTCTTTGAAAGCCCCCCTCCCTCCAAAAGAAAGAGAGAGAGATATGGAGATGGTTATCAAGGTGTGTTGAAATAATTTTACAATTTCAGTGGAGAAATGATCAGCCTGTAACTATGTTTTTTTTTCTACTGCTACCTTTGTACACAGAGAGCATTTCGAGGCTGAAAGAAAAGTCATGAGTTCGACATAGTCATTACCACAGTAAATTTTTTCATCGAGGTTTCAAAAAATGTGTTGAACACTGGCCCCCCTCCATCCATCCATTCTTATTTTTCAGACATACAGGTGATACAGTTTTAATTTGGCTGCATGGCAAAGAGGCACTGCAGCAGTTCAGTGAGCATACAAGCAGTAAACATTCAAATATAGGATTTACAGCAGATACAGATAAGGGTGGGAAGCTGTCTGTCATAGATATGTTGGTTGTACAGAAAGCAGATGGAGGACACACTGTATCAAAAACTGATGCACACAGACCATTATCACAATGGGCATAACTTTCAACAACTAGCACAGAAGGTAGCTATGCTGAACGGCCTAATACACAGAGCCAGGATACTTCAGACAAATACCACCATGGATCTGGGCTTAATCATCTGACAACTATGTTAAGAAGGAATAGGCATTGAGTCCATGACATTAGGTTAACTCTGCCCACTTCCATTCTGAGGTGCAACAACAAGTAAGATTGGCAGAGCCTTAAACACACCTGAACTCAGACCTGCCTTCTAGACACCCACAAAAATTAAAGAAAATTTGTGCCCAGTTATAGATAAACTCAGCCAGAGAGTACCAGGAATTTAATATATTCCTTTTCAGCATGGCAGCAGTTACATGAGGCAGCTGATCACCAAGTTGAACATCAGCGCCATCTCAAGTACAGAAATTTTAAAAAAATCTGTGTTGGCTGAGTAAAGTCTGATGAATAAACATAAGAGTATGTTTGAAATCTAAGCACAGAAGTGGGAGTCTTACCAGTTCCATAACAGTCCAAGTTAGTCCCTGACAACGGTGATGATGACAGTCATTGAAAGCTTGGGATTTTATCCAAATTTTATGGGGCAAGTTAAATGAGATTTTTTTTATCCACAGCAAAGAAATATTGAGAGAAACTAAGAGATGAATGTGGAAGACTAGAGTAGAAACTGTTAAGAGTGAAGAACCAGGAGGGGGGGATCAGGTGTAACACAAAACTAGTTGCATAACACAGCTTTCTTCACAAGAATACAGCCTTTTTGGACTTTCAGCACAGACAATACAGTTGTGCATAGGTTTCCTTCAGCAAAAAGTTACTTTGTTTATATCTCTGGAGACTTAAACCAGTACTCTCATATATAATTTGCTATGGTAAATCAAAAACAGCTTCACTCTCATTCGAGGTGAGCAATGGATCACAATCAAACACCTTACAGCTCATCCTGAAGTCTCTGTTGGTAGTGTTGACACACTCATGCACCAGCTGGGTTACTCAAAGGTGTGTAGCAATTGCTTATGGCAATGCTCTTTACTGTATCTATCTCATTCTTGACAGTGTTTTCTTCTAAATCAAGGGAGTGTACTCTGTGTAGCATGGGCCTAAATGCAGCATGTTTCTGTGTAGTGGGATGGCATAATGAGTTGTCCAGTGTTTTGTCTGTGTATGTGCATGTGCATTTTCTGTGTACGCTGAACTTGTGTTTTTGTTGGTGGTTGGTGATTTTAAGATTCAGGAAGTTTATGCTCTTGTTGTCCTCATGCTCTATTGTGAATTTCATGTTTTTGTGGAAAGAATTGAAATCTGCTAGTAGTTCTTCGAGCTCATCTTTTGTTCCATCAAATAGCAGCAAGGTGTCATCAACATATCTCCAGTAATATACTACTTTACTTTTGAGTCTATTGTCTTCATTAAAGAACTTACTTTCCAGATGATTGAGAAATATGTCTGCCATATAGAGCATGATGACAACAAGAGCATAAACTTCCTGGATCTTAAAATCACCAACCACCGACAAAAACACAAATTCAGCATACACAGAAAATGCACATACACAGACATAACACTGGCCAACTCTTCATACCATCCCACCACACAGAAACATGCTGCATTTAGATCCATGCTACATAGAGTACACTCCCTTAATTTAAAAGAAAACATTGTCAAGAATGAGATAGATACAATGAAGAGCATTGCCATAAGCAATGGCTACACAGTCAAAACAATTGACAATTTAAGCAGACAAATACACAAAAGCAAGACAACGAATGGACACACTGTGAAAGAAGAGAAAATATTCACCAGTATCCCATACTTGGGCCCCATATAACAAAAAATTGCCAACTTTTTCAGAAAAAAATGTAACAGTTGCATTCTCAACCAATAATAAGTTAGGAAACCTACTCATCCATAATGTAAAATCAAATACACAAACATACAACAACAGCAGAGTGTACAAAGTATCATGCCCCAGTTGTCCTGCCTACTATGCAGGGAAAACAGGTAGAAACTTCAAGACCCGTTTTCAAGAACATGTACATGCTTTCAGGCTCAAGAATTTCAAAAAATCAGTCATTGCATAACATATGTTGGAAATGAAACATGTCATCAACAGTCTAGAAAACAATTTGGTAATACTACATAATGAACCCAATGGTAAGACCCTAAGTCTGTTAGAACAACTGGAGATATACCTCCACAAAATAAAAAAAAAACCAGAATCTATGTTAAATGAACAAACAGATTTCACAAGCCATAGTTATTTCAGTAATTTTAAACACCTATTCTAAAGTTATTTCTTGCACATGTCAATTGTTTATAGTTATATTTTTAGCACTACGAATAAATTCATCTTTGACAACACCACGTACAAAAACACCTGTGAAATGTTTATAAACATGTGTGTGCAAATTTACATCCTGAATGAAGTGACATGTACTAAAACGACAGAGAAAAGAATGTTTGCCGGTACTAAAACATTGAAAATGCTTTCCTTGGATTATGGGGTAAGTTTACACTGTTCATTTCCCACTATTTTGCACATATTTTCTGCGTTCGGTTTACGAAATTCATAACCTAACATTAAACCTTTTGTGACAGGAATATGCATTTCACTTCCTTCAGGAGAAGAAATAAAACATGCATTAAGACAAATTACACCTGATGATGGACCCACAGGGTCTGAAATGCATCGTGTAGTTAATAAAACACAAAACAGTTGTGACTGAAGGCATTGTTTAATTCATACCTCAAATGTTTTGAATACAGTTACATTTTAAGCTGCAAAATATGGATAAAATTAAACTTCTCCTTCTCCACGAAAATGTAAGGACTCTCCCAAGTCTCCACACCCAAGAGGAGCTCACAAAACTTCATGGACTGTTCTTCCTCATCCACCCTACAGCCCGCATCTCGCACCTTCCAACTTCCAACTGTTTGGCCTAATGAAGGATGCATCCTCAGGAAGCTGTATCTGGATGATGGCAAGGTACGCTCCAACCAGTGGAGTGGTGCCATGCAGGAACACAGGCCCTCACAGTATGGTGACGTAAGGCCGTCACATTGAATGGAGATTATATTCAAAACAGTGTTTTGTAGCAAAAAGTGTGGGTAAAAATATAGTGTTCTGGAATCCTGAACAAAATCAATCTGCTTTCAAAAAAAAAAGTGTTGCATTACTTATTCAACGTCCATCGTAAGTAACTTCCACTGTCAAGAGTCAACTACTGCGGGCTACATCTTGATGACACAGATCATTATTGGCTACTGTGAATTGTAAAAGCACATATATTGATGAAGTGCAGGAAATAACTGGCCAAGTCAATGCTGAACAATAGCAATCTGTACTAAGCCATCCAGAACCATCACAATTCTATAGAAGCCATTATGTAATGTTGATCTTTGCTCACTTCATGTTACAGGTAACTTATTACCAAGGTTGTAAGAATGCTGTTGTTAGATGTTTTGAAGCATTGAAAAAGGTTTCCTAGACCGATGAGATTTAGTATTCGCACGTCAAACACACATAAGGCAAGCAGTCCAATTGCCACTTTCCAGCTGAGCAACATTCAACCAGGTGGTGGAGTTATTACCGTGTTGAGGACGACCATGTGGGATGAGATGGAACTCTGATGTGGCTGCTATCATCTCTCACTGCTCATTGGCAAATGATGAAGGAACCAACTGTCAGACCACATACGTCCATCTATCCACCTACAGTAGACTGCAGATGATTTGTAACTTCAAGCAAGATCATACACCACCACACCTCAATTCAGGAATGGAGTCAGAATGGTTTGGTGGTGACATTGTTTTTGGGACACTTAACAACATGGTTATCAGTAACATTGCATGATATGAAGTAAATGCGTGGTGGATCAAACAAATACTTTCATCTTAAGCTATCTTCTTGGACACACATAAGAGACTTGAAAGAGTGCCTGGCACAAACAATGCAACGAAGGACAATCTGTGTAGAATTCTTTGCACATTCGAGGTTGATCGTGACAATTTTTAATTGAACATCGTCCCAGGTGATGAAAAATGCATTCATCATATCGAACTGGAAACAAAACAGCAATCCATAGAGTCGTGCCACACCAACTCTCCTGTTGTCATGACACAAAATACCAAACAAAATTAGAACTAACTGAAAAATACTAAAAGTTATTTCTTAATACATGTGGCTAAATGATCACACTGCTACCCTGTTGCCTAAAGTGAAAATGCAATTAAGTAAAATGTCGCACACTGGCACTGGTACGCCACAAGCACCACCTTTGGTGCGTCCTCTGGCCGGAGGAAGAATCATTTGAAGAAATCTTCATGGACTTGAGTGAAAATGAATTGTGTACCAGGTTGTCTAGTTTCAGTGATATTGCACAAGATGTGAGCACCTAGCACCCAGCTCTGACTAGTATCTGCTAGTAGCAGGTGGCAATACAGCGGTCATGTTCCAGCACGGTTCCTCAACACTTTTAGTGACTTGTGGAGTCCACGCAATGCTGCATCACTAAGGACAGTAGAATTTAGCAAACATGATAATGACAAAAATTACACGAAATCAGTGGTTTTCAGTCACATAACACGAAACTGGCGATTTTTACGAGATAGCATGAAATTTGTAATTTTGCAACATTAAAATGTTCTAAATCTGAGGATAGCAGTTTACTGATATATGTAACTAACCATTATTGAATGTTGAAACTGCATTTTTAGGTTTGTGCATAATTTTAAATTGTTAAATTGACAGTTCACTTCCCAACTTTGATGTGATGACAAAAATAGCACTGAAATTAGCAAAAATAATGTGGAATTCTGCAAGAGAGAGAGAGAGAGAGAGAGAGAGAGAGAGAGAGAGAGAGAAGAAGAAATAAAAACAAGTTTGGCTAAAAACAACAGCAAAATGGACAAAAAACGACCAAAATTGGCAATGTAAACAACGCTGAATTTGGTGAAAAACTAACACTGACTTTGGCGAAAAACAGCACCAAACGCAGCAGAACAGGGCAACGAACCCGGCAGAACAGGGCAAAACACGGCACCGAACACGGCACTGAACCCGGCAGAACACGGCACTGAACCCGGCAGAACACAACAACAAATCTGGCGAAAAGCAACACAACATCTGGCAAAAAACAACAAAAAATTTGGCAAAAGACTTTGAATATTTCAAATAAATAATAATAAATTTAGCAAAAACAACACTGAATTTGGCAGAAAATGATACCACATGTGCCAAAAAACCTCCGAATTTGCAAGTAAATAATAATGAATTTGGCAAAAATATGTATTAACTAATTTGGAGGAGAAAAGGACCAAATGTGGCGAACGTTGACACTAAATTTGATGAAAAGTAACATAGAATTTGGTGAAAGATAACATTGAAAACAATTTTTTTCTGTACCTGTGCACCATTCATGTGATAAGAGTAGAAGGGGATTCTATATGAAACCACACAGGTAAGCTCATACAACCAAATTTCAATCTTTCCCTTACAATGATACATAGGCCATTTTGGAGCAATGCAGATGGTGTGGAACTGGTACCAGGCAAGCATATAACCCTCCACAGATGACATAACGCATGGCAGTGAAGTGGTATGCACATATCACTTGGGTGTATGGAATCAATACAGTAAGAGAGGTGGACATGAAGATGTGACAGAGTAGCAGAAAGGAGTGTTTGGACACATCCAAGTGTACACCATGAAGGAAGTTGCCTAATTTATTAGAGTATCAACATGGACTGTCCAATGTGTGTACATGGCACAGTGTACAACTTTTTAGCCATGTACCCAGTGTAAGAATACGAGGGGCGTTTGAAAAGTCCAAGCAAAAATAAAAACTACTTACGTGTTTGAGGTAAACCTTTTTTTTAATTTTTCGACATAGTCTCCTTTTAGACTTATACACTTCATCCAATGCTGTTCTAATTTGTTGATCCCTTCCAAATAATAGGAATTGTCCAAGTCTGCAAAATAGGTATTAGTTGCTGCAGTCACCTCCTTGTTTGAATAAAATCTTTGTCCTGCCAGCCATTTCTTGAAATTGGGGAACAAATAGTAGTCCAAGGGAGCCAAGTCTGGAGAATAGGGGGGATGTGAAACGAGCTGGAATCCTATTTCCATTAATTTTGCAACCACAACTGCTGAGGTGTGTACTGGTACACTGTCGTGATGGAAAAGGACTTTTTTGCAGTCCAATCACGGGCGTTTTTCTTGCAGCTAGGTTTTCAAACAGTCCATTAACAATGAATAATATGTACCTGTAATAGTTTCACCCTTTTCCAGATAGTCGATGAGGATTATCCCTTGTGAATCCCAAAAGACAGTCGCCATAACCTTTCCGGCCGAAGGACTGGTCTTCGTCTTTTTTGGTGCAGATTTTCCCTAGGTAACCCATTGTTTAGACTGTTGTTTAGTCTCAGGGGTATAATAATGTATCCATGTTTCATCCACAGTGACAAAACGATGATTAAAGTCCTGCGGATTCTTCCTGAACGGCTGCAAACCATCCCAGCAACACTTCACACACTTCTGTTTTTGGTCAAGTGTGAGCAATCGCGGAACCCATCTTGCGGATAGCTTTCTCATGTCCAAATGTTTATGCAAAATATTATGTACCCATTCATTCAAGATTACCACGCACTTTAACTCTTCTGTCATCCATCAACATATCATGGATTTTATCAATGATTTCTGGAGTCGTAACCTCCACAGGGCGTTCAGCATCACTTGTGCCCATATAGCCACTCTGAAAATTTTGAAACCGCTCATAAACTGTTCTAATCGAAGGTGCAGAGTCACTGTAATGTTTATCAAGCTTCTCTTTAGTCTCCTGAGGCGTTTTGTCTTTCATAAAGTAATGTTTAATCACCACACGAAATTCTTTTTCGTCCATTTTTTGACAATCACTCGACTTCCTTGATTCACACGAATGCCAAACATAAAGAAATAGACCAATATAGCTGAAACTTGGTGTGCGTTCTTTCCAAAGATGCTACTAACTAAACATGACCTCGATACACGCAGATGGTGCCATCTCTCGGACTTTTCAAACGCCCCTCATAGTGGTTGTGAAAAGATCTTAACCAGCAAGGGACCACTGATGACCAAGCGAGATGGCACACTGGTTAGCACACTGGATTCACATGCGGGAGGACAATGGTTCAAACCCACTTGCGGTCATCCTGATTTAGGTTTTCCACAATTTCCCTAAATCACTTGAGGCAAATGACGGGATGGTTCCTTTGAAAGGGCATCACCAACTTCCTTCCCCATCCTTCCCTAACCTGATGGGACCAACGATCCCTTCCCCTGAACCAACCAACCAACCAACCACGGATGAGAGTCATGCCTTGTTTCTGGTAATCAGTTTCAAGCTCAACAGGAATTGCTGCTGTCAGTGAGTGCAGGTCCTTTTTACGAGTTTCTGAGTGAACTCTGTGAAGAGAATGGCATGCAAGAGACAACTGGTGTTGGGTACCTCACAAAAGGCTACTGCTCACAGCAGTATACAAAGGTGCAGAACTTCAACTGTCTGAAAAAATAAATTTTACAGTAGCTGACTGGAGGCATGTAGTACGGTTTGACGAGTCATGATTTTACCTCTTTTTCAAATGATGCAAGATGCCAAGTGCACTGACAGCCCAATGACATCTTTAATCTTCTGTGCACGGAAAGTCAAGTTGAGGCAGGTGGTGGTTCTGTGATGCTTTCATACCATCAACTGGGTGCAGTCATTCAGGTTGCCATAAACATTCTCGGTGACCAAGTATTGGTCATTCTTATACATTCACGATGAGTTTTCTGTCGACCCTCCCATCTTCTGAGATGACAACAGCTGTGTTCATATTCCTCATTTGAGAAACACTCAGGCACTATTGCACCTCCACTGGCCTGCTCAATCACCCACTTTTAATCACATAGAAAATACCTGAGTCTATTGGGAACAGGGGGAAAAGCATAGCAATCAACATCTCCATAATTTGGTAACTCGATAGGATCTCATCAATAACAAATGGTTTTAGCTGGATGTGGCATATATGAAGTAGTTTGTGGACTCTGTTGCTTACAAAATTAAGGCCATTATCAAGGCCAGAGGTGGTGTTCTACAGTATTACTATGAAGTCTCCAGGGTTGGCTAATTTATTGTTCTTATGTAATTCAGTTTGTGTGAGTATTTCTGTTCCATGTTCTGGAATGTGGATTGTCTACGTTATTGTGGAAAATTGGTGGTGGTGGTAAGCAAATGTCGAACAATATATCCACTTCTGCTGATTTTTTTAATCCTGTGACTCTCTCTTACAATGTTTTGGCATGTTTCTTCTGTACCTGTTCTAAAATTTTGGATATGCAAACAACATATCTCAATTGGGGCAGCTAAATCACTATTGGTCTCAATCGTACACTGTCCATGGCTTCCTTTTACAAATGCTGTGGCCAAATTTCACTTTGGAGAGAGCAATATCATGTTACATTCTTCCCATAACGTAAAATTTCTCAGTTCTGAAATGTGCATTAATACAGTAATCTAACAACATGGTATAGCTTTGTAGCTGTGTGTATATTATGTGGTTAATCATTTAATGTAAGTAGCCTGAATAATATTGCAACATAGTATAACTGTCCAAAAACTATCCATGTAGTAATGATTATTAATAAGATCACTAAATTAAACATGAATGGCTTGCAAGGAGGATGGAATAGTGCTGTCTATGCACCCAACTTTTCTCGTATTTATTGGTTTGCATATAAATTACACAGCCAAGCTAACAAAGCGGTGAATTAATAACTATAACAATGCTTTAAGAAAATAAAAACCCTTAATGTGAAAGTTTGTTTCCAACTGAGAGCTTTTCTCCTTTAACCCCCCCCCCCCCCAATTATTTTTATATATCTTTTCCTTTCAGTCAAGCTCTCTAATGTCCAGAATTACTTGCTAATCTGAGACGAAATTCTTTTATTCTTTGCAGAATGTAAACCGTGCTGATCTCAAGTTAAAACTATGCATCAGACAATGGGTTGAACCCTGACATCTGCTTTTCTCGGTCTGTATTGTTCCTACTGAACTATCTAAGCATGCCGCATGTATCAGTGTAAAATTTAATCTTGCCACTGGTTGCTCTCCATTCCTTCAAGAACTTCACAAAGGCTCAACCAGCCATACTAAACAGACCGGTGCAAGCCTTTCAATTTGTGACACCACTTTGGTTGCTTGTATACGAATTTTGCTCACACAAATTCTCACTTAGCTTTAGGATTCTGAGGGGATTCAGCCTGAAGTTTCCACCACAGAAAAATATGAGGCAAACACTGAGAAATGAATTCAAGACTTTTGTGTCAGCAGCTACAGTAGTGTGGAAACTAAGAAGGTGCCTGTGCGACACATTCTGTAGAGAGAGAGAAAGAATACTTCACAGTGTCTCCAGTGTGCTCTGTATCTGGCCAATATCAAATATTCCAGCCATTGTCTGCCCTGTTAACTAGCAATTCTGGGTTGGGTGCCAATGTTCCTGTTTCAAATTCTCCCTACAAATAACTATTGCTGTCACTTCTTAACATACTAGTTTTTGTGTTTGCTTTATGTTACTCACAATGAATATTATAGTGGCTAATACCCTAACAATAGCTACACTAACATGAAAATCAACCCTAGAAATTCTTTACGCACCCCAAAGTGCACAGTACAGAGAGATGTGATACAATTATGCTACTGGCTGAAGTTTCACGTGGTACATTGTTCATTGCCACAGCACATTGCCCCACCAACGGCTTTGTTATGTACTCACCACTACAGCAGCACTAATCCCCAGACCACAGTTGTTGGCCCCTCAAGCCATTGATCCATGATAACGGATTCAACTGCGAGTTTTGACTTCACCGCACCACCATTATAACTGATAGGAGACAGTTTTACTCTTGACAGTGTATGTATTACATTGGACACTTGTAAAAAGTTAAAACTGACTACAAAATTAAGTTTAGTATGAATAGGGACTAGATATTGATGGACTTATGATCTAAGTTGATTTGGGAGGCATGCTTGGGTGCCTCAACAGGAGAGTATTGCCTGTGTACGACAGATGTCTGGGTTTGAGTACCATAAGGAGAATTGTTTCAATTGCTTACAAGTCTTCCACTTTACTTTATAGCCTCTATGTGTATATTCCTATGTCACTTTTCTCCTTGGCTCCCATGTAGCACTCTTTCTGATGTCACTATCACATTCTGTTGGAACAGTACATAATGTGTGTATTTTTAGACAGCTTCCAGCTATCATTTACCACTGCCATTCCGGATCTTATTTTGTCAGTGCTATTTTAACCTTTACCTTATTTAAATAACATTAAAAATGAAAACTCTTAACACTGCAACAATATATTAAATAACTTTAAGATAATAATCACAGTACAATACTGTTAACGAATCTCAGGCAGCAAGCAAAAAATTAAATATGTAATTTTCATTCATATTTAGAAGGACACACAAAATTATGTATGCTTCCCTTCACTATAAAGTAGTGGGTTAAAAACAGTACAAGGGGACTAAGACTGTATGTATTATACAATCATATTTACTGTAAGAATACTTATGTATGAGAAGCCAACAATTAGGAAAACTAATGCCTGAATTGGGCATATTTCAAATTAGCTTACACTGGCTACTCTCAAAACGTACCATAAGAATTTGTAATGATGCTAGTCTCCCAAGGACAATCTTTGATTGTTGGAAGGCTTCAGTACAGTTTTAGCATTCACTGCTTCAGGAAAGCGTTCATGGTATCTTTCAATCCTAAGGTATTTGACTGTGACAAGGTGTGCTGTAAAGTAGAAACAGCAAAACTTTTAAGGCAGTGATATGAGAAATAATTAAAGTTCATCTGTGAAAAATTTAGAGCTTTGTATCAAATAACAAGTGACCAACAATAGTAAATAATACAAAATATTTAGTTTAATTTCTGGAACTCTCCTCTAGCTAAATACTGCAAATGTTTAAATGCATACAGTTTCAAGTCATTTTAACTAAAATACATAGTTAGACAATTCAAACATAATAAACAACAGTGTTCAGTCTTCTCAACAATGACTGAAATCATGACTGAAATAATTAATCATAACCAGTAAGAAAGATTAGTATGTAAATCTATAGAATGTGTTTGTATGTTACTAATGAATATTATATCATTTCAGGTTTGCTATGAGGCTGAGGTAAATGGGACCATATAAGATTTTTTAAATGTCAAGAAGCAACAAATGATAAAAATATTCATTGATTTGGTCCATGTGATTTGATACTGTGCAATGAGTAACAGATGTCAGACAAAACATGTTAATATTTACAACGGGCAGATTATGGTTTACAATACACTGTAGCAGGTTTATAGAAGATTTGGTTCACTAAATAGTTCATGTGTTATATGTAACCATAGCCAGCACATTTACAGTTCTAGACATTTGTTATAGAGTAAAACCAGTGACACAGCAAATAAGACTTCATAAAATGTATTCACAGTTGCGAACACGGACAACCATCAGCTGTACAATGGAATGACAACAATGAAAATTTGGGCCAGACTAAAACTCGAACCTGGATTTCCTGCTTATTGTGAGCATAGTATTTCTGAAACATACTGACACTGCAGTATTGTAAATAAAACTTCATTGCTTTACAGAAACGTGTATCGCCTGCAGTAGCATTTATACTTGTGGGGAGCTTATTGAGCAGCTAGAGGCCCATATGGAATGCTCCATTTTGATAAAGCTGTGTATTAACATGTAACACACCCCAGTTTGAATTTATTCTAGTATAATGTTTGTAAATTTCAGTGTTTTTCTTAAGTCTGCATCTAGTTGAGCACCAAGAGGTTTTTTAAAGAACTTTACAGTCCTGAGAATTTATAAGCAATGTAGTGTTAGGCCCTCTAGTTTCCTGAAAATTGGTTTGCAAGAGTCTGTAGTTTTGCTTCCATTAATGATCCTGATGACACTCTTCTGGATTCTAAAAGTACTAAGGACAGATGGAGAATTACACTGGAATATCACACCATACCTTAGGGAAGTCTATACATGTATATGGTATGCACTTTTTACTGTTTTATGACTAGTATATGCTTACAGCACACTTAATGCATAACAGCTAGTACATATTTTAGCTTTTAGTTGATCAATATTATATTTCAGTTTACCTTGTAACCATAGACCCAAAAATTTAAATTCAGTGATTTTTTATTGGTTGGTTATTTACTGTTAAAAGTTATTGAGAGGGGTTTGTGTTTTGTATCGTCTGAATATTCATGAACTGTCTTTTTGGTGCTGATGGTTAGTCTGTTGTTTATTGCCCAGTTACTGAACTGTTCCATAGCCAAGTTCACAGCTTTCTTAACAGCACTATGTTGTCCATTTGGGAAGTACAGTTGTATCACATGCAAATATATTGGTTCTGTGAGTGTCTACAGTTAAGCTCAAGTTGAATTTCATTTACTGAATTGAGTTGTTTTTCTGTGTCTAACATACTGTCAATTTTTATCAGCAATATCCTAAAATCCACTTTGGGAAAAGCCTTCGGCAGATCTAGAAACATGCCCATAGTGGGTTGTTCTGTATATGGAAGATATATTATTATTTTAATGCAATTATATATATACACAACTGTTTCTGTAGATTTATTGTAATTAAACTCATGTTGAAATACACTCAGCATACCTCTCTTGTCAATAAAGTCCATCAACTTTTGTGCATGCTGTTCTAAAATACTTCAGGGAAGTATGATGAAATTGTGATACGTCCATAATTGCTCTTTTTTTCCATCTCTTTTGAAAACAAGAATTACTTTTCAGATTTTCAGTGACACTGGAAAAGTACCAGCTGGGAAAGAATAGTCGCAGAGGTGAGTAAGTGTTTCAGCAACAGTATGAGCACACTTCTTCATGATAGTTGCTGTAATACCACCAATGGAAACTGCAAAGGACTTGTTTTTACATCATCATCTTTAGTGACTGTTATAATGAATATTGCCTGTGCACAAATGAATTTTCTGGTTTACTGATTGACATTTAGTGTTTGGGTTATTTTTAACCAATTATTTCGCTATGCTTGTAAAGAATTTGTTGAAAGTGGTCACAACAGAGTCAAGATTAGTTATCATTTCGTTGTTGTGTTTAATTTTTATGTTTATGTGCATTGCTTTGTTACGCCTCTTTCCCTTTTTATATTTCACATTGCTTTTACTTTGTTGTCAGCTTTGTCAATATACTCATCATCATGCATCCTTGTAACCTGTCTTATGACCCCTGTTAGGATACATTTACAGCTTTTTATAGAATTTGAGCGGTTTAGAGGAGTCATTACTTTGGATGCACAACTTATGAGTATTCTCTAAATGTTTGCGGAATTTTTTTTTATACTTTGAGTAACCAAATTCTTGTTCTATTTTGGGTGAGAAAGTCAATTTTAAAGTCATGAAACACACAATTACATCATGTTTGAATTTCTTAAAAACAAGTCCAGTTTATGCAGGAAATCATTAAGATTACTTCAGGGTGGACGGTAAACTGTTGCTACAATGAGATTCAGGTTTGCAAATTTTATGGTTGCACTTTCAAAGATATTGTCTTTTCTTATTTCTTTTAGGGTAGGTATTGTGTCAGATTCAATATGGTGTCTTGTAAGGATGGATGCCTCACCATGTGTGTTATTGATTCTGGAGTAGTGCTTACAGAATTTGAAATCTGAATGTGAAATTAACTTCATTATGTTGGTGCAGAGCCAATGCTCCGCAGGACACATACTGAGATATCGCTTGGCTCACTGGTTAACAAAATGTTTAAGTCTTCAATTTTAATGGGTAAGGACAGCACATTGTGACAGTAAATTTTGTGTGCACACCAAAAAGACATTGTGGTCCATGTAGCTTATAATGCCTTTATTTTCGTAAGTGTGGTCCTATTTTATATTACTATGGCAGTGTCAGCTGCTGTGTTCAAGGTAACATGCACTGTGTCAAAGAAATCTGTCCGCCACTTTTCTGTACCTTCATGATGATATACTAGTGGCTTTCTTTTCTTTTAACTTGGTCCACCTTACATTTTGTGTGGTTTCATGATGGATGGATTATATATCCAGTTACTGTTGCATCCATTTTCTATTTTATATGGTTATATGACAGGTGGGTTTTATATCCACCTACTATTACGTAAGTTTCTATTACTTACAGTTCATTTTACCTGGGTAGTCGTGCAAGATAGGACCATGCCCCTTCCTCTGTTAAAAACTGATTGGTTTCTTGTTTTTACAGACAATCTAATGATGCCTCAAAAGGGTGAAACATGTCATCGACATTAAATAATTTCACAACCAAGGTTGTTTTTATTCTGAAAGTAAATTTTGAGTTTTGTATTGAGCTTACTAGAGAGGTTTGGAGTCATATGTACTGTGTCACTGACCTTGAGTTTAAATTCTACTGTATTCCATAAATACTGACTTCAGAGCTGTTGTGCTGGCACTGTTGGACATCCTTGGGTGCAAGCCCATCTCCCAGATGTTTCTTTGTTCGTTTTACAGATAGGACAGGCTAGAGGTTCACTTGGCTTGTAGGTGAGCACTTTCCATATTCACAATTCTTCTTGTTAGGAGAGCTGCATTCGAGTTGTTACCTGGCTAGTTTGGGACCTCAAAGTGAGTCCATTTCCCTTCAGTGATTTTTCGACCCTTTGGCCTATTGTTGTTTGAACAGCATAACCACTATTACACTTTTTAACTTCTGGCTTGTTTACTGTGATTCTGTTGCTCATAAGTAGCTTTTTGCCAATTTTTCATTTTGTATTTTTGTCCACAGATTTTAGTAAGGCCACACTATTGTAAATAAGTTTCTTGCCACATTTGTTTAGGTGGGAATCATCTGGTGAGAAATGGTTTCTGGTTAGACACTATGTCAAAGTTTATAGCAACTCTTCTGTCAAACGCATATTTTGCAACAATAGGTGTTTCAGTGAGATGGAGCTTCCACTATTTATTGTCCTATTTAAATTATTCACATAGGATTAACAATGACTTTCATTTTGTGACTTACAGCAATTATTGGTTCCTGTAGTTCAACCACATGCCTCATCTTTAGTTCTAGAGCTTTGTTGGTGTCACCTGACACCCTTCCCCCTCCTCTCCCTCCCAAATCACAGCTAGAGTATCACATGCACTGAAACTTCTCATCAAGTTTCCAGAATTTCTTACAACCTCTTTTGGATGAACACAAGATTTTACTATACTTGTATCTGGTATGAAGTCCTAATTTCCCTTGTAGTTTTTGCACAGGTCTATTCGGTGACTGTCACATTAATATTAGTACATTCCTTCTCCCCAGAAATGTTTGGTAGGTAATGGACTGTTGTTCCTTTTGTTTTTGTCTTGTACACATAAAGTAGCTTGCACTGGCCTGATTCCACTGAATGGTAATTTGATCTTAGACTCTGAAGTTGTTTTAGGCGTTATATTGTGTGTATAACATTAGAATGTATGTGATCAGTAGCGGTGTTCAGTACAAAGTGGTTATCAAGCTTTATAGATTTTTAGCATTATTTCCACATTTAGCACATTCAAACACAGAAATTGGTTCCATTTGATATTCCAGTGCATCAGCTGTGTGTGCCAAGCCAGTTTCCTTATATATGAATTGTGTTGGTACATGCCTAAAATCACATATAATGTGAGACTGCAGTTGATCACTGTTAGTAATCACCACTGGATTCTAAGCACAGTTTACGGCTTAATTTCCTCTCTTTATTTGGTCTTCTGGCGAACAGCATTTTTCGTTAAAGATATTTACATTTGCATGTGGGTTATGAGTTCATAGTTTAGGTGTGTACTGTTTTTCCCATTCTAGTATATTACATTACACTTCTGCTTCTCGGTATAAACCAACAGTTTATCATATTTGATGTTTTGTACCATTATTTCTCATTTTAGAGATGTGATTGTGTGTTCTGCATTGGTGAAACACTGTTTATCTTGAATTCTGCAATGTGTGTAACACATTGGTGTCATGTACACTTCACTATTAAAGTATTTCAGGTTCAACTTTATGTATTTGTGGTGGTATCAGTAATTGCAGTTCGCACATAGAATAGCTCTCATAATTTGTTTTCAAGCAGATTTTACAAACATTACCATAAAATCTCGTTAGAACTGTGGGATTGTCGTCTCCAGACTTTCACCCCGTGCCATGACACATGAAACAAAATATAGACAGTTACAGTACCATCACATACAATGCAAGTAACAAAGATTTGCTAGAAAATGCTTTAACCTGAGATGGCAACTACAAATGGAGAATTAAAATTTCTCCGTAAGGAAAGTTTTTGTAATAAAACTTTACTGTCCTCACTATATGGCACATATAAAACCCTTCTGCATCAGGTTTTCTGTGTCATTTTATCACTTAATATACAAAGATATTAAAATTACAATACCATGAAACATGGAATTATACTTGGAAGAACGAAAAAATGTGCAGGAGATTTTAGTTCAGCATAAATTAACATGTTTTGAGTCCTTAGTACCCTTTATACTAAAAATGAGAAAATGGATACTGACACAAGTAGCATACTGCTATCAGCAAACTAACAGAACAGCAGAAGTTCTCATGATTCATGAATTAAAAAGATTGTATACAAGCAAATTACAGAGTTAGAATTGGATCAAATGATTGAAGGAGGGGGATGGAGGGGGGGGGGGGGGGGGGGGGAGCGATTGAATGAAATGGTAGTCCAAAGACTCTGAAGATGCAACAAGATTGCAGGGACTTCACTACCATATAAATACTACTCATCTTTAGCCATCCTTCTGCTGGACATGTCACCAATCGATCATATATGAGGAGTGACTGAACAGTTCTTGGCTCACCCATGAAATCCTTCCCTCAGCTGAATGTCAGTTTAGCAACTGATAGTATATTCCTCTGCTAGGTTACACACAAAATTTTTCATTAATTTTTTCCCTAGATATTGGAATTTGAAGTGTCTACAGTGTACACTGTTGAAAAATGGGTAGAGAGAGCAAGCATGCAGTCATAAAACACTGCTGAAAAACGGCAAGGGTGGACAGGAGATCCACAATGACATGATGGAAACATTAGGGGAGGATTCCCCTTCCTAATCCACTATGAATAAGTGGATGGCTGAATTCAGGCAAGACAACACCTCTGTCCAAGATACACCTCGCAGTGAAAGACCGGTAACAACTAGTACAGAGGAAAACGTCACTGCAATTCAGGATATTATCATGGCAGACCGGTGTATGACAGAACACTTATATTGCTGAGCAAGTGGACATATCTCAGGAACACATTGGACACATCATAAGAGTTGTACTTCATGCACGAGGTATCATGTCAATGGGTCCCAAGAATGTTGACAGCAGAAAACAAATGCCAGAGACACGTTATGTCCACCGAAAACCTGACCCTTTTTGTGTCAGGTCCTGTGTTTTCTGACAATGAATGAAGCATGAGTTCACCACTTTCAATCTGTACCCAAATTTCAATCAAAACAGTGGAAACACATCTCCTCGTCTAACCCAAAAAGTTCAAGTCAGTCACCTCAGCTGGCAAGATGGCGGTCTCTGTTGTTTGAGGGATGTTATCCCAGCTGAATACCTCAGAAAGGTGAAACAATGAGCAGAGCATATTATGCTGCTCAAATATAATACATTTGAGGGAGAACATCAAAGTGAAATGCGTCGGGATGTCGACAAAATGAGTGCTGTTTCATCAGGGCAATGTGTCTGTGCACACACCTGTCATTGCAATGTTTGCCATCAATGAGTCCTGTGGCTTTGAACTGCTTCAGCACCCACCTTATTCACCTGATATGGCACCCTCTAACTTTCATCTCTTCCCTAAGGTCAACAAACAACTAGCTGGAACCCACTTTTGATCAGATGATGATGTCATGGCTGCACTGTAGGCCTTGGCATGCAGAAAGAAATGTTCTACAAGGAGGGATAATGGACCAGCACCAGTGGCAAAAATGTGTGGCTCTGAAAGGGGACTACATTGAAAAATAGCCATACACATATGGATTACAAGAGCTTTTTTGGTCATCCCTTGTATACTAAAATCAGTAATTAATTGGCCATTAACTTTTTTGTAGCTATCAGTACCAATAAATTTTAGCTTCATACGAAAATAATTTGCCAGGACAGAATACAAAATTACATCCAGTGCTATTCTGATACAATGCAACTGGGTACAGAATGTTATTGAAGTCACTGTGGCTATACAAAATTTGTATGTTGTGCCATGGGTGTGGGTGTATTAGTCTGAAACACATCAGTATCTGTACAGAATCAATATTAACTATAAATGTATAAATTTTCATTTTAGGTTTGTGTGTCTTAGATAAGATGAATGGAAAGTTAGTGTTTAATGACCTCAGTGTCCATGATATCTTAGAGATGGGAGCACAGTCTCAAAGACTGTGAAGGGAATTGGCCAGGTCCTCTTCAAAGGAATCATCCCAACATTTGCCTTCAATGAGTAAGGTAAACCTAAATCAGGATGGCTGTATGAGAATTTGAAACACTGTCCCCTCCTGAATACAAGTCCACTGTCTTAACTAAAGAACCATCTCACTTTGTCGATACCTTTAGGTGATAATGTTTGGAAAGCTCTGCGATGCAGTAAAGAAACCATATTCAAGACTGCACTGTTGGTACAACCATTGGTAGGTTCCTGAATTGAGTGACAGAGAAATGGGGGGGGGAGATTGGATGGTTTTATTATGGTGACAGGTATTAAATCATGTTTGGAACAATATGAGTGTGAAAACGTTTGTTAAATGTAAAATTAACACTCAGGTGCGATCAACTCATGCTTGTAAACTAACTGAAATGAACACAGTATGATTATATTAGTCCAGATAAATGACTGATGTGTTTAATGTGATTTCATATAACCATATTAGTAAAAATTTATTTTCTGTGCAAGTCAATGCAGCTGCATAAAACTGCAAATACCTGTACTAGACAAGCACCTTAAGAAGACTCTTGGTGCTGTGGCTGATGAATGTTGCTGAGCTGACTGAAGTTGAATGACATCAATTGGTATTGACTGATTTCTGATCACTGCAGACTCTAGTTAGCAGACAACACTGTGATAATGATGCACCTACATCTACAAAAAGCAGAAGTGAGTTAACAAATTCCGAAGCATTGTGAGTGAGTTTTAAACCATCTTAAAAATTAAAACTGTCATCAACCTGAAAGTTGGTTTGAACACCACAGTGCTTTGCTAAACATGGTCCTATTGGTTGTACACCATTGCATTTATCTTACCTTTGAACTGACTTATCCGATTAGTTACAGCATGGCCTACATTTAACTTGGACTAGGGAACAAGGTGCAACTTGGGTGTTTTTCATATCAAACAAACACTGCAGAGGTGAAGGAAGGGATAAATGACAATAAAAAAGTCCTAGGGTTCACTTGGGTTCAATGTGTCTGCCGTAGTGTATCACTACTAATTCTTAATTTTTCTTTTAAGGTGATGTAGGATCTTTCAACGTCTTTGTGACAAACATACAGCACATCGTGGGGAACAGCTTTTGTTAGAGACAAAATATTCACTGACACTTCCCAGTGACACAAGGCATCCAATAGTATTTGCTGGTCATGAGATGACGAGACTTCACCGAGCTAGCAGCGTCTACTGACCAGGTGTGCAGTATACAACCTACCCCAGTAAATTGATTTACTTTTGACAAGAAAACAATACAAAATGGAGGAAGATATTTTGTGTGGCCTCCCATGTTTCACACAGAGCAGAGGACTGGATGATAGGCAACACACATTGCACACAAATGCCACAGAGTACCCACACCCTGCCACCTCTCTGAGGCATAAGCAGTCTTAAATGATACTTAGTGTCGTTGGGAAGCATTGGCGAACATTTAGTCTCTAACAAAACTTGTTCTCCATGACATGATCTATCACTCCTAGGCGTTTGTTGCGAAGACTTTGAAACACCCATTTATACAACAGAAATGCTTTTCAGCATGTCCAATATGTGGAAACAGTATCCTAATTTTATATATAATTTTTGACACACTGAACCCCAGGCCTTTCAGCGCTACTATTAAATTGAGATGCCTTAAGTGTGTCTTCCACACACACAACTTAGAAAGTTCCTTAAACTGTCTGCTTTTCCGTGCACATGTTGCTCAGAATAAGAATGAGCCTCCTTATATAAGGAGGAGGAGTGGTGAGCTCTAATGGTCGACTCTACACAGCAGAAAAAAACAGGTATAGGTTTCTAGCCTTTGTAGTAGAATTCCCACAGAATTAAAAATTACAATAAAAGTTAGTTAACACCACATTAGGTGAAGAGTCTTTTGCATTAATATTTGTAAGAGGCAACGCGATCATCTTTTGTGGATGGCACAGAACTGTATTACAACAATATAAGTTCTAGACTGAGAAAATATAACTTATTCTACATTCTCAAAGGCCCAAGAAAGGCCCGTTAACATAATGCTTCTAGGTTCTCTTGATGTGATCTGGAAGAAGCAGCCAATGCCATTCTACTTTGTTGTACAAAAGTACACTCCTCAGAACAGGACCATAGGTAGTGTACAAAGCATTCATCATGACATCAGAAAAAACTAAACAAGAAGTTAGGACCCATAAATGCTAAAACTGCAATGGTCTGTGACCTGTTCCAAGACTTCTGGATATGCACCTACCCTTTCAAAAAATCCACACTAAAGAGTGTTGCTGAGTGAAATGCAGAAACTGGTGAGCAACATGCACCACAGTACTTATACTGAAGAATAAAGGAGGCTGTTAGGGCAAGATAGATATAAGGGGCATTCAAAAAGAAACGAGCCAGAGGCATCATTAAAGAAACATGTACCTGTATGTTACAAGTATTGACCCTGGCTGTTGAGACACTCGTCCCTCTATGACACAAGGTGGTGAATGGCTGTCTCATAAAATTTCCGGGGCTGCAATGTGAACCAGTTCCACACGTAAAGCTGGACGTAGTCATTTGAGGTTAATCATATGCCCCTCAGAGCCTCTTTAAGGGGACCAAAAATGGCTTAATCACAGGGAGAATGGCCTGGACTGTATGGAGTGTGGCAGAGAACCTCCCATTTGAATTTCTGCACGAGAGCTGCGACTGTGTTGGCCAGTGAGACTTTGCATTGTTGTGGAGCAGAGTGACCCCACGGATGAGACTGCCTGGTCGTTTTGATTTGATCACTTGGTGAAGAGTGGTCAAGGTTTGTGAGTAATGCTGGGCATTCACTGTTGTCCTGTGCTGCAGGAAGTTAATCAGAAGGGGGCCATCTTGGTCAAAGAAGAACGTCAGCATAACCTTTCCTGCACTCGTTTGGACGACGACATCCAGCTGTACATGCAGGAGTGGTTCCCATCACAGCCCCAGGAATTTTATGAGACAGCCATTCACCACCTTGTGTCACAGTGGGATAAGTGTCTCAACAGGCAGGATCAATACTTCTAACATACAGATACTGGTTTCTGTAATTATGCCTCCTGTTCGTTTCTTTTTTAACGTCCCTAATAGTTGAAATCTATAGGCATCTGGAGCAGAGTAGGGAACAGAAAAGCAAAAAGGGATGCCTTACAACACTGGATCAAAAAGACCAGTCTGCAAAACACTTCAGCAACTGACCAATGAAAACTCTTGGCTTTCAGCAATGACAAACTAAATGTAAAACAATGACATGCTACACTCTGCCATCTTCATGTCATCAACCCCGCCCCCCCCCCCCCCCTCCCCCACCTCCTAGTGCAAAATTCCCTGAAGATAGTTCCCCCGCTATGGATAGATGATCAGAAACATAAGATTTATGTATGTGTCTCTTGAATGCAAATGCACTCACAGGTCAGGTTACATAATTCAGGGAATTCTCAAAGGAAGCAGTTATTAACACCTTGAGTTAGCACATAACTGCCTAACTGTATCAGTTGCAGAAAATGTTAGCTAAGTGTAGGAAGTACGATGACAGGGTTCACAACGAGAGGAATCCCCCCACCACCAAGTATACCTGTGGTCACAACTGTTTCTTTATCGATTGCATGTGGCATGTCACTTACAGCTCACATCTCTGCAGAAGAGACATTAGACATTTAAATTGGCTGTCATGAGCCTCTGCTACAAAGGCTTCACCATACACTTCCGGGTGCCACTACACATTCCACAAAAGGACACTGAATTCATCACATCACAGGCCACAACTGTGATTGGGGTGCATGTGTTTTGAAAGCTGTTGCACTCCAGAGCTCCACTTCAATATCATGCTGAGCTTGCAGAGGAGTTGCAATGAGACATTATGAACTTTGCATGATGCTATACCTACTCCAACTGCTAATGAATATTGTAAACCAGAACTTGTGGAACAGAGAGAGACAGCAGAGAGACTCAAGCATACCAAGTTTTGTATACTTAATACTTACTGTATGTATTGTAAAAAATACATTTATATTTTAATCATTCAATAGTGTTTGATGTATTCTAGTGTTTATCCACCTTGTTACACCAACAGGCAGGACAGACAATTCTGGTGACCAGTTTGTGATTGGTGACTACTTGGATCTACAGAAGAAGATCCGACATATCCACATGCTGAACTATTCAATGCTTCTTCGGGTGTCAGCAGAACTCATTGAAATCTCCTTTTATAGATACAGTGAGCAGTGGAAAGTGTCCAGATTTCTTCATTTTATCATTATTCTTACAGTGTTCCTAAATCTGTTATATCTGCTCTTGAGTGACTTAAATTTTGTGTGCAATAGCAACTTCTGGAGAGCAACCACTCATTCCACTTATTCAGTTCTAGAGCCAACAAATTCAAACTTTTCTAGTAAGCACTACCAGACTAGTGGAAGACAGCAAGCAAATATGACAAGCACAGAATGCCTGCGGCCAGGTGCCACTCCACCCCTCCACTCTTTTGATGAAAACCAAGAGGAATGATGAAGTACTGCATACAGCTTGAGTAGCACTTTGCAGCTTAGTAGCACATCTCAGCTTACAAAATCACAGGTGACTCACAACGTTCTTTTCTATTTTTCTTGGGTTGGAGTGCATATTTTTACTTTGTGTATAAAACTGTTCCCTCAAATACAGCTGCAAAGCCTACCCTATTACGAAGGCGTTAGGAATTTTGAAGGTGAATATTTTGAAATGGAGAGTAATATTGTCTCATATTCTGAATCTTTATCTGCTCCTGGCTATACTCACAAGGACCATAGACACAAGTGGACGAATCACAAAGCAACGTGCACAGTGCAAAACTGGCTTATTGAAATCAGTTCTCCTCACATGGACAAGCAACAAAAGGCTCTGTCTCTCACAAAACAGATAAAAGCAGTCTTCTGAAAGTCAGAACTGACCACTATATTTGGAGAACAGACAGCAAACTCTTCATACCTTTACAGATTTGCAATCAGTCTCTACTATTTCAGTTCAATACTGGTGTCTCAATCACAATGACTAATCAAATCTGCGCCTCTCAACATACAATGGCTATAATATTCCTGTTCTTGGGATTTGTGCTTTGCAAGCAGTTCTCGGGATGTGTACTTTGCAAGCAAAATATTAAAATATGACTGCATCAGTGCCACTCATATGAGTTTAATCATGCTTGATGCCCAACATGTTTGGCATTTGACTAGTTTGAATTAAGATATTCAGGACAATGTGCATGATGCTGGTACAAAAGTTTCCCATGCCAGCTTTCATCATGTGAAAAATATGGACATGCAAGGAATTTTTAAGCACACATCAAGCTCAAAGACAATGCTCAACCAAAGTTTTACCATGCACATTTGGTGCCTCATACCATTTGCAAAGAAACTGCTTCTTAACTTAACAGATTAGAACAAATTGGCATCTTGAATCCTATTCCTGCTAGAAAGTGGCCATCTCCTCTGGTTATCACAAGAAAATCTAACAGGGAAAATCAACTTTGTGATAACTTTAAAGCAATTGTTAAAGCTCAAAAGTTTATTTATTCATTGCTTTTTCCACATACTAAGGAGCTTATGGGTAATACCACATCAAGTGGACCAGTTTTAGAGATGATCCCTGCTCGACCATTTCCAAATCCAATGAATTTTCTTTTTGAGTTGGTTCAATAATGTCTTGGATGGACATGTAAAATGTTTCAGCTTAATATATTTTGGCTCCATTTCTACAGCCTCTTGTACACAGTGATCCCAAGTATGCAACTCGTACACACATGCAAAACAACCAAATTTGGATAACTTTTCTGATAGGTATTTGTAACTTACATGCCCATGCATTTGGACATTTAAACAATTTTTTGTACTGAACAAGAACATGTTAGTGATTAAATTTTTGAATACATTGGATGACAGTTGCACTGCTTTGAAAATGAATGAAAATTCATTGGATGACTTGGCGAGCCCATATCTAACCAGCAATAAATCATTACTTTAAGGATGGATTGAAGCAAGAACTATTAATATGACACACAGCCACACTTGTGCTCAGGTTGTAAAATTGTAGTTGAAATAACTGGAATTTCTTCACCTGGTTTAAATGTATTAACTGTGAATGCTGTAGTATCATTGGAAACTCTGCTTACTTTGATATTTTTTAAACCAGTGGGTTTGACCTGGTGATTTTCTCTCGTCCTAGCAATTGTGTGGCCTTTGGCAAACCTTCTTTTTTCCTGATCAATTTGAAAAAGACAATGCCTGACATGCTGTCAGTGCAGAAATTAGAAACTTCAAGAAATGTCAATATTTTATCTACACGCCTCAGCAAACTAGCATGAGCCACCAGTCTTTTAGTTGTTCCTCCAATTCCATCACAAAGAGATCTTCCATGGCTGGTTCCAAATACACACATCAAAAAAAGTTTTGCATCACCCTGGTTTCCAGAACTCCTGAAGACAGACGTTGACTGTGGATATTTTACCACAGACACAGTCCCTTTGACTGTTCAGAGATGTCACTAAACCCGCCAAATGATGTAAACAACCATGCATAAGCAGCGCCTATTGGACAGAGGGGGTCCGACAGCCGATCAGTTTCAGTCATTCCACCAGGAAGAAGATACTCGGCTCGTGTTGTCTGTATTTCAACCATGCATACATCGTCAATACCACAGTTCGACTGCATCCGCATTGTTACTTTGTGCCATGAAGGGCTCTCAACAAGGGAAGTGTACAGTCATCTCGGAGTGAACCAAAGTGATGATGTTTGGACATGGAGGAGATACACAGAAACAGGAACTATCGATGACATGCCTTGCTCAGGCCGCCCAAGGGCTACTAGTGCACTGAATGACAGCTACCTATGAATTATGGCTCAGAGGAACCCTGATAGCAACGCCACCATGTTGAATAATGCTTTTTGTGCAGCCACAGACATCGTGCTACGACTCAAACTATGTGTAATAGGCTGCACGATGCGCAACTTCACGCCTACCGTGTATGGCGAGGTCCATCTTTGCAACCACAACACCATGCAGTACGGTACAGATGGGCCCAACAACATGCTGAACGGACCAGTCAGGATTGGCATCATGTTCTCTTCACCAGCGAGTGCAGCAAGGTGGAGGTTCCCTGCCGTTTTGGGGAGGCATTATGTGGGGCCGATGTACATCGCTGGTGGTCATGGAAGGCGCCGCAACAGCTGTACGATGCGTGAATGCCATCCCCCGACCAATAATGCAACCATATCGGCAGCATATTGGCGAGGTATTCATCTTCATGGTCGACAATTTGTGACCCCATCGTGCACGTCTTGTGAATGACTTCCTTCATGATAACGACATCGCTCGACTAGAGTGGCCGGCATGTTCTCCAGACATGAACCCTATCGACCATGTCTGGGATAGATTGAAAAAGGCTGTTTGTGGACGACGTGATCCACCAACCACTCTGAGGGCTCTATGCCAAATCGCCATTGAGGAGAGGGACAACCAGTAACAACAGTGCCTTGATGAACTTGTGAATAGTATGCCACGAGGAATACAGGCATGCATCAATGCTAGAGTATGTGCTACTGGGAATTAGAGGTACCGGGGGTACAGCAATCTGGACCAGTACCACTGAAGGTCTCGCTTTATGGTGCTACAATATGTAATGTGTGGCTTTCATGAGCAATAAAAAGTGCAGAAATGATGTTTATGTTGATCTCTATGCCAATTTTCTGTACATGTTCAGGAACCCTCGGAACCGAGCTGATGCAAAACTTTTTTTGATGTGTGTTAATTCCATCCAGAAGAGATACAAAAGTCCTTTTCGTGCACACATAAATTGATAAAATTCTTGTATTGGGCAGCAGATCCATCAGTAAAAGCAGTGAATGTGCTTAATTTCTCCTATCGTTATTCTCAAATATTTAATCAGCCTCATTATGAGTGTGTGAACTGCAATGATATCCCCGTTGCAATGATATCGTGACTAAGGCAGTCAGTAAGAGTACAGATGCTGATATTATGTAGTTCTTTACCACCAAAGTAAACCACAAAGGGATGTAATGTGGCTTGGCTGTTCTCTCAATGGAACACTTGAACAGCATCTTGAATGAAAAATGGATAGTTCTCAGCAAAACCCATCAAAATGAACACTTCATCATCTGCAAGTTTTCATTCCAGTGCCTGAGATATGAACTTTGATGTTTTGAAATGAAACACAGAGTGTGTACCGGCACACCATCTTTAATACACCACTACGACCCGAGTTCGCAAAATTCTGAGAAGCCCAGTTCACTGTCATGTTGCTTACAATAGCCTATGAACATTTCTTTGAAGTTATAAAGTACAAGGCGTTTCTGCTTATGAACTTTTTCACCATCCACTCTTACTGCTATATCATTTTCAACTGGGCACAGACAAGAAAATGCATCATCTTCGAAGAACCTGAGGATTTTGTTTGATCTGGTCATTGAGTCTTTTTCCTCCCTCTCATTTTGCAAGTACTGTCAAAATGCCAGCTTCCATCTTCATCATTCACACAAAAATACTAAATTCTTTTGCTGTTTATTCTATACTCCAGCTGATAGGAACCAGGGTCAAAATTTGAACTATGTTGGAATGACTAATTATATACTTTAATTTTTAGTTCATTAATTAAAATGCCCATATCCTTACATTTCTGGCACTGTTTCACCATTTGTGTTTGCACATCTGTGGAACTCATACCAGCTGCTGCTGCTATAATTTTGGTGACAGAATCTTGTACTTTCTGCCTTATGTAACCCATTGAAACACTCTTGCTAATGCTTTGACACTTTTAAGGTGAATCTCCAAGATATGCTAGTGAAGTATTCACTGCGTGGCAAGTGCCAACAGAATCCATACAATGAGTAGACATTGATTCTTGCTCATTCAGGAAACTCACCAGAAAATCAAACAACAGGAGGCTGCTCAACTGGCTATAAAAGTTGAAAGTAGTGCTCCATGAGCACCACAACCAGTAATGTCTGCTTGTCTTTTAGCGCTAAAAGTAGAAGATAACCCTCTATGGCAAGCAATGAAACTGTTTTAAAAATATGTGCCAGAATGACATCCCTACATGGCAGACACAGGCTCACTTTCGTCACTGACGACAGGGTGAACATGTTAATTGATACTTTTTAAAGGCAGTTAGGATTTGCAGAGGTACAGGACAGAAAACCTAATGACAAACAGTAGCATTTCTTCCTTTAGAAGACAAGCATGCTGACAACTTTCTATAATTCATGTCTGAAGACACAGCAAAAGTCTCCAACCTGTTGTCCACAATGAAGGCCACAGTACATGAAGAGCTCATCAACAAGTTAGGAATGAATTTTCTGTTCTTGGTTATCACACACTTCACAAATACCTTTGATAAGATCACATGATCAGCTTGGTTTTCAGTGCTTTGTAAGCAAGCCAAATGGTTGCAATGGAGAAGTTAGGAAAACTATACCCTGTTAGTCTCTCGCCAACATTGAGTACAATACATGAGGCCTTCATAATCTTGCCACACAGGCATCACATCAGAAGAGAACAAACCCACACAGAATTCAAGTTTCAGTTGTAGCAGAAACCCTTCCTTCCCCCAGATACTGAGGGTAGTTGAAGTTGAAGCTACCACACTACAAGCTTAACAATGACTATAGAAGAGTAGTGTTACTAGTCATAGCCCAAACCTTTGCTTCCATATGGCTCATTGGGATTTTATACAAACTATACATCTAAGGCTTCCCCGGAAAAATAGTCAAAATTGTTGAATGCTATTCCATGAAGACAAGGCCATGTAGATCACTAAATGAGACTCATTGCTGCAGGAGTTCCCAAGAAGTATTTGGTGTAGTACTTTAAGCAACAGAATTGTTAAATATGGCATAATACACAGATGACACAATATTTTCCCCCCTGCTCAAAGAATGGGAACTTCATAACTAGCTGCCTGCAAATTGTGTTGAACAGAACAGGATCCTGGAGAAAGAAATAGAGCACCACTCTCACCCCTAGTTTATTATTATTCATGGTCTGGATGTGAGGTAGCAGTTACTGCGTTTAATCAGTAATAACTGGTAGCGTTCAACATACATTAACTGTACTTCATACAATACAACAGTGCATTTTGAGACACAATACCTTCATCATCAGGTTGCATATACATAGGTCATATAACTAAAACACAAAAAACTCCAATGCCACAAAAGTGTTAGAATTTTTTAGTGCTTCAATCACGTGAACCGAGTGCCAGCAGTTTGATACTGGAAATATTTTCTCTCAAAATGCATTGTTATATTGTGGGAAGTACAGTTAATGTGTGCTGAATGCTACAAATTATTACCATTACTCTCAACTTCGAGAAGATTTAAGCCATTATGCTCACCAGGAACTTAGTAAGGGGGCTCACGACATGATGACCCGTACAACTGCTGAGACTGCAAAGACAGTACATGACTGGAGACATCCTGCAAGGTATCTAAGTGAAACCTTCAACAAGCATTTAATATGGAAAATTCACACAAAGAATATATTCATAGGAAGATTGAAGGTTCTCAAACCAGTTCTAAGTGTCACAGTTCATTATTGGCGACAATAGGAGTAGATCTGTGTGGAAAATTGTGTGCAATTTTGTAGCACACTTGTCCTATAAAAGCATATGCAGCTAAATTAACTTAAACACTACATACCATGCAGACTGAAGAGCTGCCATAGCATATGGCTACCATATTTTGGAATGCAAAATAAGAGGAAACTTTATTCAACAGCCACACAATGACCATTAATTATACATTGACAATGGTAAAGTGATGAAATGAGCACAATTTACCATCACAAATAATTTTCACTTCATAATTTGTCGGAGTCATTTCTGCATGAGCATCTGATGAATGTAATGACCTAGAAAAGAAATGAAGAAACTGGTAGTCCTCATAAATGACGGTCTAATATAGCTTTTTCCAAGCAGATCCAGAATACTACAGTAGTAATATTTAGACTGAGAACCACTGACTGTTCACCTATTGTTGAGTGACGAACTTTGATTGACCCAGGGAGCAGAAGAAGCAGTACTGGACAACTGCAGGGTGAGGACAGGTATGAGGGAATGCTTCTGCTATTGTGCCCAGTGATATCGATCTATAGTATAAATGGCACAGAAAAGTAACAAGGTTTCTTAGAAACTTATTAAAGAGACTTTCATGTTCAAAGGTGGTGTGTATTTGTCGTGATGAATATATTATCACGAAATTAAATTGAGGCTGTTAATAACACAACTGTCAGGTCCCATAGGTTGGTGATAGCAGTATGCTATAGTCATCCAATTTCTACCACCAAGCATGGATCAGAACACTGTGCTCATGCAACAAGAAAATGTAAACTAACTATAGATATGCTTTCTTTCTGCATTTTTTACATTTAGAAACAATTAAATACCTTATTATTGTTTCCCAACATTTGCTCCTGGTCAACAGTAGCCCAATAATATTTTTCAGTACAGCTTACCTTTCTTAATAGTTATTCATCATTCATTAGGTAGCTAATGAATTCTTAGCAAACAAGTTTTTTTAATCACACTGTACTTGCAAAAACTGTTCCTTCCTTTTGTACACTGACTCTGCATTCGGTAGAAAAGTCTTCCTGCATTTTCATTGTGGGATTGAAAGGCAACAAAAAACTGAACAATATTTAGCAGTTCTGAATGGCAGGAAGAATGTCCGGATTTCTCAAAATACAATGTCAGCTTTGTGTGACAATGAAGATTAACGAAATCATGTTTATCTTTCATGTTCTTCATTCACAAATTTCTTCAGGCAGCAGAACTCTTTGAAACATTTCACATCATTTACAGGTACGCTTCTATCCAACAGATATTTAATGGTTGATTCCACGTCCTTCCCAACTACATAAAACACGTGAACTCTTGCATGGGGGACAAACACTTTTGAACAAATACAGAATATCTTTCACTGAGTCCAACTACTGCTGCAGTGAATCTGTCACATACAGTGTCCAGTCAATTTTTTTGTTTCTCTTCCAGCAGCTTTCATTTTTATGCACATAAATTTATTGGGCTCACAATCAGTGAGCATGTTATTAATGAACAGTAGGAATCCAAGGACTTCAACAAGTGTATAAGTTACGTTCTCAAGCTCTGCTGTGCATGAATGAAACACACTAGTAAGTGTTTGTAGATGTTACAGACAGATCTCATGAAATTCCTTTTCATAGAACTTAATGATTGTAGCTGGACTACACTTTGGAAGAAAGTGTGATTTCAGAGCAGGGAAGATATGGATATCCCCGTTTATCTCCTGAAGTAATGAAAACTGTATCATTTTGCTCTGGGATAACAATTTATTGTATAAATATTGACAAATTCTGAAAATTTTTGAAGTTCAATAGCCCAGACTGTACAGTTTTGGAGTACTGAAACCATTATTTAGGATGTAAGTTGTATGCCCAACTTCAATCAAAATTTCTCTCCCTAACAGGTTTGAAAAAACATTTTTTCCTTCTGAATCAAATGCAATCCTCCAAACAGTGTGTTACAATTATCTCCTCATTTATCAAGGAGCCCCTTATTCTGAAAAGAACAGTTTAAAAATGAAGAGGTAATGTCTGCAGTGTCATTAGGTTGTTGATCTAATCCAATTAATTTGAAGTGCAAACCACCAATTTTCCAATAAAAATACTGAATAATGATTGAGAATATTTTCACTGGGCCGTGGTCACTGCTATTGATAGAATTACTGCAGTGAGCAATGTAATTCTCTTCAAACTCTTCAGAACACTTTCAACAGAGTAAGGACCACGCACTGAGTTTGCTTCTGTTTTTGCTCTCACACTTTAAAACTTTTTGCCGTACCGGAATCTGAAAATAAGGATTTTATCACATTATTTGGGCAGTCCATCACTTTATAGCTGTTACGGTGCTTCACAGTACGAAACATTAAAGTAACTTCAGCGGCACACACTCTTCTCCTTCTTTACACCTTGATTTTGCAAAAAATTGAGTTAACTTTGAAGATGATGCTTCTCTTCAGATAGCTCTTTTGTGCTTTTCAGACTCCAAATGTATTTGTAAATCTTGCCCTCCTTTGTTTCCCACAGGCATTATGTACCGGATTTACAAACCACATGCTCACATTTGAATTGATCCCTGCCACATCTAAAACCAGGATACTTTTTTGCAGCTGTATAGTAAAATTGCACTTTCTTTTAGGCTTATTTGTTATAAATTTAATACCTTATTAAACACCAATGCACGCTTCAAACTACGGCCACACGATGACTGGGAACATCTGTGCACATCATGAAACCTTATCTTTGGGAGAGGGATGGACAGTAGGGAAACAGAATGTGGATTGTCACTGGGAGGAGAGTGGTGCAGGGGGAAAATTTCCAACATCTTTCTCAGCACTAACAACACAGGCCTGGTTCTCACTTCTTATCCCTTTCATGTGTCTCACATACAAATTTATTTCATGTGATCACATCTGTATGGTGCTGCAGTCTAGCACTGAATGTATGAACTGTTTGGCACCAACAGGCTCATTGTTTGGCACCTAATGGGCAAGATATTGCTTAGTTGTTGAGTTGTGCATTGTGTCTCTTGTGTTTTGGTGGTTTTATGGTTTCTTCCTGTCTGCAATAAATAAGCCCAGTAAATGTACTTATTGTCTTTTTTGCATTGTTTGCTAGAAATACAAAGATTTGTGCACATATTTATTGATAAAACAATTTTAAATTTAATTCGTGATGTTGCCTTAGGGCCAGTGTGTGTAGAAAATTTCCATTGCCATTTGTTCATATATGTGTCTACAATTTTTACACTTATGTATTTTATTCTCTGCTGTATCATAGTTTATTTCCCCTGATCTGATATAAAATGGAAAACTCCTCAGACTCCTGTTTATTTATTTATTTGTAATGAATGCTTGCCTTCCCTTTCTCTTCATATTTCTTCCAGATAAAAGCTGCCTTATAAGAGCAAAATGATAGAAAAGTTGGTCCCATTTACCTCCATTATTACAGTTACACATGATGAAATTGTTTTCTTTTGCAATGTCCAAAAGAAAATAAGGAAGATGATGGCATCATTTGAGTGACCTACTGCCAATAGCATATCAGCTTTCTCTCCACTGGTCAAACCAGTTCACACCTCTCATTACAACTGTGTACTCTGCTATGGCTGCAGGGCAGGATATAACTGAGTTTGTACCATCTCTATTTTTTTCTTATGACAAATCTTTTATCTTTAGGGTGATGAGCAATTGATAAAACTGTAACTGACTTATTATTTTGCAATTTTACTGCAGATGCACACCCCTTTATACGGATTATGTTGTGCACTTACATGCAGCTGGAAAACATTTTCCAGCAAGTAGCACAAGGCGGCAACACAGACAATGCTGCACATAGAAGGAAGAGGTAAAGACTAATTTCGTATGTAGCTACTGCAAAGTAGCACCATATATATCCAGCAATATTTCCAAAACAGATCATAATCCCTATTAAAATTTTTTTTTGAGTGAGACATAAGCATATGACCCACTGGACTCAAGAAGGGAAAACTTAGGGAACCATTTATTCATTCTCAAGTCCAGCAGGACATATATATGTCCCACTTACAATAATCACAAAACTATAAAGAACTATCGAAATTTAGAAACATGGCCAGACTCTGTATGTATTCCAAAAGCAGGAAACAAATTTTTACAGTAATATGAAAAAATTTAATTAATTTTGTCATGAAAAGTTTAACAACCACCTACTGTGGCACAAATTACACAAGGTAGTAACAAGGATTCGAGAAAGCACAATGTAAAAAACTTATGATCAAATGAGGTACTTCTTTGAAGTAATGAATTTGAAATTAAACTGATCTTTTTGTAACACTATTAGATCACCAAAGTTGGCAGAGTCTGGTTACAGAACAAAATTTACTGACACGTAACAATCATAACAATGCACGTAGGGGGCATAACATTACATGCGGACTTTAACAACTGCTTATTACATAACTAAGTGTTGCCACCACTGCACACTGCACTGAAAATTTGTCACATGATTCACCTCTGAGCTTAGGCAAATCAAAATTCCAGGCATTTTAACAAATTTTAAAACTCCTTCCAAACGCAAATTTCAGGTCTTAAAAAGAGGACATGCCTGGAAAAATGTGGACATATGATAGCCCTACTACAGCATTTCTCAATGGTGGACTTACATGCTGCTGATGAGACAGAACTCTTTAGCTCGAAGTATCATAACCAACTTCTACAATATAGGCAGAAAATCCTTGTGCCACAGGATGATTCCCTCATACAACATTCCTGGCCACACTGACTTAATGGCACACTGCAGTTTCTGAAAAATGTCTTCATAACACTGCAAACTGATTGTTTTTCCACATTCAAGGAACTCAAAGGACAGAGGGCCGTTGCACTCGAAGGAGGCAGTCGTCATGACCTTACCAGAAGTTGTGTGGACAGTTTTGTGTGGCAGGGGAGATGTGGGATGTTTCCACTGTTGGCTTGGCCATTTACCCTTGGGCTGTCAGAATGTTGTCAGATGGAATCATCCTGTTGCACGATAATGCCCATCCCCACAATGCCAATCATGTAACGACTATGCTTCAGCGATTTTGTGGGGAAACATTGCAACATTCTCAACACCATCCGGATCTTTCACTGTGGGATTTTCACATCTTTGGCCACTTGAAGAAAGACAAGCATAGATGTTCGTGTCAGTCGGACGAGGTAGTGCAAGTGTGGATGCGGTTGTGCACTTGTCAGTGACCAACTGTGCTCTACAAAACTGGAATTGGTCGTTTCGTCTCCCAGTGGGATGAATGTCTTAAAACTTGTAGTAATATCTTTTGAATGGAGCCATTGCATGGTCCCACTATGGTGGGTGATCAATTTTCATTTGACTGCCCCGTACATTCTGTCATGTTAAACTTTAATTTTTCTGTGCATTTGCTATATATGTTATGGATGATTATGAGAATATTTCTATTAAAGAACTTTTAAATTAATTTATGGGCAGTTAATAACTAGTTTTAAAATGCTTCTTCAGGTGTATTTGATATGAAGTAATACACAGAAATTAATCTGGACTATCATTTTCCAATGGTAGTTTGCACACTTCGAATTTCACACTGACGATTTCAGAATAAGCGTACAGTAAAGTAGTCAGCAAAGCAAGCTGAATGGCCAACAGGAATTTAACATAGCTGATGGTGATCAGACTTGACAGAATTTTTCATGTCACCAGGAAGACACTACTGCTGCGTGAGAGGAATCAGTAACTGTAGCCAAGATAAATGAGTAGGCTTTTCAGTGTCCACCACCTCACAAATTAAATGGTACAAATGTAAAATTGTATGTTCAGGTTAATATGGACAGCTATAGTTACAAATGCATTCAATACTGTAGAGGGGAAATAAGCACAACATTATCTCAGAAGATCTGAACAAACACATATATACAAAGGGTCACTGGAGAATATTATTCACAGATATCACTTCACCAATTTCAGCCCAAGATTTATGTAACAGCTATTCATATTTCAGGACAGTATTGAAATCATGTGATCATTAATAAAAAGTCATTGAACTAGAAACTTTGTTGATTAAAGACTGTGGAAGCAGTCTGTAAGCAAAAAATACAGCAAAAATACAGGCATCTCAAATATCAAAGACAGAAAGATTAGCCATGCAGTGACCTCATGGTTTGAAGTGTCATGTCACAGACTGCGCAGCCCCTCCTGCCAGAGGGTCAAGTCCTCCCTTGGTACACAGCTTTTCCTCCTTTCACATCTGCGACATTCGCCATGACTGTCTCAATGCAGGATAGCGCCATGCTTGTAAAGCTGTATTACAAGAATAATGACTGTGCACACATCGCTCTGAAGAAGTTCCAGACACTGAAAGGTTTGAAAAAAGACTTTGGTTCAATGACTGCCATGGATCTGGAGAAAATGATTTGGACATTCAAAAAGACTGGTTCTTTTGGTGTGCAACCTGGTAAAGGGAGGAAACTAATTCAAAATGGTTCAAATGGCTCTGAGCACTATGGGACTTAACAGCTATGGTCATCAGTCCCCTAGAACTTAGAACTACTTAAACCTAACTAACCTAAGGACATCACACAACACCCAGTCATCACAAGGCAGAGAAAATCCCTGACCCCGCCGGGAATAGAACCCGGGAACCCGGGCGTGGGAAGCGAAAACGCTACCGCACGACCACGAGCTGCGGACAGGAAACTAACTGATTTGATGTCAGTGGAAGCAGTGGTCACAGCAATGCACAAGGAGACGAGTGGTGGTGTGCAGACATGTAGTGCCCAGAGAATTGCTTGAAAATTGGACATACCCATGAGCATCCTATGAAACATCCTTCTTTGCTGTCCATTCAGAATTACCCATGTGCACGAGTTGCTTCCTGTTGACCTGCCAGCAAGAGAGACCTTTGCTTTAGAATGTCTTGCTCACATGGAAGTGGACAATGATTGGCCATGGAAGATTTTGTGGACAGACGAAGTACACTTCCATCTGACAGGATTTGTCAATACACAGAATTGTCGAATATGGGCAACGGAAAATCCACATGCAAATCAACCAGTACCACTTCATCCTGAAAAGGTCACTGAATGGTGCGGGTTAATGGCATAATTTATCATAGGGCCATATTTTTTTTAAAGAGATAAGTGCTTCCGTTCCTGTTACCTGTACTGTCACCAGTACACTATAAGTGTCTTTTGTGCAACAATGTCATTCTAGCTCTCCAACAGCTTGGATGTATCATTTTTATGCAAGATGGTGCACCTCCGCACATTGCCAATCCAGTTAAGCAGCTGCTGAAGCACCATTTCGAAAATGCTAGAATTATCACCTACCATTTCCTCTACCGCCTGACCATCCTGATCATCTGATCTTAATCTGTGCGACTTTTGGCTGTGGGGATACCCAAAAGATGTTGTCTTCAGTGTTCCATTTGCAAACTTAGCTGCATTGAAGGCACGCATTGTGCAACACACTCTGAACGTGATCCTGGAAACACTTTGATCAGTGCTGTTTCTCGATTTCTCCATTTCAACTTGTTGCAGAAAACGCTGCCACCTATTACGGATTGTCTGTAATTATTATGGATTTATCACCTTTATTGCTGAGTTATGGAGAGGTACTAAAAAATTATGGAAATGAACATTATCGATTTCATGTCTAAAAAAAAATGGAAAACATACTGTTTGCTTTCCACCAATCTTTTGCAGCTCAAATGGAATGGTTTATAGATTGTAATGATTCAGAGCACGTAGTGAACCTGTCTACAAAAGATTGTGACGTACACGTCTAGTGCGATAGCCATCTACCGGGGGAACTAAGAAAATTGGTTGACACGTCATTTGCATGCATACTAAGTGGCGATAATGCTCGCATGCGTCCAGAACATAGTTTCGTGGTATTTACATAGGAGAACAAAAATTACGTAATAAATAACAACAAAAAACAATTACTGAGCGCTCTGAAATTTTTAATTCAAATGAGTCACTCCACAAAAAAATCAGAAAGTCCCCTTCAAGTTTTGTGCATTATATTTCCAGTGATCAGGGTATTTTGGGCTAGTTCATATGCAAAGGAACATGCCAGGACTATACTGTGTGCACTGTGTATAGACTGCTAATATCTTCAGTAATCATTACATTGTGTTCAGTGGTACTATTCGTCCATTTATAATTTGAAAACACTGTGTTAGCTGCTAAGGAAAGTTTTAGTTGTTTGTTAAAAATGCAAGAAATTGGACTGCTTTGTTTCTTCAGCAACTGTTAATACTGTCCACAAAGAAAAGCCTGAAAAAAAGTGATAATCTGAAATTAAACAGTGTGAAAGATATCCCAAGTTAAAGTGAGAAAAAGACTGTACCTTATTCAGAAAGTAATATTGTGGAACACCAAAGTGTTAGTACAGTGGATGGCAGTGTAACGAAAAAATGTAAAACTGGACAGACATTTGGCCACGTTTTGTAAAATCAAATAAATCTGGCCAATGTGTTTTGTACAATGGGTTCAAGAGAGATTTCTTTAAAGCATGGGGATGAAGATATTGTCATTGGTGTAGACACTCACTAGAAGCTACATTCGTCATACCAGGCTTGAAAAATCTGTAGTTACAAAATTTTATCAAGATGTCAAGATACTGAATCTAAGAATGGAAAATCTTTATTGTCAGTTTTAAAGCTGAATAATATATTTCCTGATATTTTGATTGATTGCGAGGAAAAAAAATTAGGAGTTTTCACGATATCAGTTTGACGACTTTGGAATTGTGGAAGAAAAGAGAGCTTATACTGCTTGGTACAAAATATCTGCTATGCGTGATGCATTAATCAATTAATTTTAGTCAGCAATGTAAATACAAGCCAGACGTGAAGAAGCCTGTGTCACCATGGTCCAGCGAGAAGAAGACTATCACATGAGGTAATTTAATATGATGGTAGGCAAGATGGTAACAGGCAGAACACAATAGTTTCCCAATACTTATGAAGCTGACTATCTACAATGCATTATCAGAGATGTCAAGTTTGGAAAGACACTATTAGGAGGAGGATGGCGACTAACACAGTTAGTTTTTTACTGACAGCAAAAGTCTCAATTTGATACCTAATTGTAACCCTTGAAAAGTAAATATGTAGGCCTGAAAGAGACTAAAAAAGTGTGCAAGTTATTTTGAATGCTACTCAATTGCTTTACACTCAACAGAGATGTCACGACATGAACATCAATATGCCAAATCACAACATAACTACAAGTTTATGCACCCACAGCAGTGATGCTAGAGAGGCACCACTGTAGTAGAGAAGTTTTTGTGTATATTACAGAGTCTGTATGAAACATATGATGAAAGGGTACTGTATTATTTCTGAAACAATACTGGTTCACAAAATGAAGCAACGAAAAACAGTGGGTTGTCAAACTACTAAAATAAATCAAATAGTGAATTCCCATAATTTTAGCAGGGGCTCCTGTAAGATTGTAAGTTTAGCCTAGAAATTGTGATAATCACAGACAAATCATAATACTCTGCATGTCTGCATTAACATGGTGGGGTACACAGTCATTTGTACACCACTTCTCTGGACGTTTTCTCCCCATGTCCTCCCTAACATCTTGGAAGATTGTGAGAGATTTTTTTATTGACCACTGATAAGGAAGGCCAAACTCTTTATGAACTACAGCATCAATATGAAAGTGAAACAGATCAACAAAAGTTTAATGTCATTCTTGACTTGTTGAACTTTATTTAGGATGGAGTGAAGGAAGACTCTTCCATGGGGATGATTGCTGTTTAGTGTCAGGATAATCTGTGTACCCAACATTCTTTCAACACCAATGAAAACCTCTGAATGTTTGGATACCCTTGAACAAGTTGCTCAAGTTTCTTGCAGACTTCCATGCATAGATAGAAGTAAGAACAATCAGAATATGCATAAACAAAAAATATCAAGAAAATAAACACTGTTATGGATCATCTTGAAGCAGTCATGGTATAAACTACGCCACAGTCATCCTTGTGTTCAGTTCTTCTGACACCAGGTTTTTATGTAGAGTCACATAGTCCTAAGATATTGCAGAAGTCTTAGATGGTCTGTTTATGGTCTTCACAATGAGGTCCCTCACTGAACATTTTCTGACAAAATGCCAGCTGGTGAGCAACCGGAATGGTGGTCATCAGCATTCAATGTCTGCCAATTTTTGCGAAATTTATACCACCAGTAGGTCTGTGCTTGACCTACAGCTCTGTCTCCAGAAGCTAGTTTCAACATTTGGGGCATTTCTACAGCAGTTTTCCCACATTCAGAATAAAGCTTTACACAGAAATGCTGCTCTTTTAGAATTAACCATTGCAAAGCATAAAGTTCCGGAAAATGACAGAGGAAATATGCTCAACCAACAACCAACCAAACCACCAAGAACACAACCATTTCCCACACTGATTCAAGGAGGACGTATGGGGAAATACTTATGGATATTTCAGTGTTCATAACCATCTGAGCTCAAAATTCAAATTTCAGCAACCTTTGGATATCACCTTACACAATGAGCGGAAGGTACAATGTTAACTTTAAGAACATCAAAGTTGTAAGACCCAAAGACAACATAAATTTAAACTGCCTGGGATTTACTGATGCCCTTGCTCTCCTAACCAACACCATTTTGGAAACCCAGCAAGTTAAATCAGTACTGGAAATAGCAAAGAAAATCAGTGTCAAAAATGAGCACAAATTTCAGGAAATGCTACAAAATGCAGTGGTTTCTGTAAACTTTCTTAATGACCCTTGTACAAAGATATGTAAAAGTGATGACACAAGCCGTACAAAACCATGGAGAATGCATGAATGAGTACGGGGAAACGGAACAAGACATAGAAATGTCAGCAATGAGGCTCTGAGTTTGAAAGGATAATGTGGTCAAATATACTAAACCAAATATGAAACAAAAATTAAACTCATCAGCAGTTATTTTCACACAACAAAATTATATACAAGATATACGAGGAATAATGTTTCAACATTTTCTCTCATTTTATTGTTAATTATATCAATAAATAAATGTGTGTGCACTTTTAAGAGTTTAGACAGTAAAATATTATATACAATCTGCTAACAACAGGAAGTAACAATAAATAAAGAAATGCGTAGTATACTTACAATTACCAAACCACCAGCCATGCAGTGCACAATACGCTCTGCCTGCATCTTCTGGTGTCTGACACTTCACATACACACATCCTTCACGAGAAGCTTTGTCAACAAAGAGATGAAGGATGGCCACTCCCTCACACTTTTCTAGTATGGCGTCTCGAATAAATGTTGGCCAGTCTTCGCCATGCTCGCTGTAATAACAAAGTTTTTAACCTAACATAATGTAAACAACGGACAAGTGTAAATGTGGATTTATTTGTGTTTAACTGCTGCTATGAGGGGGATTAAAAATACATGAGCCAGAGGCCTGTAAAAAGAAATTTGTACCTTTATTTCAAAGGTACTGACTAGCACTGCTGGGGCACTTGTCCCACTGTCACACAAGGTGGTGAACGGTTGTCTCATAAAACTCCTCCAGCTGCACTTTGAACCAGTTCCAAATGTACTGCTTGATGTCCTCATCCAAGGTGAATCATGTGCCTCTTAGCACCTTCTTTGGTTCACTAAAAATGGCACAATCACAGGGAGACAGGTCTGGAAAGTATGGAGGGTGACTGAGGACCTCCAATTTGAATGTTTGCAAGAGCTTCTTGACTCCGTTTGTTGTATGGAGTCTTGTAACAGTGTGAAGCAGAATGACCCTGCGGGTGAGCTACCCAATCCATTTCGATTTTATCGCTTTGTGAAGCCTGGTCATGGTTTGTGAGTATTAAAGTACATTCACTGTTGTCCCATGATGCAAGAAGTAAATAAAGAGACCCTTATCTAGTGTGCATAACCTTTTCTTACATATGTGGATGGCCTTGGATTTTTCTGTTGGCAATGACCCTGTATGCTTCCACTGGAGACTGTAGTTTTGACTCAGTTCATATTGATGACACAATGTTTCTTCTCCAGTGACCACATGTGACATGAACTTATTCACTTCCTCAGCACACCACTGCAGAGGCTCAACAGAGAATCCCATTCAATATGCCTGCCATGCTGAGTGAAGACTGCGAGGCACCCACTGGGTGCACACTTTGCGACATTTCAATCTGTCCTTAACGATGGCGTGAATACTTACAACGTTCAATCTGACTTCTGTGGCAATGGCCACTACTGTTACTTGCCTGTCTGGACAATGGTATCGGTTAGGTGGCGCGACATTTCAGACCATGCATCACTGGCAAATGACATCTGTCCTATCCTGAATTGCTTTGCCATGTCTTGACCTTTGCAACAGACATGCAGTGCTCTCTGTATATTTGTGCAATTCTTCAAAAAATTTCCATTTCTTCCATTGTCAGGGAGAGTACTACGCCCCCCTTTCCGCAGTTTTCATTTTACAGCATCCAGTTCATTTCTTTTTTAATGTACATTACAGAACAGGTGATCTCTCATAGTGCCTGGTAAATAAATTTTGTTATTTCTATTTAATGGTCTTTGTAACTTTACAATATTTTAATGTGCTGTGACTTTATTAACATTTTAATGACACAAAATTAACAGAGAGATAATTTCAAACTTCGCACCCCCTCCCTCTGCCTTTGTGCATATGCATCTGTGCCTCTTCCTGTCTTGACAGAACTAATGGATTGTACAGAGGATTATATTGGATATATTACATACTCACATATATTGGGCTGGTGTAAGTTAATATTCTGTTTATGCACTCTAAAGAAATTAATACATTCTACTATAGTTACATAATTTTGTAACACATGGTTCTTGTGCTGTTACAACCATGTCACCCAGTGGTATGTAATGTTAACTTGCTTGTTACTGTGGTCTGCTGACAGTTGAGCATCAATGTCAGCAGAGTTATCACTTGACAGAATACTCTATATCAAGTTTGTTTCTGGTATGTAAACTGTCTATGAACCTAAGTGGGTTTGCACTTAATATGTCATCTTTAATTCATGCTTGTATGACAATTGTGGTGTTCTTCTTGACATATAATCTAATGTTGGGCCATGCCTGTAATGCTTCAATAAAGTTTTTGCTTAGTGACTTGAAGCAATTTCAAGGGCATGCTCAGTTAATCATATAATGGTCGCAGCCTCCTGTGCAACCTTGTGTCGCAAATTAAATTAATCCGCAAGTGGTATGAAGGCGAAGCGAAGTGGAAATGTGGGTAAGAGATTAAGTTAATTGAGGTATGAAATAAAATTATATTGAAAAAATATGCAACAGGATACAAACAGTAGTATGAGAAAAGACAATAACAGACTGTATAAAAGAAGTACTGAGCAGCAGACTGGCACCAATAAAGTTGCTATTTGTAACTCCAATCAATCTTGCACAGTTGCTTTTGGTTGCAGCACACACTACATCTGTCTGTGCCTGGTAAATTGGATAAAAAATACACGTTGAGTAGTTAATAAAACTCCCAGATCTAGTATGCTCATTGTGGGACCTAATTATAAGTCAACACACATACGTACAACTGACATAAATATGGATGCAAAACAGAAAGCATTTGAAGATTGTGAAGACTCGTCAACCACAAGATGGAAGAGGGAAAAAATGTACCCCTTCCAATTAAATTTCTAGCTAAAGTGCCCAACTTATACAATTTATATACAGTTATGCATTGTCCAAGCCACCAAAGGGTGAGCAAAAGATACAGACTCTACCATTGTCTGGCACATGGAAATAAATAAACACTCAATAAGGCTTTCTGTACATTTCAGTTTCTCCAGTTTTATCTTCATGCTAACTATGCACTGTGGAAGCTATGGAAATCATTATGTTCCTCGACTTTTCTCGAAAGACCATTGTTAATACATTAAGACCAATCATTTTTCTTGACGAACCAACTTCCTTCTCCCGGCACATCCAACCATGGTTACATTTGTACTCAGATGAGTCATGCAAAAAGGTGTACAACGTGATTATGGCTACATGACTGGAATTAACAGACTCTGAACATGGAATATTAGGTGGAGCTAGATGCGTGGGACATTCCATTTTGGAAATCATTGTGGAATTCAATATTCTGAGATCCACAGTGTTAAGACTGGGCCAAGAATACCACATTTCATGCATTACCTCTCCCACAGATAACGCACTGGCCTTCACTTAACGACAGAAAGCTTTGGCATTTTTATAGAGTTGTCAGTGCTAACAGACAAGCAACACTGCATGAAGTAACCACAGAAATCAATATTGGATGTACGACAAATGTATCTGTTAGGACAGTGCAGCAAAATTTGCCATTAATAAGTTATGGCACCATCCGATCAATGCAGCTGCCTTTGCTACCAGCACGATATCGCCTGCAGCACCTCTACTGGGCTCATGACCATCTCAGTTGAACCCTAGATGACTGGAAAACCATGGCCTGGTCAGATGAGTCCCAATTTCAGTTGGTAAGAGCCGATGTTAGGATTTAAGTGTAGCGCAGACCCCATGAAGCCGTGGACCCAAGTTTTCAACAAGACACTGTGCAAGCTGATGGTGGCTCTGTAATGGTGGATGCTGTGTTTACATAGAATGGAGTGGGTCCTTGGTCCAACTGAACCGATCATTCAGTGGAAATGGTTATGTTTTGCTGCTTGGAGACTGTCTGCAGCCATTCATGGACTTTATATTCCCAAACAATGATGGAATTTTCATGGATGACAATGCCCCATGTCACTGGGCAGAACTGTTCATAAATGGTTTGAAGAACATTCAGGACAATTCAAGCAAATGATATGGCAACTCAGATCACCTGACATAAATCCCACAAACCCTTAGGGGACATAATCAAACAGTCAGTTCGTGCACCAAATCCTGCACCAGTAACACTTTCACAATTATGGATGGTTATGGAGGCAGCATGGCTCACTATTTCTGCAGGCTGCTTCCAGCACCTTGCTGAGTCCATGCCATGTCGGGTTACTGCACTACACCAGGCATAAGGAGGTCCAACACGATATTAGGAGGTATTCCACTGAGTCATCTCAGTGTACTTAAGGGAAGTCTTGAGTAACTGCCTGAAAATCAGCACTGAAAATTTCAGTGCACTGAACAGCTGGTTGGGTCATTTAAAAAAAAACCATAATCTGTCATTTCAAAGTGTAAGTGGAGAAAGTCTGGCTGCGGAAAAATATTACATTGCTGCGACAGATATAGGTTTTTAGCCCAGAGACATTTTAAAAACTGATGGAAGTGGCGTCTTTTATAATTAACTTCCTGTAAAAAACGTGTTCTGTGAAGGAAGACGAAGCACCATTTTTTGAGGAATGTAAATTGTGTATTCCTTTCTCTGAACTGCCCAAGTCATCTGCAGAATATAGACCTGAGCGTAACACACTCCGCTAAAGCCAAATTACTCCGCTAAAGCCAAATAAAGAGTAGCACTTGTGTGGAAGTTAGTTTCACTCCTTGAGAGAAAGTATGTAATGAGACTTTACATTCCATATGGTCTGCATATGTTTGTTACTGCCTGGAATTCTGTAGCACAACAGGTTGTGTTAAATTGCTTCACAAATGCTGGCTGTGGTACATCAGCTGCCATTGAAGATAACCTCGTTTTCGAAGAAGAATGTAGTAGGATCACTAATATTTCTGAAAATGTGGTTTTTTAGGTGTTTGTTGTGATGATGGCATCTTGACTTCCACACCCAATATGGATGCAAGTCAGGCATGTGAAACGCTTGTGAAGGAATACTGTAAATTAGGAGCTGGTGGTGACAATAAAAATTACAATTATGATGGCGACAGTGACATGGGTGGTGGTGGTTGTGGTGGTGGTGGAGGAGGATTTAAAAAAAAATAAAGAATGTGTTCTGCGAAAAGTATTTAAATGTTCAGCATAGAATACTGGTACATTTGTAATTAAGTAACACCCATATCACCGCAACATGCTTGTTCCATGTACTCAGAGAAAACTCCCATTTAAGGTGAAAATATTTGGGTCCTGAGACATTCATTAGAAAGCAGTTTTATGTGCATATACCTCTTATAGTTAAAATGTTACTTACGCATCTGGATCAAACATGTGTCGAATTTTCAGACAAGGTGTTGGGCTGCAAGGCACAGAGTTTGGACTTCCCGCCATGGTTTCAAATGCTTGACCTTGCCAGATCTTACTGCTTCGGTGACTATTGCTTCTGGACAGTTTCTCCTGATTGATATCTTCACCACTCGAACTACAAAAATTGAATATTTATCATACAATAGCATATATTACATAGCTGATCACTATCATACACTATGCATTAAGAATAAAACTAAGAGAAAAAATGACTTCAGATCTCCGTGAAAATGTAAATAGGCCAAACACAACATGATAATGAACAGGATTGTGTGGGTACAAGATTAAAACTGTGGCAATTGAAATGTAAAATGTGTTTCCATAATGTGTAGCTATTTATCAGACTGTGACATATCTGTCACATTCTCTCCTTTGCAAATATTTTTCTTGCCATGAGGAACTTAAAAGGAAATTTACAAAAAACATATTCCCTGCCATGTCAGTTTGTAAACATTATATTTTGTCATTTCATAACCAAAGGCATAAATTTATTGGTACAGTATGTTGAGCAAGGTGCCTGTATTTTGAACTGAGATCCCAAAATTGATCAAGAAGATTCAGTATTGCAAGGATTGTCCCAAGATGCTTGTAAAACCACCTCCATTTCCTGTCTGACTTATACAGTATGTGGTGAAATATTACTTAATGTTGGTTCTTAAAATTCTTCTGAAACAAGCTTGCTGCATTGAGACTGGTCATAAGTTTTTATTTTATTCTGTATAATTTAATGTATTGATATTTGTTTGATAAACAGGAATCTAGATTACATAATGAATATTCATTCTAATGGTTAAACAAATGTGACTTAACAAGTTTACGAATAGTCCCCAGCAACGCATTTCACCAATTATATTGCACTTGGACACAATACTGCTCCACATTTGTGGAGATGACTGATGGCAGAGAATACACAGTTCTGCCTTAAACAAATGTATTACAAGTCACAGTACTGGACATGAGTCTATTACATCATGCAAGCTGTACAGGCAAGTCTCATCCTCCTACATAATGATGGTGAAAAAAAAAAAAAAGAAGTCAAAAATCCGGGTACAGAACCCCGTTGATCCATTACTGCCTGTACCCATGTAGACAAAAAGCTTAAGCCATAACTGATTGTATCCAAAATCATAATTTTTTGACACAAAAGACAACCTCAACTAGTGAATTAGTGCTAGATTGTTATTTCACCATCTGTACACCAAATCCAGATATGATTACAATCTACATGAAACTTATCAGGAACATTTATCCATTCTCAGCTCAAACTGTCACTGGTGTGCTACATGTCTGGGCAAAATTAAAATGTACCACCTTGTTTTCATATTGTTTGCATGTTTCTGTCACATTTCTGTAATTTTTGCAAACAGGGTGAATTTTGTGGTTGGGTTGTACTCGTATCCTCAAAGGGTTAGGTATTTTACCACACCATCACAGCTATACCTAGTAAAATCTCTTCAATGGTTCATAGGTAAAGCGCACATTAAGAGGCAAACTGTTTTAAATAGGAAGTGATTTCCAGTGGCCAACTGGCTTCTCCCATAAAAAGCAATGTAAATATGCATCTAGATGAGGCGATATCAAATATTATAGAGAGAAATAAAGGTAGTACAGAGGAACTACAATTTTACATTCTCTGTTTTATGTTTTTCACAACTCAACACCATAAATTTGTAGCCCCTGTGAAAAACACACAAGCTCAATGGTAAAAATTCCCCAATTTTACATTTCTTCCTAGCAAGGTTTACCTGGATTCTAAGTTCTTACTCGATGTCTCGCTTTTCTTCATCCCATTTTCTTCCTATTCACATCTGATGAGACTGAACAAGTTACAAGTGGCACAAAAGATAGATGGTTCACACCACGAGTGGTGGCAGAGTTAAGGGAATATTTTAGGCTGTTGTGGACAGGCGGGACATGAGGGAGGAAATGCTGATGTAATCCACAACTGGTGTTGCCAACACAACTTTCAACATTTAGCTTCAACAAGCAATTATGATACGACTACTGCTAGGTTACAAAGGTAATGGAAAAACAAGACAATAGAACAAGGGTTTTGCAACAGCAGATTTTAAAGACATTTGTGTTCAAATCTGACACAATACATTTGCAACAAGTACATACACTACTCACGTATATAATTTGCACCACACCCACACCACACAGTGTAGATCGTCAGCGGTGATAGAGGGCATGAAGCAAAATCATAGCATCTGAGCTTTCTTTCAAATTTACATTTTACACGGTGTACAGAAATTCACTGAGCAGACTTCTAATAAGCTTGTAATGTCAACTGGGGAACTAAACTCATTTTTTCACATCTTTGTCTCTCTCATCAAGCTTAAAGTAACACTTTTAACAGTGGTGAGCATATGAAGTGTGGCTCATAAGAAAAGCATTAAACAATAACAGCTATGGTGGCAAAGTTTGTCATTATGCAGATGTCCACATTTATGCTTATTCTTTAACCACTTAGCTACTGTGATGTTTTTTGTTTAATTCAGCATGTTCATAATTTTTGCTTTCTTCTGAGTCAGCACAAAGGATGATCTTTTTGGTGGGGGTGGGTGGGGGTGGGGGGTGTTTAACATTTTCCTCGATTCTGCATTTTCCTCAATTTTGCGTTTTTTTTTTTTTTTTTTTTTTTTTTTTTTTTAAAGTCTGGATCACACATAAACGTCAAATAGAGGTTACACTGCACCATAGAAAAAATTTAAGTAATTTAAGGAATAAAATACAAACAGCTTTTTGCAAACATTGAACTTAGAAGTTTTTTAACTGATTTAGTATCTTTCGTTTCAGTCTGCACTTGTGTTTATTCACAGAGTTTTCTATATGATCAGCCTAAAGTTACTGTTATCTGGTGATACAATGTTTCGTGGAAAGATGTATCTGATACATTAATCACATGAAGGATTTCATATTTTGAAAGAAGAGGCCATGATTTGCATTCTATATCTGCTTCAACACTTGTCTTCTGCAGTAACTTTTATTATCTCGTATATTTCCAGAATTTGCAATGCCATAACATTATTACGAACCAAAAAAAGGTCTTGAAAGTTAACATCACAGAATTTTTTGTGGACTGTCTTGCAGCCTTAGATGTTAGGATTGTTAACTCTGATATCTGCCCCACCACATGTCAGTGAAGAAAATCAATCAATCAATCAATTAATTACTAAAATATTATAAAGGCAGTGATGTGCATTACAAAAATATTTACCGAAAAATGAAAGATTGATAAACACTTTTAAGAAAATCCTACCTTCTGGAAACAGTTTGCAATGACTCAAGGTTCTATTGCATCTCAGGCACACGAAACAAAATTCAGTGCATCCAGAGGTTATAGCAGCTTCACAGACACCAGCACATTAATGTGTTTTAGGTATCACTAGACACTTGTGATAAAATTGTTTTCTGACTTTTATAATTCCTTTTCCATGAGCTCCTTAGAATATTTCCAGGAAAGAAAGCAACTTGAATGTTTTGCAACCAAACATCTTTCAGGTGGGCCGAACAGTTGTCAACAAGAAGCACAATTCTGCTATTTTCTTTTATCATTTTGTGATCAAATGCTTTTAGTCATGTGAAAACTTGTACTCATGTGGCAGTTGATACATATTTTTGAAGCAGTAGGGATATGAAGCTTTAGTCATGACAAACAATAGTGGCTCCTTGATCCCATCAGCATTGGTGTGAGTGAATACCATCGCTCTGCTGTTGCTGAGTTTCCAACCAAGAGTGGAAGTGGGCATAAGAGACAAGCCTGAATTTTGTAACTGTGATACTTGCACTACCATATGACTGGAGCTATCGAACATAAGTAATCACATATCACATAATGACAAGCTTTTGCCAGCCTCCCGGAACTTCATAAAAACATGCTACCATGGGAAGTGCAGCATGTCTTATGAAGAAGAGCAGAACTGTAACCAAGAGACACTTCATTTAGGACCTCATAGTAGTTTTTGCTGGACTAGAGAGTTTTACACCGGAAAGCATTTTAGGTGAGAATGCATTAATGAGGTTTTATTGTAATCCTTACATAAGCTATCAGTGGCTCAAAATACGAGGGTTGTTTTTTAAGTAAGGGCTGTTCGCGCGTATAGTCCCGTAGTTTGCGCGGACGCTGCAACAAGCCACCGCGCCACTTGCCGGCATCCTTCCTGTTCACACTGATGCAAGTTGCAGCTCTGTAGCTGACGTGTACACATCGCTGTGCTACTTTATAATGTTTACGATTATTGAATCGCCCGCCGCGTGTGAGATACGGTCAGTGATACATTTTTTGACCGAGAGAAGCCTATCAGCTGCAGAAATTCATTGTCAGTTAACAGACGTTTATGGCTTGAATGCAATGAGTGAAGGTAAAGTGCATCAATGTGTTAAAGAGTTTAAAAATGGTCGTCAAAATGTCCATGACGAAGAACGCTCAGGCCGGCCCTCTGTGATCACTGATGATTTGGTGGCTGCAGTAGAAACAAAGATTCGTGAGGACAGAAGATTCACAATTTCCACTCTTTCTTTGGAATTTCCACAAGTTTCAAGATCGGTTTTGTACAAAATTGTGTCTGAAAATCTAAACTTTAAGAAACTGTGTTCTCGGTGGGTAGCCAGACTCCTCACAGAGGACCACAAAGGGAAGAGATTTGCCACTTCATTGGACTTTTTGATTCGTTACGAGGAAGAAGGGGATGACATGTTGAGTCAAATTGTCACTGGAGATGAGACATGGGTATCCCGTATCACTCCCGAAAGCAAGCGACAATCGATGGAATGGCGACACACAACCTCACCCGTCAAGGTCAAAGCCAAACAGACGCTGTCGAAGTGCAAGATTGTGGCAACTGTGTTCTGGGACCAGCGTGGTGTTTTGCTAGTGGACTTTATGCCACGAGGAACAACAATCAACTCAGATGCCTACTGTGCAACTCTAAAGAAGCTCCACAGAGCAATTCAAAACAAAAGGCGCGGCATGCTGACAAAAGGAGTTTTGCTCCTGCACGATAACGCTAGGCCTCACACCTCTCAAAAGACTCGGGATTTGATTGATTCTTTTGGCTGGGAAGTTTTGGACCTTGCACGATACAGCCCAGACCTTGCTCCTAGCGATTTTCACCTTTTCTGGTACCTGAAACACCATCTCGGCGGGCAGCGCTTCAATGACGACGATGAAGTGAAAGCGGCTGTGAACTCTTGGCTGTCGGAGCAGGCGGCCGAATTCTTTGAAGAAGGAATTAAAAACTTTGTTGTACGGTATGACAAGTGCTTAAATAAACAAGGCAACTATGTAGAAAAATAGGTAAACTTGTGTAGAATCAGAAAACAAAAGTTTTTTTACAAAAGTATTTGTATCTTTTTTTAAAAATAAAAACGGTCCTTACTTAAAAAACAACCCTCGTATGTGCAATGTTAACCACAATAATGTCTGATCATTTACCAAACAACACAAAATGACTGACAAATATGTCAGTCAGTCAGGCAGCAGCAGCCGACCACAACAGTCGCAGCAACAGATAAGTAGCCGCATTTGTCATTTACGAGTTCCTAACCAGGAGGGAATTTTATTGTATCGTCTGTGTGCTTTAATAGTTTAGTTTCTTGAGTTTCTGCATGTAAATTTAACATCTAATAGCCACAGTTCTCGTGCTTTCGTTTGCGTCAAAAAGTAAACCGATTTTGTGACATAGTAAAAATTCCAAATCAGGGTCAAATTATTTAGTTTCACTTGAGTGCTTGGGTAGTTAGGTTTTTGAAAATCTGCGTATTACTAGGCACAGTTCGTGCGTTTTCAGCAGGTTCTACAATAGAATTGCGCAGCGTGTGCTGATAGTCCACTTATCAACATAGTTTAATTTTCCACAGTCTTTAGTATGGACAGGGACTGAGATTGTTGTGTGCGGATGTGAGCCGAGTTGGTGACACTTCGCTCTCAGCTTCAGGCTGTGATGGCTTCGGTTACACAGCTTGAGGCTGCAGTGGATGGGCACCACTGTTGTGGGTAGGCTGTGGGGATCCAACGGACGTCCAGCATGTCAGAGTCCTCCGATCGGTCCTCACTGGTGGCCAACCCAGTCACTGCTCGCACTGAGGCAGACCCTTCACCTGTGGTCGAGTGGGAGGTCGCCCCGGGACGAAGCAGGTGGCAAAAGACTTCCCAGGCGGCCGCACATAAGAACTCTCAGGTTTGTCTGACAAACAGGTTCCAGGTGCTGCCTGTGGTTGACACTGTCGCTGAGCCACATGCTGTCGCCTGTGCTGTTTCCGAGGAAACCACTCAGCCTGCAAGATCTGGGCGATCGCAGAGGGTGGGATTATTGGTAGTAGGGAGCTCCAATGTTAGACGCATTATGGGGCCCCTTAGGGACTTGACTGACAAGAATGGTAAGAAATCCAATGTGCACTCTGTGTGCATACTGCGTGGAGTCATTCCAGATGTGGAAAGGGTCCTCCCAGATGCCATGAAGAGCAGAGGGTGCAGCCAACTGCAGGTGGCTGCTCACGTCGGTACCAATGATGTGTGTCACTTTGGATCAGAAGAGATTCTCTCTGGTTTCCTCGACTTGCGCCAAAGGGTGGTTGGGTTTCGGGTTCCGCTGAATAGGTCAGGCGTCCACTATACGCAGGAGTCTGCTACACGGGTAGCAGGGGCTGTGTGGTGTGGAATGGGCGGCTTTTTAGGTTACAGGGTCTCGGGAAAACACAAGAAGGGCTTAAGTCACAAAGGGTGCAGGCTGAACACAGGAAAAAAGTCGATACAGGAACCGTTGGTATAACAGTTGTAAACTGTAGTAGCTGTGTTGGGAAAGTACCAGCGCTCCAAGCGCTAATAGAAAGCACTGATGCTCAAATCGTTATAGGCACTGAAAGCTGGGTAAAGCCGGATATAAGCTCAGCCAAAATTTTTGCAAAGAACCTAACGGTGTTCTGAAAGGATAGGCTAAACACGGTTGGCAGAGGTGTGTTTGTTGCTGTCAGAAGTAGTTTAACTTGTAGCGAAATTGAAGTAGATACTTCCTGTGAGTCAGTATGGGCAGAGGTCATTGTTGGCAACCAGAATAAAACAATAATTGGACCCTTTTACCGACATCCCAATTCAGATGATACAGTTGCTGAAAGGTTCACAGAAAACTTGAGTTTGATTTCAAATACGTACCTGAGTCATATGATAATAGTTGGTGGTGACTTTAATTTACCCTCGATATGTTGGCAAAAATACATGTTTAATTCTGGAGGTACGCATAAAATACCATCCGAAATTGTGCTAAATGCATTCTCTGAAAATTATCTCTATAGCAATTAGTTCATGAGCCCATGCGAATAGTAAATGGTTGTGAAACCACACTTGACCTCTTAGCAACTAAAAATCCTGAGTTAATAACGAGTATCAAAACCGATTCAGGGATTAGTGAACACAGGGCTGTTGTAGCAAGATTGAATATTGTAATACCCAAATCCTCGAAAAATAATCGAAAAATATACCTATTCAAGAAAGCAGATAAAAATTCACTTGATGCCTTCCTAAGAGACAATCTCCACTCATTCCAAATTAATAATATAAGTGTAGACCAGATGTAGCTTAAATTCAAAGAAATAGTATCAGCAGCAATTGAAAGATATATACCAAATAAATTAACAAACGATGGACCTGATCCTCCTTGGTACACAAAACGGGTTAGAACACTGTTGCAGAAACAATTAAACAAACATGCCAAATTTAAACAGACGCAAAATCCCCAAGATTGGCGATCTTTTACAGAAGCTCGAAATTTAGCGTGGGCTTCAATGCGAGGTGCTTATAACAGTTTCCACAACGAAACTTTGTCTTGAAAGATTAGATTAGATTAGATTTACTTTCATTCCAATTGATCCGTAGTGAGGAGGTCCTCCAGGATGTGGAACATGTCAGAAAAACAACAATACATGACAAATATTTAAACTAAAACAAATAAGCTAATGTACCATTCCACAGGTCCCAAGTGGAATGATCGTCATTTTTTAATGAACACTAAGGGTCATTTTACAAATACTATTGCACTGAATTTAAAATAAAAAAGTTTTATATTTATTTATAAGGTAAGAAACATGTAATACAACTACTGTAATACTTATTTACAATGAACACATTACTGCACTGAAATGGTGCAGAAGTTAGATTATACTTACACACACACACACACACACACACACACACACACACACATTTTCAGTGAACACATTACTGCACTGAAATTGTGCAGAAGTTATGTTGTACTTATATACAAATCAGTTGGTTTTCCTCAGAAATTCATCAATGGAGTAGAAGGAGTTGGCCACCAATAAATCCTTTAGGCTTCTCTTAAACTGAATTTCATTGGTTGTTAAGCTTTTTATGGCTGCTGGCAAGTTATTGAAAATGTGTGTTCCTGAATAATGCACACCTTTTTGTACAAGACTAAGTGACTTTAAATCCTTGTGAAGATTATTCTTATTTCTAGTATTGATTCCATGAATTGAGCTGTTGGTTTGAAAAAGTGATATATTTTTAATGACAAATTTCATTAAGGAATAAATATATTGGGAAGCTGTAGTTAGTATCCCTAGTTCCCTAAACAGGCTTCTGCAGGATGTTCTTGAGTTCACACCACATATAATTCTTACTGCACGTTTTTGTGCCCGGAAAACTTTAGCTTGGCTTGATGAATTACCCCAGAAAATAATCCCATATGACATTATGGAATGAAAGTAAGCATAGTATGCCAGCTTTTTCATTTTTATATCCCCTATGTCTGACAAAATTCGCATTGCAAACAGAGATTTGTTAAGACGCTTCAGCAGTTCTGTGGTGTGCTCCTCCCAGTTGAATTTATTATCAAGCTGTAATCCCAAGAATTTAACACCGTCCACTTCTTCTATCTTCTTGTCATCATATGTTAGACATATACTCTTGGGACACCCCTTACAAGTTCTGAACTGCATGTAGTGTGTTTTTTCAAAGTTTAGTGACAAAGAATTGGCTAGGAACCAGTGATTAATGTCTACAAATATTTTATTGGCTGATCTTTCTAAGACTACACGTGATTTGCTATTTATTGCAATGTTTGTATCATCAGCAAACAAAACAAACTTGGCATCTGGTAATGTTACTGATGAAAGGTCATTGATATACACAAGAAAAAGTAAGGGCCCCAAAATGGAACCTTGTGGGACCCCACATGTAATTAGTTCCCAGTTGGATGATGCCTGATAGCTTGATACATGTCTCTTTCCTAATAACACCCTTTGTTTCCTGCCAGAGATATAAGATTTTAACCATTTTGCAGCATTTCCTGTTACACTATAATATTCTAGTTTACTTAAAAGGATATTGTGATTTACACAGTCAAATGCCTTTGACAGATCACAAAATATACCAGTTGCCTGCAATTTTTTGTCTAATGAATTAAGTACATTTTCACTGTAAGTGTAGATAGCCTTCTCAATATCAGAACCTTTTAGAAATCCAAACTGTGACTTTGACAGTATGTTATTTGAGATAAGATGGTTATAAAGACGACTGTACATTACTTTTTCGAAAATTTTTGAGAATGCTGGCAACAGTGAAATTGGACGGAAATTTGATGCTATTTCTTTATCTCCCTTCTTAAACAGTGGCTTAACTTCAGCATATTTCAGCCATTCGGGAAATATTCCACTGATAAACGACTGGTTACACAGATAGCTTAATATGTTACTTAGCTCAGAATCACATTCTTTAATTAACTTTGTTGATATTTCATCATACCCACTAGATGTTTTTGATTTTAAAGATTTTATGATGGACATTATTTCTGTTGGGGTAGTGAGGGTCAAATTCATATTATGGAAGTTACTTGAAATGTCTGGTCTAAGGTAATCCATAGCAGCATCTACCGAACCTGACAACCCCATCTTTTCAGTAACAGTTATAAAATGTTTGTTAAAAAGTTCTGCAACACTATACACATCTGTCACCAATGCATCATTTACTCTTAATGCTATTTGTTCCTCTTCATGTCTGGTTCTACCGGTCTCCTCCTTCACTATATCCCATATTGTCTTTATTTTGTTATCTGATATGACTATCTTTTCCTTGTAATATATTTGCTTTGACATCCGTATTACAGTCTTTAATATTTTGCAGTATTTCTTATAATGTGCTATAGCATCAACATTGGAAATGTTTCGGATTGACAGATACAGTTTTCTTTTTGTTTTACAAGATACCCCTATTCCTCGAGTAATCCATGGCTTCTTTGTAGACTTTGCTCTAACCTTGGTAAGTTTTGGGGGAAAGCAGTGTTCAAATAAGGTAAGCACTTTATTAGCAAAAATGTTATATTTTTCATTCATGCCATGAGCACTGTAAACATCAGTCCAGTGAATGTCTCTGAGGAGTGTCCTAAAATAATCAATTTTTGGCTTACTGATTACCCTCTTGAGCTCAGATTTAACAGATTTTATATCCTGTTCAGTATTAACATTTAACAGAAGGAACTGCATGTCATGGTCTGAGAGGCCATTGACTATTGGTTTTGTAATATAATTTTGTTCATTTGACTTTTCTATAAAGATATTATCAATGGCTGTTTGTGAGCAAGTGGTTATCCTAGTGGGGAACTTTACTGTGGGAATTAAGTTGAATGATAGTGTTACTAACTCAAATAGGTTCTTATTGGGAGAGTCTTTAAGGAAATCTACATTGAAATCACCAGCAACCACTATTTCTTTGTTTTTGGTTGTTAAATGGGCCAGTACAGCTTCAAGGTGGTTTACAAACAGATTAAAGTTACCTGCAGGTGCTCGATATACACTTAATATTATGAAAGATTTTTTGTGAAAATCTAATTCTGTTGCACATGCTTCCATATGCTGTTCTAGGCAAAATTTATGAATGTCTATGTTCTTAAATTTATGACAGTTCCTGATGAATGTGGCAACTCCTCCTTTCTCCATTTCTGATCTACAATAGTGAGATGCTAACCTAAACCCTGTAACACTTAAAAGTTCTATACCAGTGGTCACATGATGTTCAGAGAGGCAGATTATGTCAGCTGGGTTTGAAGACTCTAATTCATCTATGCAGATAGTTAATTCATTAATTTTATTTCTCAGTCCTCGAATATTTTGATGCAATAAAGATAGCTGACATTTCACATTGACTGACTTAAAATTGGATGGAGTTAAAATATCTGCTGACAGTTGAAAATTCTTAACCAATGGCTGTTTATGTTGATGTAATAAGCTGGAATTATGTTTTTTGATTTCTTTCTCAAACTGAAGGTTTGTCTCAGTTCTAACCTCTCTTAAAATTTGTTTTCTTTCTGTCCTCCCTACCCTAAAAAAGGGTCTTTTCTGAATCCTATAACCACTGGTATTTTACCACTCATGACAGTGCCTCCCCCCTTTAACTTTCCTGCTATTTCCCCAGCCAATTTACCCTTCCCCTTCCTGTTGAGGTGAAGGCCATGCCTAGTATAATCCCACCTACTGACAGAATCAACATGAACCACACCAATGTGTGACCCCGCACCCGACATGAGCAGCCGTTCCAGCTCCAAATTAACTCTCTTGACAGAAGAGTTCAAATGAGGTCGGTCATGGCGCCCAAGAACAGATACAAACTCAACACTGGTATGCCTCGATGCTGATGCAATCTTCGCCAGGTCACACTCTATGCTGTACCCAGGATCTCTGTCAATACTGTTACCTGCCCCACCCACTATAACCACGGTGTCTTCCTTAGTGAAATCTTTGCAAAGTGATCCTAAATCCTCTGTCACCTGCTCCAGACCAGCACTAGGTTTAAAAAAATTGGTGACCTGGTATTCTGATCCTAGTTCATCCTGCAAGAGTTGGCCAACACCTCTTCCATGGGAACTACCTAACAACAACACTTTCTTTCTCTTTACTGATTTCCCTACATTCTTACTTTTCAATTTGCTGCTGAAAGTTTGTTGTGCCCTGTCTACACCTGTAACTGCTTGAGGCTCACCAGCTTCTAACTGAAGCAACAGGTCAAATCTATTTTCCACATTCACCATAAAGCTGTCAGACAAAGTTCTAGGCCTGTTCCTCCTGTTGCCTGTTGCCACTTCCCACCTCTCTTTACCCTTCTCCCTCCTTAACCTGTCAAGATCTCCCCTGGCCTTGTCTAACTCAGCCTGAAGGGCAGCAATTTTCCCCTCCTGTTCCAGTATCTTCCTATCTCTACTACAAATCCTACAAAACCACTGATGAGTCTCATTTACTTCCCCTATTCCCACGCCACTACAGTCACCCACATGGAAAAAACTACAGCACCCATCACACCAAAGCCCCGACCTAACAATTCTACGGCAAGTCAAGCACTTTTCACTCATGATAAACGTAATAATTTATTAAGAATAAGTCAGTTAAATTACAGATAAACACGAAAATATGGTTACACAAATTTGGCCTATACGCAACTGTGTGTAAACAAAAACAAATGTGCAAAGTTTCTGAAACAACAAGTTAAACTTTACGCTACTTTCCGGAAATGCTAGTTAAATAATGAAGAGGTACGCTAAGTTAAATTGCTGGAGAGAGCAAGGAACAACTAAACGAAATTCTATAGATTTGCTGCAGCAGAACGTAAACAGAAAATACGACTGTACGGTCTTTTCGCGTTTTCTGCTATATTACGTAATGAGAAATGAAACCTTTAATGGTACACTTAAACGGCACACTAATACACTTATTTACCACGTAATCAGTACTAATCTATGTGTTTTATAATCTAAAATAACTTATCTTTACGAGAACACCAAACCTCGCGCTAGTCGCTTGGCTGCAGGGCAGAAAACCCAAAGCAATTCTGGTCGTATGTTAAGTATGTTAGCGCCAAGAAACAATCAATGCCTTCCCTGCACGGGAGCAATGGAGATACCATCGAAGACAGTGCTGCAAAAGCAGAGTTACTAAACACAGCCTTCCGAAATGCCCCTACAAAAGACGATGAAGTAAATATTCCAGAATTCGAATCGAGAACAGCTGCCAACATGAGTAACGTAGAAGTAAATATCCTCGGAGTAGTGAAGCAACTCAAATCACTTAATAAAAGCAAGTCTTCTGGTCCAAACTATATACTAATTAGGTTCCTATCAGAGTATGCTGATGGATTAGCTCCATACTTAATCACATACAACCGTTCGCTCAACGAAAGATCCGTACCCAAAGACTGGAAAAATGAATAGATCACACCAATATTCAAGAAAGGTAGTAGGAATAATCCGCTAAATTACATGCCCATATCGTTAACATCAATATGCAGCAGGATTTTAGAACATATATTGTGTTCGAACATAATGAATTACCTCTAAGAAAATGGTCTATTGATACACAGTCAACATGGGTTTAGAAAACATTGTTCCTTTGAAACACAACTAGCTCTTTATTCGCATGAAGTGCTGAGTGTTATTGACAAGGGGTTTCAGATAGATTCCGTATTTCTGGATTTCCAGAAGGCTTTTGACACTGTACCACACAAGCGGCTCGTAGTGAAATTGCGTGCTTATGGAATATCGCCTCAGTTATGTGACTGGATCTGTGATTTCCTGTCAGAGAGGTCACAGTTCGCTGTAATTGACGGAAAGTCATCGAGTAAAACAGAAGTGATTTCTGGCATTCCCCAAGGTAGTGTTATAGGCCCTTTGCTGTTCCTTATCTATATAAACGATTTTGGAGACAATCTGAGCAGCCGTCTTCGGTTGTTTGCAGATGATGATGTCGTTTATCGACTAATAAAGTCATCAGAAGATCAAAACAAACTGCAAAACGATTTAGAAGAAATATCGAAATGGTGTGAAAAGTGGCAGTTGACCTTAAGTAACAAAAAGTGTGAGGTCATCCACATGAGTGCTAAAAGGAACGCGTTAAACTTCGGTTCCACGATAAATCAGTCTACTCTAAAAGCCGTAAATTCAACTAAATACCTAGGAATTACAATTGTTGTTGTTGTGGTCTTCAGTCCTGAGACTGGTTTGATGCAGCTCTCCATGCTACTCTATCCTGTGCAAGCTTTTTCATCTCCCAGTACCTACTGCAACCTACATCCTTCTGAATCTGCTTAGTGTATTCATCTCTTGGTCTCCCCCTACGATTTTTACCCTCCACGCTGCCCTCCAATACTAAATTGGTGATCCCTTGATGCCTCAGAACATGTCCTACCAACCGATCCCTTCTTCTGGTCAAGTTGTGCCACAAACTTCTCTTCTCCCCAATCCTATTCAATACTTCCTCATTAGTTATGTGATCTACCCATATAATCTTCAGCATTCTTCTGTAGCACCACATTTCGAAAGCTTCTATTCTCTTCTTGTCCAAACTATTTATCGTCCATGCTTCACTTCCATACATGGCTACACTCCATACAAATACTTTCAGAAATGACTTCCTGACACTTAAATCAATACTGGATGTTAACAAATTTCTCTTCTTCAGAAACGCTTTCTTTGCCATTGCCAGCCTACATTTTATGTCCTCTCTACTTCGACCATCATCAGTTATTTTGCTCCCCAAATAGCAAAACTCCTTTACTACTTTAAGTGCCTCATTTCCTAATCTAATTCCCTCAGCATCACCCGACTTAATTCGACTACATTCCACTATCCTTGTTTTGCTTTTATTGATGTTCATCTTATATCCTCCTTTCAAGACACTATCCATTCCATTCAACTGCTCTTCCAACTCCTTTGCTGTCTCTGACAGAATTACAATGTCATCGGCGAACCTCAACATTTTTATTTCTTCTCCATGAATTTTAATACCCACTCCGAATTTTTCTTTTGTTTCCTTTACTGCTTGCTCAATATACAGATTGAACAACATCGGGGAGAGGCTACAACCCTGCCTCACTCCCTTCCCAAACACTGCTTCCATTTCATGCCCCTCGCCTGTTATAACTGCCATCTGGTTTCTGTACAAATTGTAAATAGCCTTTCGCTCCCTGTATTTTACCCCTGCCACCTTTAGAATTTGAAAGAGAGTATTCCAGTCAACATTGTCAAAAGCTTTCTCTAAGTCTACAAATGCCAGAAACGTAGGTTTGCCTTTCCTTAATCTTTCTTCTAAGATAAGTCGTAAGGTCAGTATTGCCTCACGTGTTCCAGTGTTTCTACGGAATCCAAACTGATCTTCCCCGAGGTTGGCTTCTACTAGTTTTTCCATTCGTCTGTAAAGAATTCGTGTTAGTATTTTGCAGCTGTGACTTATTAAGCTGATAGTTCGGTAATTTTCACATCTGTCAACACCTGCTTTCTTTGGGATTGGAATTATTATATTCTTCTTGAAGTCTGAGGGTATTTCGCCTGTTTCATACATCTTGCTCACCAGATGGTAGAGTTTTGTCAGGACTGGCTCTCCCACGGCCGTCAGTAGTTCCAATGGAATATTGTCTACTCCGGGGGCCTTGTTTCGACTCAGGTCTTTCAGTGCTCTGTCAAACTCTTCACACAGTATCGTATCTCCCATTTCATCTTCATCTACATCCTCTTCCATTTCCATAATATTGTCCTCAAGTACATCGCCCTTGTATAGACCCTCTATATACTCCTTCCACCTTTCTGCTTTCCCTTCTTTGCTTAGCACTGGGTTTCCATCTGATCTCTTGATATTCATACAAGTCGTTCTCTTATCTCCGAAGGTCTCTTTAATTTTCCTGTAGGCGGTATCTATCTTACCCCTAGTGAGATAGGCCTCTACATCCTTACATTTGTCCTCTAGCCATCCCTGCTTAGCCATTTTGCAATTCCTGTCGATCTCATTTTTGAGACGTTTGTATTCCTTTTTGCCTGTTTCACTTACTGCATTTTTATATTTTCTCCTTTCATCAATTAAATTCAATATTTCTTCTGTTACCCAAGGATTTCTACTAGCCCTCGTCTGTTTACCTACTTGATCCTCTGCTGCCTTCACTACTTCATCCCTCAAAGCTACCCATTCTTCTTCTACTGTATTTATTTCCCCCATTCCTGTCAATTGCTCCCTTATGCTCTCCCTGAATCTCTGTACAACCTCTGGTTCTTTTAGTTTATCCAGGTCCCATCTCCTTAAATTCCCACCTTTTTGCAGTTTCTTCAGTTTTAATCTACAGGTCATAACCAATAGATTGTGGTCAGAGTCCACATCTGCCCCTGGAAATGTCTTACAATTTAAAACCTGGTTCCTAAATCTCTGTCTTACCATTATATAATCTATCTGATACCTTTTAGTATCTCCAGGGTTCTTCCATGTATACAACCTTCTTTCATGATTCTTAAACCAAGTGTTAGTTATGATTATGTTGTGCTCTGTGCAAAATTCTACCAGGCGGCTTCCTCTTTCATTTCTGTCCCCCAATCCATATTCACCTACTATGTTTCCTTCTTTCCCTTTTCCTACACTCGAATTCCAGTCACCCATGACTATTAAATTTTCGTCTCCCTTCACAATCTGAATAATTTCTTTTATTTCATCATACATTTCTTCAATTTCTTCGTCATCTGCAGAGCTAGTTGGCATATAAACTTGTACTACTGTAGTAGGTGTGGGCTTCGTATCTATCTTGGCCATAATAATGCGTTCACTATGCTGTTTGTAGTAGCTTACCCACATTCCTATTTTCCTATTCATTATTAAACCTACTCCTGCATTACCCCTATTTGATTTTGTGTTTATAACCCTGTAGTCACCTGACCAGAAGTCTTGTTCCTCCTGCCACCGAACTTCACCAATTCCCACTATATCTAACTTCAACCTATCCATTTCACTTTTTAAATTTTCTAACCTACCTGCCCGATTAAGGGATCTGACATTCCACGCTCCGATCTGTAGAACGCCAGTTTTCTTTCTCCTGATAACGACATCCTCTTGAGTAGTCCCCGCCCGGAGATCCGAATGGGGGACTATTTTACCTCCGGAATATTTTACCCAAGAGGACACCATCACCATGTAATCATACAGTAAAGCTGCATGCCCTCGGGAAGAATTACGGCTGTAGTTTCCCCTTGCTTTCAGCCGTTCACAGTACCAGCACAGCAAGGCCGTTTTGGTTATTGTTACAAGGCCAGATCAGTCAATCATCCAGACTGTTGCCCTTGCAACTACTGAAAAGGCTGCTGCCCCTCTTCAGGAACCACACGTTTGTCTGGCCTCTCAACAGATACCCCTCCGTTGTGGTTGCACCTACGGTACGGCTATCTGTATCGCTGAGGCACGCAAGCCTCCCCACCAACGGCAAGGTCCATGGTTCATGGGGGGGGGGAATTACAATTACAAACAATTTAAATTGGAAGGAACACACAGAAAATGTTGTGGGGAAGGCTAACCAAAGACTGTATTTTATTGGCAGGAAACTTAGAAAATGTAACAGACCTACTAAAGAGACTGCCAACACTACGCTTGTCCGTCCACTTTTAGAATACTGTTTCACGGTGTGAGATCCTTACCAGATAGGACTCACTGAGTACATTGAAAAAGTTCAAAGAAAGGCACCACGTTTTGTATTATCACGAAATATGGGAGAGAGTGTCACAGAAATGATACAGGATTTGGGATGGACATCATTAAAAGAAAGGCGTTTTTTGTTGCGACGGAATCTTCTCACAAAATTCCAATCACCAACTTTCTCCTCTGAATGCGAAAATATTTTGTTGACACCGACTTACATAGGGAGGAACGATCACCAAGATAAAATAAGGGAAATTAGAGCTCATACGGAAAGATATAGGTGTTCATTCTTCCCGCGCACTATATGAGATTGGAATAATAGAGAATTGTGAAGGTGGTTCGATGAACTCTCTGCCAGGCGCTTAGATGTGATTTGCAGAGTATCCATGTAGATGTAGATGTTTACTTTTTGATTAAATTTATGCATATTTCCCTCACAACACGGATTAAATCAAGAACTCATTTGTTCATATTTTACCAAATTTAAGCCATCGTGGTACCCAATGTAGCCATGGACACAACCAACCATGTACGTGCTAGTGGTAAGTGAACTCTGTCCAAGTAATTTTTATAGAAATTGTGCAAAATAGTCCAAGGAACATGGAATTAATTAACTAGCTATGTCTCAATTAATAAAATGGTCCGGGCTGTTATGCCACATTTGACTGGATTTCACATTTAAAACCAATGTTTCATCCCCACTTGTGGAGCACATTTTCAGGAGGAATTGTAGCTTCTATGAGTGTCTGATTCACACCCTCGCTCATACTGACTGCAGAAAAATTCTGTTCACCTGTGTTTACATGCAATGGCATGATATGACAGTTTTGAATACCCAAATGCAATTGGCTGTAGCTGAGTGCCATCGTCCACTGTTGTTATTACCCCAAGGGGGACACCTTCAACACCGGAATCCATATGCCATTCAATTTCACACCATCCTCCTTCCTACGGAAATTCCCTGGGAATTTCACAATCTCGATGGCCTCTCTGTATAGTGTTTCATGGTGTGTACCTGTGGCTGCCTGTACTTGAATCTTATCAAAATGAATGTGGTGTTCTCCTAGCTGCAAAGCATGCTCTGCAACAGCTGCTCTGTCAGTCTCCCCCTTCTGCAATTGCCCTTGTGCTTGCTCTTCGTCATTTTTTGACCATTCTTTTTGTAGTATGCACACACACACACCTCCCAACAACTACAAGGAAACCAATGAATTTCTGCTTTTTCTAAAGGTTGACGAGCATCCTTGGTCAATTTAAGTTATCTTGTATCTTCCTGGTGGGTTTGTATATTACTGCGATATTCCGTTTTTCAAAGATTTTTCCTATGTGGTCACTAACGTCTTAAATGAAAGGCAGAAAACTTTCGATTTCATAGTCACTTGTCCATCACTATGATTTCTGCATGGTGGTCTTAACACAGTTTTTAACTCAGCAGACCAATAACCATTCTTGAGCAATGGATTGGTGAGATGGTTTAATTCTGTGTCAAGCAACTCTGGTTCACAGACATTCCTTGCTCTATCCACCAAAGTGTTTATGATGCCTCGCTTTAGTTGTGGGTGGTGGTTCAAGTCCCACACTAGGTAACAGTCTGTGTACGTGGGTTTTCAGTAAAGTGTGTAGCCTAAGCTACCATTTTCTTTCTTGAGAACTAGTACATGAGGAAAATTTAATCTTCTGCCTGCCTCCTCCATGGCAAACTGAATCTTCACACTGATCTATTGAGATGTTTGTGAAAACAACCAAGTTCTTTTCTGCGATGCCTCCACAAAACAAATGTATCATCCACATAATGCAACCAAATATTTGGTTTCTTGTTGGCAGTTTCCAATACCTGCTCCTCAAATTTTTCCTTAAAGATATTTGTTGCCATACCATCTGTCTGCTCACAGAACTCATCGGTCCATTTGAAATAAGTGGCTGTGAGGCAATATGTAAACAGTTCTGCAATATCAGGAGGAAAAATCCAATTCAATTCAATTGTTGCAACACCTCATTGAGCAGAACCATAGTGAATAGAGGTACAACATCAAAACTAATTAATATGTCCTCCAGCTGAACCACTATGCTGTTTAATTTACTGATAAAATCTGCCGAATTCTCGATACACAAATCCGATCAGCCCATGTATGATCGTAATAATGTTGTCAAGAACTTGGCAATCGAATAGGTGGGTTAACCAATAGCTCTCACTACAGGTCTTGGAGGAACATGTTCTTTGTGCACCTTCGGCAAACCATGAAGTCTTGGTGGTAGCGCAACTGAATTGAACAGACTTTTCTGAACACTCTGTCCAATAGAAGACTTTTGTATCAACAATATTACGGTTCTGATAACTTCATCAGTAGGATGTTAAGAAATGTCTATATGTTAGCAGATCTAATTAGTCGTTAATCTTACTATGACAGTTGGTCACATTCAAAAGAACCATCAGCTTTCCCTTGTCAATGTAATACTAACGTACTCATTCAAGCATTTTATGGCATCCACCTCACCCATAGTTAAATTACTTTTTGGAGGCTTTGTGTGAGACAATACTCTTACAGCTTCTATATGGATTTCTTTAGCTGTAACTGTGTCCACACTACAAAAGATTGCTTCTATGCTGGCTACGATAGCCACAATGAACAATGCAGATGACATGGCCAATTGCTCTCAGGTATTCAAAACTCGTGAAGTCATGCCACCGCACAGAAGCATGCGTAAACAGAATTTACTGCAGTCAGCAGTGAGCCAGAGTGTGAATTAGACACTCAAAGAAGCTACAATCCCCTTTGAAAATGTCCTCCGCAGAAGGGGACAAAACACTGGGTTTAAATGTGAAGTACATTCAACCACGGCATGACAGCTTGGGACATTTTATCAATTTATTATTACATTTGTTATCTGATGATGAGAGATCTGTGCTTGACAAGTGCGGAAATTTTGCAATTACTCTGCAAGTTGTGCCTATGGAAGAAATCACAGCCAGTGTAGAAGCAGACTTTCATTGAGAGGACAAGGTTACAGCTGAAGAAATCTGTATAGAAGATTACATAAAACCACCAAAAGGTAATTTAACTATGGGTGAGAGGAATGCCATAAAATGCCTGAATGAGGATGACAGTATTATCATTCTCCCCGTTAACAAGGAAAATGCTATGATTGTTTTGAATGTGATATACCATCACAGTAAGATTAACGACTTATTAGATCTGCTAACATATATGCAACTGCTAAATGAGCCCACTGATTAAAGTTCTCAGAACCATTATGTGGTTGATAAAAGAGTCATCTATTGAAGAGAACATTCAGGAAAGACTGTTCAATTCAGCTGCACTACCAGCAAGACTTTATGAGTTGCCAAAGGTGCACAAATAACATGTTCCTCTAAGGGCTATTGAGTCACCTTCTTTAACTTCCGTCTGGCCATTTTTAAATCACGTGAACCATTCGTAACACTGAATATAGCTTAAGCACTCATCACCATAGGGTTCCTGCTCCATTTGGTGTGGCTCTGTCAAGGTTTTCTTGTGTTTCACGCAAAATGTAAAGCAGATGCGTTGCTCCTCTAACTCTGCCACTTCAAAATTCGCAAACTGTGACACAACATTCTGCTCAATAGAGCGGTGAACAATAACGAAGAGAGACACAACAGTGAAACTTCCAGCAGTTACACATTAAACACAGGTGTGTACAGGGATGCCATCCATATTTTGCACCAACACACCATTGGCACAAAATTACGAGTGTTCCAGAAATTTTGAACAGGCCTCGCAAACCCAGTGTTTCATCCCATAAGTGGAGTACATTATCAAGGGGGATCATAGCTTCTTTGTGTGTGCGATTCACACCCTGGCTCACTATTGACTGCAGCAAAATTCTGTTTATGCGTGCTTCCATACAGTGGCGTGATGTCACATGTTTTGGAATACCCGAGTGCAATTGGCTATCATCCACTGTTGCTTTCACCTCATGATGGAAGAGTGGCACACATAGTCTTCAGTACCGAAATCCATATGCCATTCAATTTCATGCCCTCCTTCCTACTGAAATTCTTTGGGTGTTTTACAATCTCTCTCACCTCACTGTATAGCGTTTCATGGTATCTGCCTGTGGCTGCCAGTACTAGAGTCCTATCAAATGAGTGTGGTGGTCTCCTAGCTTCCTAGCTACAAAGAATGTTTTGCAACAGCTGATCTGTCAGTCTCCCCCCTTCTGCAATTGCCACTATGCTCTTCTAATTGTGCTTTTTTTTTTTTTTTTTTTTTTTTAGTTCCCACGTACACTTCCCAACTACTACATGGAAACCTATAAATTCTTACTTTTTCAGTGGTTGACGAGCATCCTTGACCAATTTTAGGCAATCTCATGTTTGTAGATTACCATGATGTTCCCTTTTTCAAAATTTTTCCTGTGTGGTCAGTAACGTCCTTAATAAAGGCAGGAAAACTTTCGTTTACCTCAGCGGACAAATAACCATTCTCGGTCAATGCGGTTATGAGATGTTTTAATTCTGCATCAAGAAGCTCTGGTTCGTAGATGTTTCTTGCTTTATCTGGCAAGGTTTTTATGATGCCTTGCATTAGTTGTGGGTGGTGGTTCAAATTCCACACTAGGTAACAGTCTGTGTGCATGGGTGTGTAGCCTAAGCTACCATCTTCGTTCTTGAAAACTAGTGCATCAAGAGAATTTAATCTTCCACCTGCCTCGTCCATGGTAAACTCAATCTCCAGATTAATCCTGTTGAGATGTTTGTGAAAATGATCTAGTTCCTCTCTGCCATGCCTCCACAAAACAAATGTTTCATCCACATGCAAGAACCAAATATTCAGTTTCTTGTTGGCAGGAGTGTTGTTTGAGGGATTAGTTCAACATGAATTCGTGTCACAGGGACAAACTGTTAATTAATGGTACTATCAGGATGTGTTGTGATGCCTGTGAGAAAATGTAACAAGGAAACGGCTTGAAATGTGGTGAGATAATTTATGGCTCTTGCATCACAATAATGCACCCGCACGTCATTCATCCCTGTTGGTGCATGACTGTTTGGGGGGGGGGGGGGGGGGGGGTAAAAATCACTGTGCTGCCTCATCCTCCATACCCTCCAGACCTGGCCCCTGTGGACTTTTTTTTATTTCCGAAGTCGAAAATTCCATTGAAAGGACGGATATTAGCAACAATAGACGAGGTAAAAGAAAATTTGCAGATGGCACTTACTGCGATCCAGCAGGAGGCATATCAAGACTGCTTCTGAAAAGGGAAACAGTGTTGGGAGAGGTGTATCAATTGTGGAGGAGAATATAAGTAAAAGGTAAGCACAGAAAAATTTGGCAGACAAAGTTCCAGAATTGTTTGAACAGATGTAAATAAGTAATTCATTCAACCATGGCATTTGATTAACTGTGACATTTCTGATCATAAACGTTTTTGTTCTACAACTAGCTGTGTCTGCATCACTTTTTTCAACGACATGCAAAAATAATTAAAACAAAATATCTGTGTTATATAAGGGGCGTTCAAAAAGAAATGAGCCGGAGTCTGGAGGGTAATATCATAACGTGTGTAATGAGGTGTGGTTGCGACCAGAGCGTGGAAGTTCACAGCCCATCGCTGGAGGGCACGTGACTATACAGAGCTAGCAGCAGCATGCATCAATCGTCCAACACGGCCAGTCGCAGTGCAAACAGTGACATGGCAGTGTCAACAGAAGAGCAAAGAGGTGTTATTCGTTTTCTGACAGTGGAAGGAGTCAGAGGAATGGAGATTCATCGACAAATGTCATAAGTGTACGACGAACACTGCATGTCCCTTTTAAGGGTCAAGGCATGGCACAAGTGCTTCAGGGAAAGACGGCTGTCGTTAGCCGATGATGCACAGCCTGGAGCACCACACTGCATTACCGATGACATCGTCCAGCTGGTGGATGCACTCATTACCCAGGACTGCCAAGTGACAGTGAAAGCCATAGCCACTGTGGTCGGATTGAGCATCGGAAGTATTCACGCCACCATGAAGGAATGACTGCACATGCGCAAAGTTGTGTCCAATGGATGCCCTATAGTCTTCAACCACACCAGTAACCACGTTGAATGGCCCACTGTCTTGCTCATCTGCGGCGCTATGCCTGGGAAGGGAATGCGTTCCTGGTATGAGTGGTGGGTGGAGATGAGTCATGGCGTCATCACTTCGAACCAGAATCAAAACAGCAAAGTCCTTCGAACCAGAATCAAAACAGCAAAGTCCCTCGTGGAAGCATCCAGGGGTCACAAAATGCATAACTTATGAGCTATGTACACATTTGCACTAGAAGAGATATGTCCCACAGTAGCAAAGATGAACAAATTTTCATAGCTCTTAATGTACGTTATGCATTTTAGAGCCCTTACCTACTAGACTTTTCTGCTTTAAATAATCTTTCCTGTCATATCCCTGAATATCAACCATTCTTCCTCGGATACCCTATATATTATTTATAAATATCCTCCACCATGTTTTCCTGTTTGTATGTGAAGGCTAATTTCAGGAACTACTGTAGGAATTTTGATACAGCTTCCACTAATAAACAGACTGACTCACAAGGAAAGTTAGAGTGTATAATCTATTTCCCCTTCACCAGACACGTCATCCAGCTGTAGATACTTAGCGCTACCCATGCAAAGCCAGTGTCTGGCTCAAGTGACATTATAAACAAGAAATGAAACTATTAAGGATTTCTGATTGTATCATCAATCGAACTGACTGTAGCTTGCATTGCAACACACAAAATGTCACTCCGCTCATGCCTTGACAGAAGGGACACACAACAAAAATATGTTTCACCAGGATCTGTGAAGGCTGAATGGCAAGTTATTAGGATGTCTTTTGCACAAAAATAAATCCAAATGTTGCCTCAAAATTTAGGCAATAATCTGATCTATTCACACACAAAGAACAACCAAACAAGTTGCCATTTTACCCTACATGGATAAAAGGAAATGGATGTGTTCTGTACTCTATCTGGCAATAGGTTTGAGCAGAGTAACCTGTTATAATGTGTCTCAACATACAACAGTCGTAGAAATGGAAGACTGGTCAGCTTTGAAAGAAGCCCTATCCATGTTGTGGGCACAAATTTATTTGCACCACTTCATCTACTAGATGTGAAATCTGTTTTCTTTGTACCCTCCTCCAATGGTCCCACTGGTTCGTACCAACTATTATTCTTGCCTCGTTCAGGCCCATTACATTTTGTTAGAGCCTTACATTACCAGTAGGACTACCAACGTGCTTTGCAAATATTATCCAAACTCGGTTACTATTTGCTATTTGTATGTATTATCACCATGGTTCCACTAATTATGCCATTCAACACTGAGTCTGGTAGCCGCATGCTGTTTGGTATGTATCTCAATGCATTATTATTATTATTATTATTATTATTATTATTATTCTGTCAATGGGATTGTGGAAACATCAAGTCTATTAGCGTTAGGGAAACAGTGTAATTCGAAACTGAACATTTCACAATTAGCGGTGTTGGGATGAATCAAATCACGCAGAACAATATCTGTCAGAGGGGTAATGTGCGTTAGGTGGAACAGCACACTGGACTGATGCCGTGCTTATATTGTATGCACTGTCCAATAGACAGGGACTAGTGAGCGGAGTAACGCGCCCGTGACAGACTCCAATGTACATGCATACACATATTGAATTTTCTCATTGTAAACCTCTAAACCAGTGTGGCAGTTGTATGGCATACACAAATGATGAATATGATTCTGGTCCTTGGTGCATCTGGTAACTGGGCTGGTGTTGCTGCTCATAATATGCTTCTAGATAGCCTTGTCAACACCATCCAGATAAAAATGTGTTTCGTCTTCTGGAGCTGCGCCTTCAGGAGTCAGGTTATCTCCTACCACCATCGCATGACAGAGGTTGTCCATGGACTCGCCATACTCCAGCTACTAAGGAAGCTATTCTGGAGGTCATACACCAAGAACCTCAGCAAAGTACACGTAACATAGCAAGGCAGCTGTGTGTCTCGCAACACCCAGTCGTTAACATGATGCACGAGCATGGACCGCACCCCCTATCATTTCATTATGCTTTCACGCAACGCCTGCATCCTGCAGATCGCCATCAGTGGCTGCAATTCTGTGAATTGTTCCAACAACAACAGGAAGTCAACGATGACTTCGTGTATACCGTAATATGGTCAGATGAAGCAGCATTCACTTATGAGAGTGTCCTCAATATGCACAGTGCCCACCATTGGTGTGAGGTTAACCCGCACATCACCTGCGACCGTGGGTATTAAGTTCACTTTGGTATCAACGTCTGTGCCAGGATATTGGGGGACAGGTGTTTGGACTCCTACATGTTGCCTGACCAGTTGACTGCACAAAGGTATCATGCATTCCTCTCAAACTATCTGCCTGATGCGCTGGACGATGTTCCATTACATGTTCAGCAGAGGATATGGTTCCCACATGATGGTGCACGTCCACACTGTGGAATTAATGTGCGGCAGTATTTGGACAAAACATTTCCAGGGAAATGGCTCAGAACTGGAGGTCCAGTTGTATGGCCACTGCATTCACCTGACCCAAATCCCCTGGATTTCTTCCTGTGGGGACACCTGAAGGAGCACGTGTACTATACTCCGCCGACGAATGTGGACAAATTGGTAGTATGTGTTCATGCTGCTCTTGTTACTGAGGAAGTAGCTTTGCTGTGTTGGGTCCAGAGCTGTATGATCCAGAGGGTTGCACAATGTTGGGACATGCAGGGATGTCACTTTGAGCATCTGTTGTTCTGCGGACAACGTATTCTCTTGTGAAGGTCATGCGGTCATTAATATGGACATTATCATCGTCACTGGTTGCTAATATGCGACATCTGAGCGCTCATAAATAAAATGAAAAGTAGATGTTGTGCTACTGTACTGTGCTATCATCTTTTGCATCTCGAAATTGGTATTGTTTTTGTAGTATTCTGCCCTATGACAGGTCATTTGCTTCAACTGTCTATTTCTTATTTGTCTAACCACCGATTTGTTGTGTTCAGCATTACAAAATGTAGTAAATTTAGGATACATGTGACCTAAGAAACAGTGTATATTAAGTATGAAATGTCAAAACGAAATTAGCAAATAAAAAAATATGCCCCCAACCCAGGATCGAATCCTCGACTCCTGCATGATGACCCAAAACTGTATCCACTGCACCAACCGTACAGCATAACAAATAGGTGCTAACAGAGTTAGTTACCATACTTGTGGTTACAGTGTTGTCAGATTGCCACTCTTTAAAGTCCTTTTTCTGCCGGATGTACTCACCGGTCGAAATTTTGTGACAGCCATTTTTTTTATCGCTGCCCCCCCTTTTTTTTTCGCAAAACTGCTATGGCCATTAGCACCCAGTCTGTGGCTTAGGTAAAAAAAAAAAAAAAAAAAAAAAAAAAAAAAAAAAAAAAAAAAAAAAAAAAAAAAAAAAAAAATGGAAATCAGCAGCAATGGGAGCGAAACTCGAAAAGAAAAAGTGGGGAAACTAAAAAACAGAAGAAAAGCTTAGAAAACCACTATAGAAGGGGAGGTTGTTTTCCCCAAAAAGAGTTTCAAATGACCGACGTCATCTCACTGACACTGATAAACTTGAGGACGAGATCGGCTGAGCATGTGTCATCTGCTAAAATGGAAGACATATAAGGCGACAACTGTAGACGGGCGCAAGCAGAGTAAAATAGGAGCACTCACGTAAGAGGTGTCTCACCGTCCACAGTTGAGAGCAGTGGGGACAAGAGGGCGAGGATTGTCACTTAAATGATGTCGATGGCTAAAAAGATGGTGCCCTATCTGGAGTCTAGTTAAAATTACCTCCTCCCGACGACGAGCTTGGGAGGAAGAGGTCCAAGCACAGGGAAGAGCTTTCACGTCCCGCAATTTATTATTGGAAAGTGTAGACCAATGTGCGTGCCATAAAAGAGAAACACGGTGAAAGAAAACACTCTGTAGATCGGCGAAGGGAACCATGCGAACAGCAGGCCGAGGAAGAGAGACTGCAGCCTTGGCCTCGTTTCCACGGACACCAACCTGTCCTGGGATCCAGAGGAATGCCACAGAGAAACCCCCCAAATGGAGCACGTGGAGGCAGTCCTGAATCCAGTAGACAGAGGGTGGACAGGATAAAGAGCTTGGAGGCTGAGGAGAGAGCTGGGAGAAAATGGTTCAAATGGCTCTGAGCACTATGGGACTTAACATCTGTGGCCATCAGTCCCCTAGAACTTAGAACTACTTAAACCTAACTAACCTAAGGACATCACACACATCCATGCCCGAGGCAGGATTCGAACCTGCGACCGCAGCAGAGAGAGCTGGGAGAATTTGAGAATATAATATACTGTATTCGCTGATGGCGATGGATGTATTTGACAGCCTGGAGAACAGCGTAAAGCTCCACAGTAAAAACCGGACACTGGTCGAGAAGCCGAAATTGATTAGGGGTGTCACCAACAATATAGGCACTCCCAACACCAAATGATGTTTTTGAGCCGTCAGTGTAAATAAATGAGGCATCCTTCATTTGTGCGCATAGAGCAGCAAATTCCTGACAATAAATGAGAGAAGGGGTACCATCCTTGGGAAGCTGACAAAGGTCACGGAGCAGGCAGGTCCGGGGGCAGAGACAAGGCAGTGCTGTACCCCCAGTTGTCAAGAAAGATTTAGGAAAGTGGAAGGAAAGAGAACGCAGCAGTTGATGGAAGTGGATTCCCGGTGGCAGTAGAGAGGAAGGGCGGCCTGCATACCCTAAATCCAAGGAGGCGTCGAAAAAAAGGACATTGGACAGATTAGCAGGCATGGAAGACAGATGGCTAGTGTAACGACTCAGAAGGACAGCCCACCGATTGGACAGTTGAGGTTCAGCAGTCTCAGCATAAAGGCTTTCCACAGGGCTGGTATAAAAAGCTCTAGATGCTAAATGCAACCCGCGGTGGTGGACAGAGCCGAAACACCGAAGAATAAACGGCCAAGCAGAGGAGTAAACTATGCTTCCATAGTCCAATTTTGAGTGCACTAAGGTGTGATAGAGGTGGAGAAGGACCACTTGGTCCGCTCCCCAGGAGGTACCATTCAGAACACGGGGGGTGTTGACGGATCGCAGACAGTGAGCCGAAAGATAGGAAACGTGGGAGGACCAACACAGTTCTCTGTCAAACATAAGACCCAAGAATTTAGCGATGTACGCGAACGGAAGGTTGACAGGGTCTAGGTGTAGGGAAGGCAGAAGAAACTCCGTACGACACCAAAATTGACACAAATGTTCTTACTGGGAGAAAATCAGAAGCCGGTTTTGATGCTCCAAGAGTGGAGGCGATCGAAACATCCTTCAAGACATCATTCAAGAAGGCTGGTCCATTGAGAGCTGTAGTAGATCGCAAAATCGTCCACAAAGAGGGAGCCCGAGACATCGGGAAGGAGACAATCCATAATTGGACTTATGGTGATGGCAAACATTACAACACTTACCACGGAGCCCTGGGGTACCCCATTTTCTTGGGAGGAAGTGCGGGAGACAGTAGTGTTCAACCGCACTTCAAATGTGCGCTCTGCCATAAATTCATGAATAAAAAGGGGCAGCCGACCTCGAAAGCTCCAAGAGAACAGTGTGTGGAGAATGCCTGTCCTCCAACAGGTATCGTATGCTCTCTCAAGATCAAAAAATATTGCTACCGTTTGGCGTTTCCTGAGAAAATTGTTCATGACATAAGTGGAGAGAGCAACAAGATGGTCAACTGCAGAACGATGCTATCGGAAACCGCATTGGGCAGGTGTTAAAAGACTTCGGGATTCCAGCCACCACGCTAAACTGTAATTCACCATATGCTCCAAAACCTTACATACACTACTCGTGAGAGAAATGTGGCAATAGATAGAGGGGAGATGTTTGTCCTTTCGAGGTTTCGGAACAGGAATGACAATAGCTTCCCACCATCTTCTGGGAAAAGTACTGTCGGTCCAAATTCGATTATAAAGGCGAAGTCGGTAATGCAAACTATGGTATGACAAATGCAGCAACATTTCGATGTGGATACCACCCGGTCCTGGGGCGGAAGAGTGAGAAGAGGAGAGTGTGCGTTGGAGTTCCCACATGGAGAGAACAGTATTACAGTTTTCGCTATTTTGAGAGGAGAAAGCAAGAGAGCGCACTTCCGCTGCACGTTCCTTTGGGAGAAAGGTTGGAGAGTAATTTGAAGAGCTAGAAATCTCAGAGTGTTGACCCAATGAGTTAGAAATTGCGATGGGGTCCACTAAGGTATCATGTGCATCAGTGAGCCCAGAGGTCGGGGAGAAACTAGGCACGCCAGATAACCGTCGAATTTGACTCCAAACTTCTGAGCAGCGAGTGAAGGTGTTAAAAGAGCTAGTAAAGAAGTCCCAGCTTGCCTTCTTGCTATCGCAGATGACACGACGGCATCGCGCACGTAACTGCTTGTAGTGGAGACAGTTGGCCAAAGTAGGATGGTAGCGAAGAGCGCGTCGCCGCTCACGTATTGCATCACGCACGCCTCATTCCACCAAGGAACGGGGGGGGGGGGGGGGGGGAAGGGGGGGGGGGGGGGGGCAGGGGAAATCGGAGGTGGGAGGTATTGAACATTTCGCGGCTGTATGAATAACTTCTGTAACATGAGTGACCTGATTGTCAACGCTAGGAAAGTGACGGTCATGGAATGTCGCTAGAGACAAAAAAAGTGGCCAATCGGCTCGGGCAAACTTCCAGCGTCTCGGGTGCAGAGATGGCAGTTGTGGCTGCAATCGAAGGACACATGGAAAATGGTCACTTGAGTGTGTATCAGCAAGAGCGAACCATTCAAAGTGCTGAGCTAGCTGAACAGTACCTACCGAAAGGTCCAAATGAGAGAAATTCGTCTTGGAGGCAGACAAAAATGTAGGTTCCCCAGTGTTGAGGCAAACGTCAATCAATAGGGAGCCTTGCGGACAGGGATGCGGAGATCCCCAAAGCGGGTGGTGGGCACTGAAGTCCCCAACCAGCAAATAGGGGGGTGGGAGATGACCAGGGATATGAAGGAGATCAGCTCTTGTCATCAGTGTGGACGATGGAATGTATATGGTACAAAGAGAGAAGGTGTATCCAGAAAAGGAAAGACGGACAGCAACAGCTTGGAAGGAACTGTTTAAGGGGATTGGGTGATAATGGACAGTATCATGGAGAAGAATCATAAGTCCACTGTGTGCCAGAGGGCCATCAACTGAGGGGAGATCAAACTGGACTGACTGGAAAAGAGGGAAAACAAAGCAATCGTGGGGATGCAACTTTGTTTCCTGAAGCCAGAATGACCGGTGAGTAGGATCGTAAGAGGATCAACAATTCATCCTGATTGGCTCTAATGCCGTGGATATTCCAATGGATAACTGACATAGGATGGACAGAAAAGGGAAGAATCTTACCACGGTTGCTCCCAACTCAACGACTGCTGAGAGCCGGCAGCCGACAGCACGGAATGGCATTCAGCCAAAGGCAGGAGATCCTGATCCATAGGTCGTTCGGGGGCAGCTCCCGCCACCAGCGGTCGGCCAGTCGATCGGCTGCCAGCAGTGCGCCTTGGCGACACGAAAGATGGCCGAGGGCCGTTACCACCAGGTGGCACTGTAGATGAGACATGCCGTGGCGGAGAAGGAGAGGAACTTGGTTTCTTATGAGCCTTCTTGGAAACAGGACGTTAATATGAGTGAGGAATCGACGTTTGTGAAGTTGGGGTACGTAAAAAAAATCTTCGCGAGTAGGCTCTTTTTGGAAGTCCGGGTTTCTGATTTTGGGGCTCATGATTTAGCAGGAGCCGATGAAGGGTGAGCCGTAGAGTGAGCAGGTGATAGTGGGAAGGTTGAACGGGCAATCTTGGCACTGGCTGATCTGATGACCGTGGCACTAAAGGTGAGATCATAAGTCTGTGTGGCTGCCTCCTTAGTAGGCCAAGGAGATGCAAGGACAGTGCAGTATTTACCTGCTGGAGGCACAGTGGGCTTTCTACTGGCGAATAACTTAAGAGCAGCAACTGTAGACACCTTTCCTTCACTCAGATTTCCTGAATAATTCGTTCATCTTTGAAAATAGGGCAATCTCTAGAGGAAGCAGCATGGTCACCCATACAGTTGATGCAACGAGGGGATGGAGGTGGACAAGCACCCTCATGGGCATCCTTGCCACACGTAACACATTTGGCCGGGTTGGAACACAACTGGCTGGTATGATTAAACCACTGACACTGATAGCAACGTGTAGGATTGGGGATGTAAGGGCGAATTGAAATTATCTCATAGCCCACTTTAATGTTCGATGGAAGTTGTCATACGTCAAGAAGAGAGTACGGGTCGGTACCAAGTCCTTGTCAACCCTTTTAATGACTTGATGTGCAGCCATTACACCCTGGTCAGACAGGTAGTTTTGAATGTCCGCATTGGACAATCCATCGAGTGAATGTGTATAAACCACCCGGAGTGATGAATATGAAGTGTGGTGTGCTTCCACCCAGGCAGGAAAAGTGTGTAGCAGTGTATGCAGCAATTTTTGTGCCTGGAGGGCACTGACTGTTTCTAACAACAAGGTACCATTTTGTAATCGGGTACAAGACTTTACAGGACCTGCAATGGCTTTGACACCTTTCTGAATAATGAAAGGGTTGACTGTGGAGAAGTCTTTACCTTTGTCAGACCAAGAAACAATGAGGAACTTTGGCACTGATGGAAGAATTGTCCGTGGCTGTGACTCATCTAGCTTTCGCTTGTGGGCAGAAGTTGTAGACATAGAGGAAACCATTGCAAAAGTATCCCCCATGATTACTGGCATCTTTGATGGCGCGCTCCTTCCTCGTGGGAGGCCTCTCTGAGGGCACTCATGCCTTAGGTGTTTGTCCACACCTCAGGTCACACCTCCCGAGAACGGACACAGGGACCAATCGGCACGTCGGAAGGTACCAGCTTGGGTAATCACCCCTCCCTGGGTCTGGCCGTTACCAGGGGGTACATATGTGTCCTACCTGTTCACCTGGGGTGGGGAATTATGCGTTACTCCAGCACAGGCTATGTGTGGGAATGCGTGGGTCAGCATTTAGACACACACAGGGGGGAAAGAAAGAGAAAGTGAGGAAGAAAGAAAAGGAAAGAAGAGAGGTCTCAAACACCGCAGCGGAGAAGAGGGTAAAGAGAAGAAGCAAGGAAAAGAGAAGGACAAAGGAAGGACAGAGACTTTCCACCATAGAAAGCAAAGGAGAGAGAGTGTCTTACAGTTACAAGCGTCCATCTCCGGATGTAGGCATGAAATATACTCCCATAGAGGGAGAAGGGGAAGGGAATGGAAGGGAAGAGGCTTGGGGGGGGGGGGATGTGGGAAAGGAAGGTATGCAGCCCGGAAAGGAAAGAGAGCCGCACAAGCTCGGGGTCCCGTGCTCGCCACGCATGTATCCACAAAAGAGTTGTGGACCCCCTGAAGGTATTGCTGGCATGTGAGGAGTTGCAGTGTGAAGCCTGAGTGCTCGAATTTCACTTAAGGTGTCCCTTATTTTCTGAGTTCAATATTTATAAGTGCTCACCCTCCAATATTGTTTGAATGCCTCCAAAATACGTTTGCACAAAATTTTGTTGCGACTGGAGCACTGTAACTCGTGCTGACTTAGTGCGAACTTGACTGTATGAGGAACATGATATTCCACATTGTTCGCCGACGTCGCGCTGACACCACCTCAGAATATCTGTATGTGCACATGATGTAGTGCAGTCAGTTGTTTCCTCCCCCCCCCCCCCCCCCCCCCAGTTGCTACTTTAGATGTGACTTCAATTACACAGCACCACGAAGCATGCGTTTTTAATAAGAAAGAGAGAGAGAACACCAGACAAATGGACACAAATTACCATCACACGAGCGCTGGAAGTTTTACTTTATGACATGTGGGAAAGAAAATTAGCAGTTTGTGAAAGTGCTAATCTTGTGATTGGGGTGTGCATTATAATTTGGGAGAAAGTAAGAATCTCAACTAGAGTTACTCAGTATTGTTAAAAAAAAACTTATTAATGTACATACAGTGAAGGGAAAATTGCAAAAAAGTGTCAAGATGTGTTTAAGCACTACAAAAAAAAGTTTATACGTAATTTGGAGAATTTATTTGATATTGCACATACCAACATTCTACAAACAAACAAGTTGGAAGAAGACAGGATGGTTTTACTTTGACAGAGAGAGCCAGGGCATAAAGGTCACCTTGCAGGAGTAGACTGAATACTTGAGGATAAAGGAGAAAGGGAGAGGCACAGAAAACTGGAAGAATGGAAGAGGCAAGAAAAACACAACAGCACAGCATCTACTACTTTTGCCGAGCTTCCTTCTTCTTCATTTGAAGAATCAGGTAAAGCACTTTCCAGTTCGGATGGATTTGACGTTGGCGATGTTGAGTTTTTAAAATGTACTTCTGAGAGTAGTTCATTTGAGAATGTTGAAGGGCGAGATACTACAGATTTTATTACCAAAAAATTAGGGACTGCCTTGGAAGAGATTCTGTACGTATTCTCCAGGCGACAGCAGAGGAACTTGGTCACAATACTGAAAAGCTCTGAATTAACAAATCTTCTCTAAATAAAAGCAGATAGAAAGAGAGAAAAGAAGGTTGTTGTAATTTCCCATGCCATCATCACATATATGAACTTATTTTAAAAAGTGTATTTTAATGTAAAGCAGTCTTGCCATATCAATGTTTAGATATTTACAGGAAAACTGGAGAATTGTCAGTGTCAGTAATTTTCAAACACTGGAAAAAGAGATTGTGGATTTGTTTTTTAATGAGACAGTAATTAAGGAGATATTACAGTTTCATGAGAGTGAATTAGATAAACAAACAGCAAGAGGTGATTACCACGAACTCATTAAGCTCTGTATAATATTTGTGGAAGGAGACTTTGAAAAAAAATTTCTACTTGACCACTGCATCATGCAACACGGATCGCAAGAGCAATTTATTGCTTAAAAATGTTTCTACTAAAATCACAATTTGAATTAGCCACTGAAAATAAAAATGCATTGAGAGACCTGTCTTTCTTCATTGTACGTGTTTAAGACAAACCATGGCTTCAGTGAACTAGAGCAACAAAAGCTCCTAATCTGAATCTCTCTGCCTCTTAAAAGAACTGAAATTATATGAAAGGATAGATTCCATGGTATCAAAATTAACTATAGGGAAATTTAGTCATCATTTGTTTATTTATTAGAACAGTTCTGTCTCTTTTTTGCTGTTTGATGATGATAAATTGGCACAAAAAACAAACTCAAAATGGTAGCAATTTTGGGCAGAGAAAATCTAGAAATGGAAAAGAGATATATACATTTTTGTGGAGAACTGGGTGGATCAGTACATGATAAGTTTAAAAATTTCTGATAACTATTTATTAATGGCTTAATTCATTATTTTGTGTCTCTGAATTCAATCTTTGACCACATATGAGGTGCAAAAGGCATTTGTGTTGTGCAGTGTTCAAAAATATCATAAACTGTACCCAGATTGCAAGAAAGAAATACTGAAAATAAAATATTATAAAGAATACTAAACACATCCTAAAAAGCAACATAAGGGGAACCCTAATATATATCTTACACATACGATGCTTTATAATGACCATGGAGGTGTAATCGGACAATATCAACAAAATATTTTATTCCTGTTCATTGTGGCAACCTATAGACATAGAAATAGCTCTCTCTCCACTGTCAGAACTAATAATGATGATGATGATGATGATGATGATGATGATGATGATAATTATACAAATTGCTTGTTGTTCAGAATTCTAGCACTGTTATACAAGCTGCTACTGTCTGGCACTATTATTTTGAACCAGTAGAGTGCAAATCCAGATTACAACTGACTACGTAACATTACTCAAAGTTATTAAGCAAATTACACAAAATTACACAGGAATTATCAGAAACTGCAACTCACATACCCAGAAAAATTTTCATTGGACAAAACTGAGCGACGTCCTTGTGAAGATTTATTAAATTCTTGTGTTTGCTCAGATGATGCATTTCCAGACTCTGGCAACCAGCGCCACACGGTCTTCAGTTCTCCATTAACGACACACTGTTCTTCCTTAATACGTGGATCATTGTGTCTAATAAAATTAACAGCTGACGTCCAAACCAAAGCCATGCCTAAAAAGATTACAATAATTATTGAGAAAATATGTACTGCAGTAACTGTAACACTGAGATTCACAGTTTTGTAATCTCTTTCCATGCCTATGCTTCCACTAGGTCTAGTGAACAGGTTATTCCTTCCAGTTATTGGAAGGATGTTAAGGATGGAGATACATTGGTTCTGTCAAGTTTAAATACAAAATCTAACTAACTGCATCTCAAATGCATGTCTTAATTATGACTGCCATTCAGAAAAATTTCATATAAGCCATATGTAAGGGTAAGTAGAGGATGATTTGAGCAGAAATAGCCACCAGTCATGATTTGTTTCTTTTTTTCTATAAGACTTTTTTAAGTAACTGCAAAACTAATCATCAGATGATGGCATTTATTATGCACTACTTCATGAACCATCAAAGCTGTAACTGTGTTGTAGAAGAAAGGAGTTCTGTAACTTTTGTGATGATCTTGGGTCAAAAAGATTATATAACAATGCCCATGATGGATAAATGAAGGTAAACAGGAGTATAAATGTACTAGCATAGGGATGCTGGCAATTTTTTTAAATTCTCATATCAAAAACATATATTTTACACACACTACATTACTTTTGCCCAATACACTGCAACTTTCAATGCATTTGCTGTTTCTTAATAAAGTTCATCTTCAGTGTTGGAGTTTGGATGCAGTTGGCATTGAAGATATGATAAAATTCTGGTTGTCTTCTCAATTGTACTAAACATCATCTTTTATCTGTGTAGCTCCATTTTGCCACATTAACCTTTGATTTGCCAACTCCAGATCTCACTCTATTTCGGGACTTCCAAGTCATCCATTTCTCATCATAGTCAAAGTCCTCCATAGTTGCAACCTAGCTTTTTCAGTGGCAGTTCTAAGCGCCACCAATGTTCTAAGGAAACTACTCCTTGACTTCAGTCATAGTGCATGAAGTTTGTGCCTGTACGGAAGTTGGGTTCTCTCCTGCTCCACTGTCTTTAGTCATTCACAGCAATTTCCCTTTGAACAGGAGGTGGTGCTATTCCTGTGAGGTGGTAAAGCAATTTGATTGGAGTGGATTTCAAGCAACATGTTATGATTCTGCAAGTGCTGTTGAGAGCTATGTGTACCTAGTTTGGCATGTGTTGAATTATACCAAACAGGACATGCATACTGTACCCACAGAATAGCATAGAGCCACTGCAGAAGTTTGTATAACTCAGGTTGACTACCCTACTATGATTTGGCCAGTTTCTGTACAAGACTGTTTCTGTTGGAAACCTTTGACTTGCAGTTCATGCAGTGCTTCTTGAGAGGAATAGATCTGTCAAGTGCCACTCCTAGATATTTTGGGGTCTCACGGTGTTCCAGTTTGACAACTGACTATACTACCTTCAATTTGCCACTAGCTTTCCCACTTCTCAAATGAAAAGCACACACACACTTGTGGCCTTGAGAGGTTTGGTTTTAATTTGTTTGGACTGTAGTGAATGGGAAGTTGTTCAAGGGCATTCACGACTGTGTTCTCCACTGATTCAAAATCTGTGCTCTGGGTGACTAGAGCAAAGTCATCAGCATACAAGATGCCGTGGTACTATGAGTTTGTTGTGTTTGTTGTGTGTGTGTGTGTGTGTGTGTGTGTGTGTGTGTGTGTGTGACAGAGAGAGAGAGAGAGAGAGAGAGAGAGAGAGAGAGAGAGAGAGAGAGAGAGAGATATGGCAATTACTGGTGACATGGTGACAGATTAAGACGAAATTTCGCAGATGTTTGTCAGTTGGGGTGGGGAAATTACATAAAAATTTTCAATGACGCACACAAGTCTTAATTGCTATAACCGGTTGGTGAGCTATGATGGGACAATAAGGAACATGCCAAGCTTCCAATTTTTGAGTTCTGATTCAACCCTGTCTTATGATTTTGATGAAACCAGTTTTTAACATAAAATATTTTTTTTCCCAAAATATGATTACAGTTTCCATATTATAATTATTTATTTGATGTGGAAGAATTGGCAATGTGGAATATGCTATTCATGTGTTTTGCTGCTACTTTCATGACAGGTGGCATCTGACTGCTCGAGAAAAGTATAAAATTGGGTTGATGTTAATCAATAATGATTGTTTAGAAAAATGAAGTTTACAACATACATTTCATTACAAAGCAATATAAATTTTAACTACCAACGATATAGAAATGTTTATTTGGGTTAATATTCACAATTTATTCACCGTAAGATTAAAAATCATCAGCTGCGGCTCTTGTTGGATTACTAATAATAGTGCAAGTAAAATAGTAGTTGTACAGACATAAAAAACACCCTTTAATGTTTGTAATACATCTGCTGCAATATCGACACTTGTTTCCTATACAGTCCCACAACGGTTTGTCAGCATTCAAAGTAGAATAATCTATCTTTTGCATATAACTATATTTAAAAAATGCATGGCACCTGCAAATATCTTTCATTATAGTTAGTCTATGTATCATCATGTCAAGTTTTCTGTAGTCAAAGAGCAAATTAGTAAATTCGAACACAATGCTAATCTAACAAATAAATGATCAGTAACTTCAAGTAGTTATACTTATTTAAATGCTGATCTTATCTGAAGAAGATGGTACATTTTATATTTATGACAAATGGTACCATGCAGTCACTTTTTGTAAAGGTTTTTCTCCCTTTTTCTGAAATCTGCAAAGGGACAAATTTCAAAGAAAAAGGAAAAAAGTCTGAGTGCTGGAAATAAACTCAAAAAATCTGAGTAGGATATGATATGAAAGTACATAGTGAATAGAGAAAGTGGGCTGAGATGCTCTCAAACAGGAAAGTTTGGCAATATGGTGATATTTTTCTAGGTAATGCAAAATATAGCATCGGAAGTGGATAATATGGGTGAACCAAGTGTAAGAGAGACCAGAAAAGGGAACAGTGACACCCAAAATGGGTTTATAATGGTAAACAGAACATCATAACATTAGTAATCTCACAGACGAACACAGTGAGTCATCTATTGTTTTATTCTGCATTTTGCGTTACTCTCTCCATTTCCTTAGCACACCCTGCTCTTGGCACTATTCCCACCAAGACCTTACTTGTTATCTCTACACAGAATTTATAACCCCAAGCATTTTCTTTAAATTACTATAAAAAGTTTTTGCAAAGAGAAAATGAAGCTAGTAAATATAATATTCCATTATTTATTCCTGTAAAAATTGGTTTTATAATTTTTTTTACTTCCATTAAAATTTGGGTTCTATTGGAAGATAAATGTTATTACTATTATTATTTTTATGTTAGTTTATTCTTGTAAAGCAATAATGAAATCTAAAATTAAACAAAAATTTCAGATGTGAGGTGTGTTCAAAAAATAATGAGAATTTTTGTTTTGTAGTATGATTTTAAATAATTTATCTACATCAATGTCACCCCTTTTCAAAATAGGAACTTATAACACCATTTCTCCAATCCCTGAAAAACTTCTGGAACTCTATCTTTGTGATAGCTTTTAGCTCTCAGTGATGCATTTTTATTCTCAAGAAAAGTCACATGGGACCACGTATGGCAAATATGAAAGCAGAGGAATCATTACAGTGTTGTTCTTGGCCAAAATGTCATGAAGAATCAATTATGTGAGTGTAGGTGCAACATTGTGGTGCAAGAGCCATAAACTGTTCAGGCACAAACCTGAGCTGTTTTAATTGCTTCACGCACACAGAGTTGAACTTATCTGTGTAGTACTCCTCATTGACTGTTTGATCTTGTGGCAAGAAATTATGATAAACTATGCTGTTGAAATCTAAGAACACAGTGAGTACAACCTATACATTTCAGTATGTGTGAAGCTTTTATCGGTCTTTGTGATATGGAATGCTTCCAGGGATGACTGAGACTTAGTCACATCCAAAAACCCATGTTTCATCATCGGTTATGACATGTTTCAGGACTTTAGGATCACTATCAACTTCATCTAACGATGCAGTTTCTGTATGAAGTTCAACAATTTTGGAACATAATTTGCTGACACACACACACACACACACACACACACGGCATGAACCACTTGACATGCCAACATCATCAATCAGTGACTTCTCTCATTGTGAGTTAGCAACTCTTTCACTTTTTCCATGATTTTATTCGATGATTATTTGCTGGAGTATCCAGAGTGTTCATCATATTCAATGTCTTCACAGACTTCTTTGAAACACTTCTATCACTTGTAACCTCTTGTTTCAGTCACAGCAGACTCACTAACTCTAAAACTTTACTGTATTCAATTTTGTTCTTATAATAAAAATTAATATAAATTATGTGATACATTTTTATAAAACATGAATAATCACTGATACTATCAAAACATATGTAACCATTTTGACAGCTAACAATGAACTAAATATCTGGTATGCCTAACACTGCACAGATATTTTTCAGGTATGTTTATCAACAAACAATGAAAAAATCTTGTGAGACTGGCTAATAAAACCTGCAAAACTGCAAAATTCACATTACTTTATGAACACACCACATCCATTCAAAGGTTTTCAATTTATCATATTGTAACTACTGGAATCTTCAATGACTGTATTATCTCTCAATTTGAACCACGAGGTCAATTGTGGCAGCCATGTGATCTTGACTAGTAATGACAAGGAACAATTATCAGACAAATTTGTTGATTAATGTAGCAGCTGTCAGAGGTGTACAAAACTGGGTACACAACTGTACATTAGCTTCCAAGGTGTATTGACATCATGGCACAGGAACAATGGCATTATCTGTGCACATAAAGTTGCTTGACGGAATAAGAATCTCTGGAAACATGAGGCTTGGCTTCACAGGTCTTATTAGTCCACTTTCAAGAATAGATTCTGGAATGGCACTGACAATGTGATATGATAGATGACAGCTGTGACAGGAACTAAGACATTCCCAGAATGTCTCAGTTTCTGTCACTTCATGCAATTCAAATAGCCCTAGAAAGTTATGGGATTTTCCTGCAGGACTACACATACATTCTTACAAAAAACTTTTTGATGTGCACCATGAATATGATGGATATTTCTTTTTTTTCTTTTTTTTTGTGAATGAAGGCAATTAGGATCATGGACTTTCTTTGTGCCACTTTCCTTTAATATTAAACTGCTCTGGTAACTGTCTTTGGTTATTTCTCCTGGTCAATTTGCCATTCCTAAATTTCAGATGAATAAATTTCCTCATGCTGGATAATTACTGGTGTAATACTTGACAATTTCAGATACTTCTTTATTTCCAAAATTCATTTCAGTATCGCCATTTTGCCTTTCTCCTCTGAACATTAACTATCTGTTCTGTTTCATTCTCTTGCTACGAACATAAAAGTTCAACTGCATTTCCAAGTATCATTGATAATGTCTGTGTACTGTTTGATCTCTTCTTATTCTAACTGCCTATGAATTTCAGTCCCAGAAATCACACACAAACTGTCTGTTGTCTTTTATTGATAATACTGATATTTGCATCCCTTTTAAAACTAAGCATTTTTTATTTGAGATATTCTAGTCTATATTTGTGGTTTTTAAAAAGCAAACAGGCCTAATGCAGAATGAAATTTTCACTCTGCAGTGCAGTGTGCACTGACATGAAACTTCCTGGCAGATTAAGACTATGTGCTGGACCAAGAAACAAACTTGGGAACAGAGTTCGAGCCTCGGTCCTGCACACAGTTTTAATCTACCAGAAAGTTTCAAGTCTAATGTAGTCTACCTTTTTGAGTGAAATTGCAGACCACTATTCCTGCAGTTTTTAAGGTGATTATTGTCATTGTTGTTGTTGTTGCTGTGTGGTGGCATTTAAAACACCATGCTTGTCCAGGAAGCGACGAGGGGGAGGCACAAAGGGAGCTAAGATGAGCTAATACCCATGTACACACGTTAAAGTATCCTACATAGCCATCTTGAAACACATATTACTTTTAACAACATTTACATAGGAACCATATGCCTCTCATTGGCTGAAGAAATAGAGGGTACAAAAACTTCCTGTTGCCCATTTGTCAGAGCTGTATGGCACACATCTTACTGCATGCCACAAGCGCCAAACACTGGTGGGCCATTTTGATGAGAAGGAACCTATGCATTACAGGAACGAGCTACAGCCCCGACGTCTAATTTTACTTCCCCTCAGCTGTGTGACACAGAGGGAACATCACAGCTATACTCCTGACTTCACTGAACACAGTTTGCCATTCTTCAAATCCAACTATTCTTAAACCCACTGATGCACAATTCTGTGGCTCTAAAGTGAGGTGACAGCATGTAAGGGGACAATACACTGAGCTCTATCATACTTATAACCTACCAAGTTCTGGACACATCCACACTGTTAAAAATAGTGATCACTTGTTCACTAAGTATTCACACTGGGGTATCCTTTCGTGATCTATTCTACCTGTTAGTATATTCAGATAGTGAACTGGTATATTGCAGGCTAGTCATTAATCACATGCCACTGTGTAGTGGCTGTGACAACAGAACAAGATGATAGGATAAGAGATCACCTGCATAAAGCAATCCTGCTGCAGTCTTGACTGCTCTGGAAACAAAGCTCGTAACAAGTTGATGCCTGGGGAAAGTCGACATAATGTCTCCTAGGAGAGCAACTGGTAATGGTAGTTGACAAAAGGAGATCAAGGAGGATATATTTGTCGAGAATTTCTTCGGATGGGAAGCAAAATGTTGGACGGTATAATAGATGTGATGTGCACTTGTGCCGAAACACCTTTAAGATCTTTTGTGATAATCACATCAATAATTTATTCCACATTTTGTTATATCTTAATGAAGTTCAGGCTGTATACAGAGGATGGACAAAAATGTGGAAACACCAAAAACACACCACCTTATCATGCCTAATATGGTGTAGGAAACCCAGTGGTCTTCCTGTCATCTTGGACTGGATAAATACAGGACAAGTATGGTTTTCATGGGAATCTTATGCCATTATTCCTGTAAAACATTGGCACATTCTGGTAACTATGATTGAGGTGAATAGCAATCGTGTACCCTTCTCTCCAAAGTAGACCACTAAGGCTCAATAATATTGAGATATGGTCAGTGCAGTCACCAGGAGAGATGTGGCGATTCATCATCATTTTCACAAAACCAGTCCTAAATGGTGCAAGCTGTGTGAGCAGGGATTCTCTTGTCTTGGAACACAGCATCACTATTGGGGAATAAACAATATAGCATGAGAGAACGTGGTCAGCCAAAATGGTCACATAATCCTTGGCAGTAAAGCAACTTTGCAGAATAATCATGGGTCCTCCCCAAATCATCACCCAAGCCCCACCATGTTTTGCCCTTGGGACATAAGCATGGCCAGAAGTTGGAAACAGTGTGAAACAAGACCCACCTGATCAAATGACTTCCTTCAATTGTTCCATAGTCCAGGTTGTGTGTCTTTGGCACTACGTTTCTCAGCTACAGGCATTTGTATCACTGATAAGTAGTTTTGGAATTCTGGTTCAACCTGAAATTTCCTGTTTATGGAGCTTCTCCCTGCTTGTCGTCTCACAAATGTGACATTCAATTCTGCAACAACTTTTTCAGCTGTTGTCCCCTATTTTTTTGTCACAATTCTCTCCAATGACCGTTTGTCACAATCACTCAACACATACCTTTGTCCAAATTGTGACTTAGCAGATGATATCTATCCACTTTCCTGGATGAGGTATAAATCATCGATATTAGGCTTCTTGAGACACACAAGGCTACCTTGCTTACAGAAGCACCCACCATACAAGCACCAATGATCTGTCCATGTTTGAATTTATTTACCTCAGACATAATACATTCACAACTACACAGAATGATGTTCTGATCACAAGTGACACTTGCAATGTATTGAGAACATTGCAAAGATGCTACTCATGATAAAATACAAAAGCGCAACCTGCCAGCTTGGCTAGTATCTGTGTATCTCTTGAAGTACGCATTTCTCGCAGTGTTTCCATATTTTTACCCAACCCCTCAATCTTTGTCACACGGGAATCAATAACTTTAAAATGTCTCTCCTGTATACAAAAACACTAGGATCATTCCTATGTCAAATGTTCCACCCCCCTCCCCCCCTTTTTCCAAATCTCCCCCCACTTTTCTCCTATTTATGTGGCCTTGTTGCTATCAAACATACCTCTTCCAATGTTAACAACATGCACTCCCAACTTATTCCTTACTACCTTCTAAAAATTATCAGTTATAAAGACCAACTGCTATCTTACACACAATCCTTCACCAAACAAATCCCTCAGACAGCTAGTGGCATCTGCATGTGGTAATACGTTCCTAGGACATCTGATGGAGACCTCCTCATATACAAAATATTCCAAAACCTCACATAGGTCAGGTCACATATTTATGATATGCACTCAGGAGTAAGACACCCAGTCCTCGTTCCTCTGGATCATTATCTTTCCTTCAATGTGTTATACTTGAGGTGCAAATACCAAAATCCAGAATGTTCAAATGTCTACCACTACCATCTGCAGTACTTCCTCCTTTGCACCAACACACAACATTACTTGACATTGAGATCCACTTCAATGATAGTTCTGTTACTACTGCTCTCCAAATAAAACCTAACAAGCACAAAAAATACTTCTACTTCGACAACTGTGATACATTCCACACAATCAATGAAGCTTTACACTCGTGGACAACATATCCGGAGAGGTAAGGAATATCTCCTCCAATGTGCCGAATGTCTCATCGGTGTGTTCGCAGACAGGCATTACCAATAAAGTTGACCTTTATTCGTTCATAATACGAACAGTCAGTCAGTCACTTCTGACATGATTCAACTTTTTAATGGCTGAGTTCATATTACTGTGCTAAATGGAGCATTGGTATTTTAACAAAATCATACCTCTCAAAGTAACATACCTGTATTTAAAAAAAATCACAATTGCAAATGCAGTTGGCAATCAATTCACGAGTTCTTTTGGTCCCTTCTTATTGTAATGCAACTCACTGGACCTACATACAGGCTCAGATATAGTTTGGAAGGTAGTCGTGGCTGTTGCATTCTCTCCTGAAGCACGTTGACCCATACCTGTTGTACCTGGTCCTTGATGATCAAGGAACTGTAACTAGGTTGGAGCCTGTATCTATGATACATAGATAGAGAAAATGCCCTATCCATATAAGTAATCTGCTACAATCCAGGAAATTCACTGACAATATTGTCTGTCAATAAGTGGTTCCTGTAAAAAACTGTACCAAAATGTGGTGACATATAAAATCTGTAATCAATCATAATTTTATGAAACTATATGGTTCCAGAGACCTTTCTAAGTCTCAAACATCTATGATGTACATATACGAGGATTGGAACTTAAATTGTGGCAATTATTTATTCACAACCAATACCAAAAGAGTTACTTCTTTGCACCTGTTACTGTCCTTCAAAGCAGTCACCAGTGATGTGTAGAACCCATTGTCAGTGAAATGGAAGGCGTAGTATATCATTAGCAAAGTCTGTTCTGTTGATGGTGTGAATGGAGCAGTCTACTGTCTGTCAAATCTCTGGAACAGTTCTGAAGCAAATGCCACGAAGTGTTTCCTTCATCTTCAGACTCAAATCAAAGTCACAAGAACTTAAGTTCGGGGAGTACAGTACTTCCCAGTCCCATCGGCTGAACAGAGCAGCCACAGCGTGCGCCGAATGCGCCCACGAATTGTCATGCAATATGATGGGTGGGTTGAGCAGAATGTGTTGCCACTTCTTTCGCAAAGCTGGTCGCAGGTGATGCTCCAAAAACAAACAGTAATACTATGATCCAGAATGAGATTTTCACTCTGCAGCAGAGTGTGCGCTGATATGAAACTTCCTGGCAGATTAAAACTGTGTGCCCGACCGAGACTCGAACTCGGGACCTTTGCCTTTCGCGGGCAAGTGCTCTACCATCTGAGCTACCGAAGCACGACTCACGCCCGGTCCTCACAGCTTTACTTCTGCCAGTATCTTGTCTCCTACCTTCCAAACTTTACAGAAGCTCTCCTGTGAACCTTGCAGAACTAGCACTCCTTAAAGAAAGGATACTGCGGAGACATGGCTTAGCCACAGCCTGGGGGATGTTTCCAGAATGAGATTTTCACTCTGCAGCAGAGTGTGCGCTGATATGAAACATTATGGAAACACCCCCCAGGCTGTGGCTAAGCCACGTCTCCGCAGTATCCTTTCTTTCAGGAGTGCTGGTTCTGCAAGGTTCGTAAGAGAGCTTCTGTGAAGTTTGGAAGGTAGGAGACGAGATGCTGGCAGAAGTAAAGCTGTGAGGACCGGGCGTGAGTCGTGCTTCGGTAGCTCAGATGGTAGAGCACTTGCCCGTGAAAGGCAAAGGTCCCGAGCTCGAGTCTCGGTCGGGCACACAGTTTTAATCTGCCAGGAAGTTTCCGTAATACTATGCATTGACTGTCTCCCGTGGAGGAACGTAATGCATTAGGATAACACCATCACAGTCGTACATGCGAATCACCATAACTTTCACCATACTGGGGCTCTGACACACTTTCAACTTTTGCAGCGACCTACAATGACACCATTTGTTGGATTGGCGTTTCAGTTTTGGCTGGTACAATGTGGCCCATGTCTCATCCAGTGTTACGATATGACATAAGAAAGCCTCTCCTTCGCACTCACAGCACTCCAAGTGCATCTGAGCAGCACCGTAACACATCAATTTCTGCATTTCCGTCAAGTCATGCGGAACCCATCATGATGCAATTTTTCAGATGCCCGGGCGTTCCTTTAGGATGCAAAGCACAGTCATATGCACTAATCCGGTTTCGTGGGCGAGCTCACGAATCATATGGCATCGATCACTGTCCACTAACGGGGCAATAGCATGTACTAGTACTTCAAAGACGCTAGTATGACCTGCCCGATGCATGTCTGCCACAGTTTGCCGAACTTCGTTGAAGGCTTTTACCCAATGTGCCACTGTTCTGTACGGCAATGCTGATTCCCCGCATGCCTCTTGAAGACATTGATGACACTGTCGTGCTGTACGACCTCTGGCAAATTCAATCTTGATCCAAATCTGTTGTTCCTGTTTCAAAAACACAGTTACGTTAGACCGCTCGCTCAGATGTGACTGTTTCCCTTGACTATGCGAATGCTGGTGACGTGGGACGGGTGAGCCCATTTGCTCGGAGGTAAGGTACGTATGTCAACAACGTGTGTTATCGGTGACAACAGTAGATCCCATTGCATAATGTCTCCACAGCAGTGCTGCCACTATTTAAGTTCCAACCTACGTATATGCAGACTGAAGCAACGTATGAAAATTTGTGCAAAGGCTAGAATTCGATCCCGGGTCTCCTGCTTACTAGGCAGATGCGATAACCACTATGTCACCCTGGCACGGTAGCTCTACACAACCGCACACACTACCCTAGAATGCCTCCCCCCTCAACCCACATAACTGCATGGACCAGCACAGCTCCATCCTCAATCCAAATGCCCATTCACATCTCAGCCCACTTGGTATTCCGTATTCCCTCAAAACTCTAACATCATTGCAGAGGCTCTCCAACTGTATTGGAAAACCACCTCAGAATCTAACTAAACACGGGATGTCAGTTAGTACATCTGGTCAGTGATCAGGAGACTGGATCGAATCCCGGCTTTGTTGCAAATTTTCTTTCGTCGCCTTCAGTCTGCATATATACATCAATTGCAATTTTGTTTATTAATACTGAATGGCATTTTATAATTCAATTCCTCATATTAAAGTAATCACCATCCACAAAATTTTGTGTTACTATACACCTTTGGGTTATTCTATTGCAGATGGGTAAACGTGTCAGCCAATTTAACCCCGACAAATAATGTCATGGCAAACCACCACTAAGCAAAGACTAATCATAAAAATGGCATACACGTTTATACCTCTGACTTTTTACCGTACTGCAGTGCCTGTGTTGTTCAGAAGTACGATGCAATATTCCTTCGGACATGCCTGCGTATCCAAAGGAACAGGCAATGTGGTGACTACAGCCATTACAAAATACATGAAATGCATTCACAGTTGTGAATATGGACAACAATCAGTTGTATAATGGAATGATGTCAATGAAAATCTGTGCCGGACTGGGACTCGAACTTGGATTTCCTGTTTATTGTGAGCCATTGTCTTACCATTAGGCAACCGAACATGTTTCACAGGCAGATACAAACTTCAATATGTAAATGTCATCAACTACGTGTCCGTTATACAGCTGATGGTTGTCCATATTAGCAACTGCGAATACTTTTCATGTACTACTGTAGTTGCCGCAGTGCCTATTCCTTCAGACATGCATCCATGCCCAAAGGAACACTGCACTGCAGTTCTGAACAACATATGCACTGCAATCATATTTATCTGCCAACACCAGGCAAGCAACTTTCAATTACAACGTCTCCCATGTACAGGAATATACATAATGGACAATTGAGTGCAGGTTGTAGACACATGGTTGGCAACATATGAAAGTTCGGGTCTGGCTGTGGAACATACTTCGATAGCCTAATAGTAAGGTGACCGCTCGCGATATGTGGGAAACATGGGTTTGAGTACTGGTCTGGTACAAATTTTCATTGTTGTCATTTTATTATACAGCTCATGGTTGTCCATATTCACAACAGCTAATACATTTCACATACGTGAAATTTTAGGTTTGCAGTAAATTTACACCTAATTAAAAGGTTCTAGAAAAACTGATCACACAGAAACATACAGGTATAATGGGTCGAGTTATGCACAATATATTAATATATAGAGGGTGATTGGCTTTGCACATTAAGTCCAGTTTAATGAAAGTCATAACATCCCAATCTACAGGTAATTCACCTCAGAATTGTGGCTAAAAGATGATTTGTTAGACTACATCCTCTGGCAGGTGTTCTGGCTTGTAGCTGTCAAATTCTTCCTTATGAGGCAGTAAATACAGTAGAAGTCCAATATACCACAGATTCGAATATAACAGGGTATAACGTATGTTCTCCAAAATGAAATATCATTTATGAATGATTTTTGGACTCTTAGTATATTTAATAAACTTGATTTACAGTCTGAATGTAGCCTTTCTGCAGTATAATTTAATGCTGCAATCTCCAAGCTCTCTCAACAATAACCAAAATAGTTGGACGTAATTAGACATAACCTTTGGTTTGGCTTATCAATCTATCAAGGATTGTTGCTATACAGGAGCTTTGAATACACATCTTATGGTTAACACTGTGATGCAATCAACAAAGTGACTGTACAACAATGCTTGACAATAATCGAAATGAGCACGACCATCATGTTGATCGTTCATTATCTACATTTCTGTGTGCTTGTTATGATGTCACAGAAATGGAACGCCTATTGTGAGAGTGATAAACTAAAAATTATTGATCATGTGAAGAATGGTGGAACTAAAGCAAGTTTATCATGCAAGTAAAGTGTTCCTGAAGAAACAATCAGGGGATGGGTGAAAGAAGAGAATAAACTTAGAAATTTTGTAAACGCTACTAAAAGTGATGTGGGATGGACAGAAAAAGGACTAAACTAGGAGAAGACAGTGAACTTGATGAATGCCTTTGTAGGTGGTTTTTAATCAAGAGAAGTGAAGGTGTGCCATTTTCTGGGCCAATTATTGAAGTCCAAGCAGAAAAATTTCACTCTGAGTTACATGGCAACAAAGATCTTACAGCTCCCAACAGATACTTTTCAAGCAGAAATGTTGCCGTGGAATTTGCCAAATGACCACTGAAGGAGGAGGAAGTAATCGCAACACTGAATCTGCCTCACAGTTTCCTGAAATTCTACGTAAAGTAATGGTACATGAAAATTTAAATGATCATCAAGTGTATACTTGTGAAGAAACGGCACTTCATTATCAACTGTTTCCAATCAGAACTCCCAATAAAAAAAGCAGGAAATAAGGTGGATTTTAAAATGAACAGAGACAGAATAACCTGCTCTTTGTCACAAATAAATTGGGCAGCCATAAGCTGAAACCTCTCTATATAGTTAAAGGTTAAAGCCTGAGATGTTTCAAGCATGTAAACATGTCATCATTGCAATTCACTTACAGGCATTCAGAGAATACTTGGATGACTTGATGTTTTCACCACTTCATTTCCAGAAGAGATTATTCCTTCAGTGAGAAAGCACCTACGGTCACTTACGCTGAGAGAAGAAGCTCTACTAATCCTGGACCACTGTCTAGCTTCCACTGGATAAGGAATCATACAAAAATTTAAGGCTCATTACCCCCATGAACTGCTCACTTCAACAGTAAATTCAGATGTGGAAATGGAAATAGCCTTGAAATCTGTAAATCTTACAGAGTGTTGTATATTCAGTAGGCCTGGTATGGTAAAGTGTTGGCCCGAGCACTATTAGAAATTGCTGGAAAATGCAACAGAGGAACACTGTAGTGATGTAGATTTCAACAGCAGTGACATTTAGTCTGCATTTAATGTTTTACAGTGCAATAGTGATCTTGAAGATCTGAACCATTGGGTAGTTGTTGACAATGAAGAACTGACTTCAGAGAGCAGAGGTGGCAAGGACACTATTGATTTTGTTCGAAATGAGAGCAGTGAGCCAGTCAATGATGATGGAGCTGAACAAGAAAGTATATGTGATATTCCCAGTACACGTGAAATACTGGATAATATAAATAAAGTGATTACATGGATAGAGTGACACAGTGAATCAAATCCAACTGAGTTCTTGCACCCGATGAGCCTATAATAATAGAAACTAAAGAAACTGTGTGAAATGACCCGCCAAAGAAAGCTAGTGTGAAATGACCTGCCAAAGAAAGCTAACTAACTTCCTTAAAACAGTAGAATAATGATGTACTGCAACTTACGGGCAGTGTTGTAAATTATGATAGTGTATTGGAAAGTCTACTTTATGTACCACACTGAAACTCATGTCATTGTTTGGTTGATGTTTAAATGAAGTTTTTCTAATTGCTGTACCATATTTGGTAAGTTTCTGAAATGTTTTACATCCCATGTTCTTTAAATTTAAATACAGTATGTATAATATGGCATTGTGTGTTCTTCCTACCAGAGACACCTACAGAGTAAATAATGCCTTCTGGTCAACAGATCCAGAAAAGTAAAAGGGAAAGCACTACAAATGTAATGGACATCAATTGGATTGTCAATAATAAAATAAGATGAGAGAACTAGTTAAGGCTGCACATGAGCGTCCCCAGGCAGTCTACATGCGAAGAGAGCGGGCCTTCCAACAACCGTGTCAGACACAGATAGCACCCACTCATTAACAGAGTGCTAATCCTAAAACAGAAAGTAAGGAGTAGCAGAAACAGGCAAACCACCTAGAAACAATGAAAATAGAGGAAAGGAGGGATGACAGAGGCAGTAACAAAGGAGGTGGGGTCGAGGGTCCCCCTGACCCACAATGTAGCACGAGAGGCCCCTCAACCAGATCCACTCCGTCCCAATCCTGAAAATAGTTTAAAACATTATATATGAGAATAAAACCACTGTCACAAAGAAAGCAGAGAACCAGTTCAATTTTCTGTGTTGTCCACCAACATGAGGTGCACAGAAGTCAGGAGACTATACTTAGCATTGAGAGCCAGAAGGAGAGGGCATTCCACCAAGACATGAGCAACTGTCAGTAAAGCTCCATAACCACAATGTGGGAGTGGCTCACTACATAATATGAAACTATGGGTCAGTCTGGCATGACTGATGTGGAGGCAATGTACAACAGTGGATTCCTTCCAGGAGGAGTGGAAGGATGAATGCCACGCAGCAGTAGCCCACCAGAAGGTGTTCCGTCTGAGTGAACAGAGGCCTTAGTTGCCCCCACAAATCTGCACCTGGGACCATTGAAGCAAATGGGGAGAGGGGGGTTAATTGTGCCTCTAGCTAATAGGTCAGTCAGTTCATTCCCCTGGATACCCACTAGACTTGAGACCTGGAGAAAGACAACTGAGCAGCCAGTATGATTAAGTTCAGAGAGCAGATAGCATAGGCTGACAGGAGTAACACTGGTCAATGGCCTGGAGACTGCTCAGTGAGCAACTACATATTGAAACACAGGGCAACAAATGGTACCCCCTGACCAGCAGGAGACAAAAAAGCAAAACCAGTCTTATTAAGGGTTTTAGAGCTGCAAAAGTGAGAGAAGACACCAAAAGGCCATGGCGATGGCAAATTTTAGGACCTTGAATTAGACAGATTCTGATTTGTGGTCTGGGTACCAACCAAGGAGCTGCGAGGCGCATTCCAACTGGTAATCGTATCTGAGGACAAGTGTCGGGGTCGATCCTCCTCCTTCTGCATAAAGATTATGATATATAGGATGATCAGGAACTTGGTGAATGGCAATTGCATAGGTAAGCACCAGCTGGTACCTTTGGAGCTGAAAAGGAAGGTTCCTGCTTCAGCATGGATACTGTCTAAGGGACAAGTCTGGAAGGCAACAGCGGTCAGACAAATAACATGATGATGGAATGGGTTGAACAATTTCAAAGCTGGAAGTCCTGCCATGCAATAAACCTGGAAATCCACAGTCCACGCAGGATTGGACCATAGCCTGGTAGAGATGAAGAAAAGTAGCATGATCCACACCTGAAGAGGTGTGAGTAAGGAAGCAGAGATGTTAAGCTTTCACATGCAGTTAGTCTTTAGTTAGCAAATATAAGGCAGACAAGTCAGCTTCTTGTCAAAGAGGAGTCCATTGATGGCAATGAGGAAGAGTGTGAGAATCAGCACTGAGCCTTGCAAGGCATCATTCTCTTGGATCCATGGATAGTTGAGTAACGTATCAACTCTAACCAGGAGAAACCAGTGGGTTAAAAACTGACAAAAATTGGCAGGGAGGCTATAAAGCTCCAGTCACATAAGATAAGTAAAATGTGATTCTGCCTGGTGGTGCTGTATGTCTTTCGTACGTCAGGAAGGATTGCAATGAGGTGTTGGCATTTAGAAAAAGCCTGTCTGACTGCCTGTTTCCAGCCTAATTAGATGTTTGGTTGTGGACTGTCCCTCCTCGAAATCACACACATAGGAGGACAAAAGACTCAAAGATTTGAGAACCCTGCATAATCGGCAGTTAACTATCCTTTCAAGTAGTTTGCAGAGCACGTTGGTGAGGCTAGTCAGTCAACTGCTGATGGATGTCGGGTTTTTGTCCAGCTAAAGGCTTGGTATTGATGATACTATCCCATCATTGTAAAGGGAAGACACCACAACATGGTTGAAGACCCCAATGAGATGGTGGTATTGAGTAACAGTCAGATGTATCATCTGTAACTTTTATTTGTCTATATCACTATATTATAAACTGATATACTGCTTTGAAATGTGCTAGTGTTCACATTCAGATCTAAAACAGACAGAAAAAAATTGTTCATAAAAATTCTATCTATTTACAATAAGTACAATGGTGCCTTCCAGCAAATGCACACCTCTTTGTATCTTAAATAGCAGCATATCAAAACACACAGTAGTTTACACTCTGTAGCGACATTTTATGGTATGCGCTTTGTCACTTCCCCTCTTTTCATATTGCACTTGTTGTAAGTTATAAACTCACAATGTATACAAATGAAAGTTCTATTAAAAACTGAGATCACTGTTCCACATTCTCGAACATGTCAAGTCTAACAAAGCTGCAACATCTGACTGCGAATGGAATTAGGGTCCAGGGCCATATCACAAGATGTGGTCAGAGACCGAACCAAGTCCCAGTTAGTGAATGTTTCATTATATAATTCACATGCCAATGGGCAAAGGAGTGGGGGGATGACTTAAATTTATCACTTATGCATTGAGAAGGGAGCCATGTAAGAGGAGGTTACCAATGCCATCACAAAATGGGTCGCAAGGTGTTCAGCTAGAGTCGATCTGTCAGTACAGACACCATTCTCAAATAAGAGATCCATCAGAGCTGTGAATCTTTAGTGGCTCCAAAGGTTTCAAAGCTAGGCCCACACGAGATGAAGAGGTATACATTCCCAGGGAAGAGAAGTCACATTCGCAGCATACGTTCTAACAGCACTTCAATAGATAGCAAGACTTAGCACAAAGGTTGGCCCATGTATGATGTCACTTAAAATGTTGCAGGGTTCTTCAACAATCTTGAATAACTACAGGAATATCTTTGGTCCACCATGGTACTGGCCAGCGATCTAGAGGACCTGCAGACAGGGGGTGGGAGAAGAGTAGCTCCAGGGGCACGGCTGATAGCATCGGAGACGTCTTGCACAACTCCACCAGTACTATCTGACAGAGGGGGTGAACGTAACAGCAGAGACATACAACTGCAAGTTGGCTGTTTGACACATCCAACATGGAAGTCCGTCCATCTGGTGGTGGTAAGGAAGTGACAGGATCATCAGAAAGTGGTCTTTGTTACAAAGAACATTATGTACATCTACATCTACATTTATACTCCGCGAGCCACCCTATGGTGTGTGGCGGAGGGCACTTTACGTGCCACTGTCATTACCTCCCTTTTCTGTTCCAGTCATGTATGGTTCGCAGGAAGAACGACTGTCTGAAAGCCTCCGTGCGTGCTTGAATCTCTCTAATTTTACATTCGTGATCTCCTTGGGAGGTATAAGTAGGGGGAAGCAATATATTCGATACCTCATCCAGAAACGCACCCTCTCGAAACCTGGCGAGCAAGCTACACCGCGATGCAGAGCGCCTCTCTTGCAGGGTCTGCCACTTGAGTTTGCTAAACATCTCCGTAACGCTATCACGGTTACCAAATAACCCTGTGACGAAACGCGCCGCTCTTCTTTGGATCTTCTCTATCTCCTCCGTCAACCCGATATGGTACGGATCCCACACCGATGAGCAATACTCAAGTATAGGTCGAACGAGTGTTTTGTAAGTCACCTCCTTTGTTGATGGACTACATTTTCTAAGGACTCTCCCAATGAATCTCAACCTGGTACCCACCTTACCAACAATTAATTTTATATGATCATTCCACTTCAAATCGTTCCGCACGCATACTCCCAGATATTTTACAGAAGTAACTGCTACCAGTGTTTGTTCCGCTATCATATAATCATATAATAAAGGATACTTCTTTCTATTTATTTGCAATACATTACATTTGTCTATGTTAAGGGTCAGTTGCCACTCCCTGCACCAAGTGCCTATCCGCTGCAGATCTTCCTGCATTTCGCTACAATTTTCTATTGCTGCAACTTCTCTTCTTATACTACAGCATCATCCGCGAAGATATTGTTCAGTCAACAGCTGAAAAGGTGCCACAGGCAGCACTGAAGTGGATAGGAGTACCATCATCGAAGAGGCATGCATCATGAGGGGGGGGAGGGGGGGGATGCATGCTGAAGTCCCCAGGTAGGAGAAGGGGGAGAGGGGACATGCATTGTTGGATTAAGGTGGTCAATTCAGTTTAAGTAAGCGGCCTGCATGGAGGTACAGTAACACTGCAAATAGTAATGGCTGAGGTAATTTGCACCCACACCACCATTGTTTCCAATGTGGTATGAAGGGAAATCCACTCACTGACAGCATCTGTGTGATCAATGTACACACCCCCTCCAGATGCACTCTCGGGGCCAGCATGGATCCAACAGAACGCAGAACCCATGATAACAAAAGAGTGCTGGGGAATGGTCATTTCTTGTAAAGGAACATAAATTTCAGAATAGGAGGAAATAAGGTGTAATAGTTCCGGTAGGTGGTAGTAATATCCATTACGGTTCCACTGAATTAGTGTCCAAGTTAGGCATGAAGGCACCAGGCAGACTGCTCACCAATGATGGAATCACATAATTGAGCACTGGTTGAGATTCTGGATACATGGGAAGATCTGGCACATCCAGGGTCACCCAAGTAGGCTTGTCCCAATTTTCCTCCTCCTCTTCTTCCTTCACAGACTTTGGTAGCTGAGATTCTTGCAAGGGCCTATTTGCAAAGAAAGTGGGGATGTGATGGATAAAGAGCGAGTAACCCTGGGCCCACAAGCCACAGTTCCTTCACCCATTGGCTGGCGCCTGGCCTTTGATCCGTGGCTTTCTGGGGAACAGGATCCTGAGGGGGGAGTCCTGTCAGAGGTAGGTGCCAGAGGAAGAAGTTGCTTCTCCTGTCAGGCGTGAGAAGTTTATCCATGAAGATGGTGCCACAGTGATCAAAAGACACGAGGGTGGTGGGAGAACTGGATTGGAAAAAATTGAGGTAGTGGGTGTGATGGTTGAGACTTTCGCATAACTAGTCATCAAATTACCAGGATGTAGGTGTTCATATTTTTTTCTTGTATCAATATGTGACAGGTTGTCAATAGATTTATATTCCTGTAATTTCTGTTCCATCTAGGAGATTGGGGAAAACAGTAAACATGGAGGGTGGTGCCCTATGCGACTGAAACACAGAGTTGGTTGTTCACCAAGGCTAACTTTATTGAGTGTTCATCTGCAGTTGTCACATTTTGGGTCTGCCGAGCAGCGAGACGACATATGACCAAATTTAAGCATTGGGTGCACCTTAAAGATGATGGGATGTAAGGTTTCACTTCATACCTGTACACCATGACTAAAACTTTCTGGGAGCACATTCCTTTCAAAAGCTTCAGGTTAAGGCACCTGTATCTGTTCAGACATCCTTGGGATCTTTTTGGACACATCAGGCAAAATGTATGCCTCTCTGCTCAAGATTAGCATGTAGCTCCTAGTTTGGAGCATAAGGTCTCTGTGGGAGATGATTCCTTTGACCGTATTCAGTTTTATGTGGGGGTAATGGTCACTGCATGTCACCAAGACCACCAATGCCTGAAGAACTGTAGAATGTGCACGGGAGAAAGCTTTGATCAATAGCGATCCACTGTGAATTTTTCCCAGAGACTCAAACTTCTCAAAATTTATCTTCAGTATGTTCCACAAAAATAACAGCTTTGTCGGAGTAAAAGTATCACCATCAGTTTGAGTACATACCAAGTAGTGTATAAATTGTTTCACTCTCGGTCATCTAGCTTGTCTCTCTTCTGAGTAGGATTGTAAGTGTCCACATAGAAACGTCTTGATCTACCTGATGACATGACTGGATCATAACAGTCATTGTTTTGGTGTAATTTGATGTGTTTCATGTGCAAAACATCCATCCCAATGATACTCCGATCAAGTGCTCTCCCCAGTCACCACCCAGTAGCAGCAAAGGCCATCCGGTGAGGCAGCTGTTGTCGGGAATCCTGATGCCCCAGGGAGATGGGCACTCGGGCACTTCCTCCTTGGAAAATGTGTCGAGCTAGCAGCTCAGCCATCAGCAGTGCGAACCCTGTATTGTCATGGGGCTCAACTGAAATTGTACAAAATGATTTCACCTTGTCGGACTGGCTACCGCATTGGCTTTGAAGCGCAGATAAGAGCATACGAAAGTTTTGTGTGCAGATGATCTTCACCACTGCATGCAGTGGGTGCTATTTGAGGTGTCCTTCCCAAGTCGGTCCACAATACAGAAAAAATTTGGAAAATGAAGGTCAGACCCAGAAGTGGCCCAAACAATGCTTCAGTCAAAAGGTGATGTAATGTAAATGAATGTATATCCTGAGAAATGAAAATAGAACCTAGGGAATAGTCAGCCTGACATTAAATGGTGCTTCCTTGGCAGTACGAGAAGGTAGGATAGTCAGTAATAAGAGACTGCAGCACATGAAAAGTAGAAGGTGCTGCAATAATTTGAGGCCTTGTGCTTGGCACAAACATACTCGCAAATGAATTGGGAGTCCTCAGACTGTGTGGACATTTGGGAAAGAATTGCATGCAACAGACCTTTGGTCACTCTTGTCCACAAGATTTGTACATTAAAGCAAGCAAAGAGCTCAACAGTAAACCTTGGAATATTGTTATGTGAATTATGCACAATGTACTGTTAACCCCAAATCTGATTAAGCATTATTTAAGGACTGCATGCAATGTGGATTAGTGTGCTGTTCTGTGGTTGTTTTAACAACACAGAAATGTATCCTTTGGTTGATGTAACATTAAGCTTGAATCAGACTGTCTACATTACTTAACCTTTGAGTTACGTTCATCTATACTATTGGGCAGGGGCTGTGCCATGTGGGAATCTGGTATACAATGTGTGTGTGTGTGTGTGTGTGTGTGTGTGTGTGTGTGTGTGTGTGTGTGTGTTTTCCATCCTCACCCAGAGAGCCCTCAGTTCTCACCAGTCAGGTGAACCTATGTCTTTTTCTTGTTCAAATGTGGATACTATAATGCTCTCTCATCACAGAGGGACATCCCTTCCTGTCATATTCCATTAAAAATATCTTGAACATCTTTTTTGCCATTATTGCTAAGGTGATGTAGAATTTCATTATGTATTTTGTTGTGTCCTAGGAATGTATTCCAACACAAATCTAAAGTACTGTCGAGTTCCCGTTCATTACAAGGGTCACTAGAAGTTTCAAGGGATTGAGAGTGGAAGAATTAAGTTTTACATTGTGTCAAACATTTTGCAACAGTATGACTGTAACTGCCGTACAAAAATATTTTTGCAAAGTAAGGTGCAAAATGTTGAGCAACATTCCAGGGATTTGTGATAGTAGCTCTGTTAACAGAGATGTCAGGCATTACTTTGGGTAATATGATTGTAAATGCCCAGAACTTAGCCCATGCTTGGGAGGATGTGGAGTGTGCTCTCCAGGTGAGATGCATTACACCAAACATGCCTTCTTCCATTTTCTTATCAAAAATTAAGCCTCCACACTGTTTATCGGTTGAATAAAATTAAATTGGCCACAGAATTATAGTGTTAGAGAACTCTTATACTGTCTCTAATGACCTCATCCAGTTCTTCTAACAATTATGGTATGGGTTTCAATCCAGACAGCTAAAGATAAAGGTACTGTTGCATCCACAACATGTGTGGTCACAACTGTAGCATGTTTTAAAACAGCACTCTGCTTGCGTAAAGTACCCAATTAGGTCATCTAAGAGACTAGTGTGTTAGAACTTCATTAGTTCTTTGGTTCAGTAGGGATATTGTAACAGGAAAGTGACCACTACCAAAAGTGTCTCAATGAATGTTTCACTGGATTTTTCAGGGGAATCAAGGACTGCATACTGTGAGGTCTAAAGGATATTAGGTACCACATGCAGCACGTTAAGTGGGGCTTGCTCACTGTAGGTGTCTGAGTGGATAAACATGCATACACTTCTGGTGCCTTCTCAGTACTGACTCAGGTTTTGTAATAAATATGATAATTTCTATTATTAGGGATATGATCATCCAAGTTCCTCAATTACTGTATTGCAACGCACACAGTAGATAAATTGTCACCAGTTGACGCAATAATGCAATAATTATAAAAACATTAAGGCGGAGAAAGTGAAAGCAGCGAAGATGTAGGAGTGTGTGGCTATATGTGTCTCAGATTCCTATTACTATGAGACTGGTGTAATATCTGTGCATTCAGTCAAGGAAAGGTTGGTGACAGACAGAATGTCCAGGTTTGGATTTGGTTCAGGTTTTTCTTTTCCTTTCACTTTCTTAATATTTTTGTTGTGTTTCAGTTACTATGGGAATTTTTAATTTTTTATTCCAGAAAGTAGCATGACTGAGACACACTGTGGCTTGATGTTCATGACCCTTTAGTTCACTGGTATTTGTGAGGCCCCCGATCAGCTGTTGTTTTGGGAGGAAAGCTTTTGGTTGTTTGTGTGCTCAAGGTTTATGCAATACTCTTCTACAATTTTATCATTTGCTTTGATGCCATTCTCTCCAATACGATGATCTCTCCCAAATGCATAATTCCACCAAGGCAGGAGCTACCTGACCTATTACACATTGACTGGAGTCGTTCTGCCCTGGACTGGACAGGCCACTATTCCTCAGTGTATATGGAGTGTTTGCAGTTCAGTTATCAGTGGTGTGATCTCTACCTTGTCAGGGGACTATGAATGAGAAGGTACTTCATGACACCTCCATGACATTAGACTTTTGATGCATAGGTAAGTCAGTTGGTTTAGATGTGTACAAGGTATTCACACACAGAGGACATGTCGGATGGCACTTAAGATGGCCTTCCCCAGACAGCCTGCACTACTGTAAAATGTACAGAAGAAAATCTAATCATGGCTGTGTTGTCAACATGTGGGCATGTCTAAGTAAAAACTCTGTCTGAATGCCTTTTACAACAAGGTGGAGTAACTACACACCTACTCTGAACCCCAGCCGTCAGGAAAGATATGGGGTAGTCAGAGGATAGACTTGCAGCACAGAAGGGGAAGTAGACTAAATATTTGTGAAAACTGCATATACGTTCCCTGGCTGACTGAATTCAGCATGTTGCAATCAAAGTCTGTAAGTGCTGTGGCGTGGAATTTGAAGGCCTGGTTATGTTTCTGGAGAACATATATCTATGTGGTTTGTATTAGAGTACAAATTATCTGTTGTGACTGCACAAGACTAAAACAAGCAAACTACCAGGTAATCATACCCCCAAAATGTGCAATGGGAAAGATATTGGGCAAACATGCAGGTCAACTTGCAGACCGAGGAAGATATTAGTATCTACCATAATTTGAAGATGGCTTGCACATTCCTTTCCCTATGCAGCTGAAATATAGCATGTGGAGTTGCCTGAATGAGAGGAAATACACTGCTTTTGAGACTGCCCTCAACAAGTAGGAGCCAAGATTTATATGTTGCATCCTATAGTGTCTCAACCTACTGAAATAATGTTGATGAACAAAGCCACTCAACAATTTTGGCTGCTATGGTGCCAAGTAAAATCTACATGGCAACTGAGGTAGGGCAGCTTGAAGAGCAAATTGTCCATAAAAACTATATTTTGCCACCATGTACATCAGTGACTATGTATCCATTTTCATCAGGGTATTTCTGGTCAACAGAAGGAAAATACCTGCTTAATAGCATATTTGTCCACATTTGGAATGCAATACAGCAGCAACTCTGCGCAATGTGGATTCAACAAGTCCTTCACCACTGTAGCATGATTGGGTCTTGTGACATGAACAGTTACTCTGCTAGAACATGCTATCACTGTCATGGAAGACATCAAGCATGAAGTGGTGCAGGTGGTGCACAATAAAGTTCGTGCAGTTCACAGCTGTCGTGGTGCTTTGACTACTACCACAGGACCAATGGAAGTCCAGGTCATTGTACCACATAGCAGAATACTGCCCTACTCGCCTGTGTCCATACTGCAGTGCATGCTTCAAGCCACCATTCACCTAGATGGTGGCACATCCAGACATGGCCATGAACCTGATGTAACAACCAATGTGATTCTTCCAGCTTAGTGACATGTTTCCACCGATCCATGATTCACCGCCGCAACCTTTACTGAAGCTGTTATGGAGTCATGTAAGGGTCGTCTGCTACAGAGTCCCATGCATGTCATGGGCAATGAGCAAGATGTTTTGGCTCAACAGTGTACAATGGCGTGTGTGTTATCAACCCAATCTACAAAAGACTAGATCATGTCAATTGCAGACACGTTGACACCATTTTCTGTGCCTGAGCATCCAGAATCCCCCGGCCCCAAAACACACACACACAAAATTGTTTGCCCTGTTCAAATTCATTCATACAACATTAATCAACGTTTCTCAGATCACTTCTATACTTCATCTGATGGTTCTTTTTTTCATCTGAGCTGGGAATAACATTAATCATCCTGATCACACAACTGAGGGCACTGCTAGGGCAATGAGTATACTATCTCTCTATGATTTACTTGCATATTACTGGTATACTGTTCAACAGATTCCCTGAGTTTCAATTCTTTTGGTACAGGTTTTCCAGGTAATGCAATTTTCACAAGCATTAGGGTAAAATGTGTGAAAATGAGTGTTCTGACCAACACAAGCACAGAAAAAAAGGAAGGCAAGTATACTTTCATCTACCTCATTAGAGAGAGATTAATTCATTGCTTGTGTATACATAATGTTGATGAGAGAAAATTATGCAGCCCAGTTCTATAACAGGACCTATATATGGTGAATCACCTGCAACTTGATCCAATATTTCAGAAATGGGAAGTTCTATTGATGTGCAGTTTTCACAGGATGGATTGGTAGTCAAAGACTCGTACTGTTAGCCAATAAACAGATTGCAATAATACTTAGAAAATGTATTTTTCTGCAACCATAAACTTTTTGGATGGAACAATGCCTATAGACGTTAACACACTAAAAGTAGGGTAAATTAGAATGTCAGTGGTGTTTCTTGGAGGATTCTAGTGTGTGTCATTAACGACATATCATATTTTGTAGTTTCCCCATCGACACTTCTTTGTTCTGTTCAACCTGCATTGGTGCTATTTAGGTACCAATTTTTTGTTTGCTTACAGTGTGCCTGAGTGTTCCCTGGGTGCACTGCAACTTGCTAGTCAGTTAGTGTGTGATAGTCCAAGCAGCAGGTTGTGAGTGGACAACTGTATTTACCAAAGCAGAAAAAGCTGGCATGCTCACAGTGTATAGACAGAGTAGGAAGAACGCAGTTGTTCTTGTTCAGTGTATGTGTCAAGGTAGCCCAATATATGTCAACCGTCTCGGTAATTATTTACCAACCTCTTCAGCCAGTTATGAGAATTTGGTAGTGTAACAACAACCAGACAATCTACTGGAAGGAAACAAGTGATAACAGAAGAGGGAGAAATTAATGTTCTTGCTGCTGTTGCAGATGATCTGCACGTTAGCTCCTGTACAATCTCACGAGGAACTGGCATGAGGCAGGCAAGTGTCCTACACATTCTCCATCAACATGGGTTCCATCCCTATCACATCTCTCTTCATCAAGAGCTGCATGGAAATGATCATGAGAATCATGTGACTTCTCTACACGAGCATTAAGACTGGGTACTCTACTCGCATAATGTATCTTGTTTAGTGATGAAGCCACATTTACCAATCATGGCCAGGTAAACCACTTTAACATGCACTATTGGTCTGTTGACAATCCACATTGGCTTCGTTGGGAGGAATGTTAGCTACCATGGAGTGTAAACATGTGGTGTGGGATAGTGAACTATCACATCATAGACCCATTTTTCACAGATGGAACACAGACTCTTAACAGACCATCTTCCATGTATACTAGATGATGTTCCTCTGCAGGCTAGGATGAGACTGTGTACCGATATGACTACTGTCAAGCCCATTAGTCCACAAATACTACTGCACGTCTTTGTGATTTTTTTTTTTTTTTTCCAAATGGCTGGATTGGATGCAGAGGACCTGTCCCCCTTGGCCAGCCCATTACTTTGATTTGATGCCTGTTAACTTTTTTCTGTGGAGAAAGCTGAAAGATGCTATCTACAAGGACATTCAAGTACACCTGATGATATGTAATGGTATATTATTGCAACCTGCTAGGACATCTCTGCTAAAATGCCAGCACGTGTGCAGCAGTCATTCCATACCAGACTAGAAGTGTGTATTGCTGCTTCAAGTGGTCATTTTGAACACAATCTGTGATGTTCAGTTGTCTCATTACCAGTCAGAATTCACATAACTAGTGTTTGCACTTGTGTTGTTCTTTGCTGTGCACTATCACAGGTATTGTACATGTGTCGATGAGGGAACTTTTCAAAATACGATATCTCATAAAAGACTTGCACTATAACGCTGCAACAAACACACTGACATTCCAATGTACCCTACTTTTAGTTTGTTAATGACAACAAGTATTGTTCCATTTAAAGAAGTGTATGTTTGCACAAAAATACACTTTGTAAGTATTGGTTCAATCTGTTGATTGGCTAACAATAAGAGCCCCTGACTACTGACCCATTCTGTGAAAACTGCATATCAACAGCACTTTCCACTTCTGCAATATTTGTGGTGCTGGTCTTAGGTGATTCCTCCTGTATAAATTCAGTCTCAATATTCTATAAGATACATTTAAGGAATAAAATGGTATTTTGACACTGAATATCAAACACATAATTGTTGTAGTCACATTTATTTACAAATTTAAACAAAGACAAAAAAAGCAAAATTGGAAAAAAGAGATGCTCTCATTTCTCTGAGATAATATATATCAGATCAGCAGAAGAGATGCTTCTCCAACCAAATTTTTGTTTTCCTCTGATAAATGCAATTCCCAAACATTGCAGACTTCATTAACAAACACTTACTAGTCACAGTCTTCAATTTATTATCCACAACACATCCACACAGAAAGAAAGAAGGGATTATACACCTGTGGTGATTTTAATGTAAATTGCTTAAAGAAATCTGATCTAAAGATATTATTAGTCACATACGGTTTAGTGTCAGTTATAAATTTCCCCCTTTAAGTAGCTTGAGGTAGTGCTACAGTGATAGATCTTTATTCAAATAAGCAGAAGCTGGACAACACATGCCTTCCATGTGGTAAATGTAATGCCAGATCATGGTGTAAGGTTCATTGCATTACATAATTTAACTACATCTTCAGTCTCGTAACACTCAATGAAGGCAATGAGGACCATTGGTGACAAAACAATGGAAAATTCTAAGGAAAACTTTAAAAACACACCTGGGATCACTATAATCATTAAAAATCTTTAGAATGAAAAAGAGAAATTTACAAAATAGCCACAACGAGTAAGGTACTGAGGTACTTTCATATTATAAATATTACTGTAACATTTTAAGAAAAGTAGTAAAAGAAATTTAATACAGTACAGTCTTGATAATCCGATCTTTGGTTATCCGACCTTCTGTATTATCCGACCCTTTCACCACGCCGAACGTGTGCCAGCCGATGACAGGTCAGTGACTAACATGTTGTTTGTTGATACTCAGTTCATTGTCGCCGTCTGCTACTCCTCACTCCTCAGTGCTACCTTAGATCTGTAGTGGAGTGGACGTGTTGCAATTTGTTTATTGTAAAAATTTGTGGTGATGGCTTCAAAACGGAAAAGGGCGGTCGTTTCAGTGGAAGAAAAACTTAAAGCTTTAAAAAGAATAGACAATGGTGAAACTTTGTTAAAAGTGGCGCAAGATTATGATATCAGGAAAACAACGGTTGGAGACTGGAAAAGGAACTGCAATGACATTGATAAGTGGTGTTCTCAGCGAGCAACTTCAGCTGTTTTGGAAGATCGGAAAACAATGAAAAAATGTGATTACGAAAAAGTGAGTGAAGCTTTGTTCCTATGGTTTACTCAACAGAGAGATAAAGGTGTATCCATGTCGGGACCTATTTTGCAGGAAAAAGCCTTAAAGTTTTGTAACGAACTAAACAAAGGTGAACCTAAATTTCACAGCTAGTGTAGACTGGCTGGACAGTTGGGAGAAAAGATACGGAATTTGGCAACTTAATGTCTGTGGTGGAAAGCTTTTAGCAAATTTTGAAGCTGTTCAATTGTTTAGGAATAAACTTCACAAGGTATTGGACAAGGAAAATTTAACAGACGATCAAATTTTTAAATGCGATGATACTGGTCTCAATTACAAAATGTTACCGGAAAAAACATTAGCATAAAAGGCCAAAAAGGCAGCGCCAGGCTACAAACTTAGCAAAGAAAGAGTGACAATTCTTGCATGCAGTAACCCCATAGCAAATTTGAAAATGAAACTGTCTACGATAGGTAAGCCAAAAAAACCGAGAGCATTTAAAAATGTATCTAAAACTGCTTTACTGGTGAAATATTACAACCAAAAAAATGCTTGGATGAGCTCAGACATTTATAAAGAATGGTTTTTTTAACAAGTTTGTGCCACAAACTGAACAGTTTTTGAAAGCCAACAACTTGCTCCGCAAAGCACTGTTGCTTCTAGACAATACCGCTTGTCTTCCTAATGAAAATGAACTTCGAGATCAAGATATAAAGGCCATGTTTTTGCCTCCAAATGTCACATTCTTATGTCAGCCTATGGACCAAGGGACCTTAGAGACACTGAAGAGAAACTACCGCAGAAACTTGCTTTCCTCTTAATTAATGCTATGGACAAGGGATAAGACCTTCTGCGTGTTAGGCACGGCGCCTGGGCTCGGCGGCAGCTGCTGCTCTTTCCTTCCTTACGAGATACCGTCGATTCGCGCAGTCGTTATTGCAAAAGATGTCACCAAAGGCAATCGCTTCGTTAGCGGCACGGTGCCTGGGCTCGGCAGTTGCGCTGCATTAATTTGAAAGACGTAGCTTATGATGTGGCCCAATCTTGGGAGAGTGTTGGAGGCAAATACAACTGCAAAATCCTGGAAAATTTTGCTACAGGAAAAATCAAGAAAATTCTCAAGATAATGAAAATCTCCAGCAGCAGACCGAACCAGAAAATACTACCCTGCTTTCATTGTTATGAAAAGTTCCGGGATGTGTTTTCACCACAGAAGATCACATAAATGAATGGATTGTCCAAGATGAAGAATTTGAAGTGACAGATGAAGAAATAGTCAATATGGTAAACGAAAAAGAAGAAGGCGAAGAAGCAGATGTAGTGGAGGAAAGTGTACCCAAGATTTCTCACAACAAAGGACACAAGGCCTTAGAAACTGCTTTAAAATGTGTAGAGCAACTGGAGGAAACATTGTCTACCAAGGTTTTACTTCTTAAGAGACTACATGATTTAGCGGCAAAAAAAACGGCAAACAGCAAGCAAACAAAAGACAATTACTAACTTATTCACACAGCAAATATCTATTCAGTCTAATTTGATTTGTATTGTATTAAACATTTAACTCATTTAGCCTACTTTAGTTTAATTTTTGTGTTTTTTTATATTGTTTTCTGTGTTATCTGACCTTTCCACTTATGCAACCTTGCAGCGGTCGGTTCAGGTCAGATAATCGAGAATCTACTGTAGTATGCATATCATGTCAGAAATTTGCAAATCAGACTGCAAAATCAAACCAATATGGGATATTGTTAAAACAGACAGGGGAAGAAGCTTTAGAAAGTGGTGCTTTTCCACTACCAAATAGAATGGGAGAATTATAAAAGATTGTTCAAGTGTAGCAGGTATTTTTAATAATTTATTTTTAAAAGTAATTGAGAAAATTGTTTCATGAAGTCCAAATGCGAAAGAAAAAAAAGTACACTGAAGAAACCACATAGAGGAGATTTAGTGATATGAAAATTCGTCACACATCTCCCGTCTGACGTAAGGATGATGATCATTAACCTAAAAGTGAAAGTTCACACAGAGTTGATGAAACCTCCAATAAGCACTAAACATTATGGCCCTATAACTTGTTCTCAGTCACATGTGTAAACCATCATGGGTTCAGGATAGATTACCACACACATTAAAATATGCCATTGTTGGCTTCTCTATAAGAAAGGCAATTCCTCAATTTTCCTCATCATTTTCATCAATTTTTGTGAAGGTAATGTACTTGGGGGTTGTCAGTCACTTGAGTAGAAATAGGATACTTAGTCAAAGTTCGGATTTCAAAACGGCTGCTCTATTTGAAAGCAGTTTCCACCTTCAATGAGCAAATACTATTTTTTTCTTTTTTTTTCAAATGATAAAATAGTATCAGTTGGGAGCCTCTGCATCTTATCATAGGTATCTGATAGCGCCAATAACAATATTCTATCAGAGAAATTGAGATTTTGTGGGATACATGGTTCACTACACACACAACTTAGTTCCTATTTAAGAAACAGTGAGCGAAAAGCTACATTAAGATGTTTGAGTGATACAAACAGGCACAGCATGTCATCTTCATGTGGAGAAATCACAAGAGGCTTTCCACATAGTTCAATCATGGGCCCATTACTATTCTTGCTTTATAGTAATGATTTACCATTTCATAGGAATAAGGAGTCAGAATTAGTTCTTTGTAAAACTACAGCTCATCCAGATTTGTACTGTTAAAACATTATAAATGGACCACCTACTGTCAATGCTGTTTACAAAAAAGGGCACAATTCTACATTTTTGGGTGTGTATACTGATGAAAAAAAATTGAAAAACCATATAGCAGACCCCCTAAAACATTTTGATTCAGCTGTTATCGTAAGAATAATTGCCAACTTTGGAGACACATAAATCAAGTTAACATATTTAGCATATTTTCATTCACTAACATAACAGGGGATAATGTTCTGCTGTAACTCCTCACCTACACAAAAAGTAATTATAACACAAGTACATCTCACAAGCATTTGTTCAAACAACTGAGAATATTAACCACAGCCTGACAGTACACTCATCGACTCACGGAATTTGTTGTCAACTCTGCAACACACTTTGAAAGTAATATGACAGATTCACCAACACTATACTACAAAGGAAGATGGTAGAAGGATTCTTGAATAAAACTAATTAGTCCACTACAAACCTTTAATAGACGTGCGCGCACACACACACACACACACACACACACACACACACACACACACATTGTCTCTGCTATCTTTTGTTCAACAGACATGTTCTACATGATAACATTATTCATGAATACAATCCATAACACAGAATTAACTAACACATTTAAAAAACATAAACTTACGTTTATAGTCTTTCGCTGGTATCAGTTGGTCACGAACATAATCAATAACAACAAAAAATGGTTCTTCAGCATTGTTGTCAGATTCTGTTCTAAGAAACTTGGTAATTCGACCCACCATTGCACGAACATTTCTTTTGTGAGCTTCAGCATGTGCTTTGTAAACTGACAGCAGCTTAAAGATAATATAAATCACCATCACACCTGTAATTACCAGACACACATTTTTGAAACAAACAGGATGGAACAGTGTGTGTCTTAAAATTAATATTTTATTCAATTACACTAATACATATTAAAATTTTTAATTGTGAAATTTTTATCTATTAGAATGATGAGAAAATGTCTTGGCTTGGCACAGAGATGGTATGAACATTAAATTAAATTAAATTTTATTCTTGTTATGCTAGTACATGCTACGCATTAACCTAAGTACAGTATCAACAGTATGCAGAAGAGTTTAATTCAGAAGGTTTTATAAAGTATGTATGTATGAATTTTGAATATGTTAATGACGTAATTCCCCGAATTCCACTCACTGGCTTTCACTGAATTTAATTTAGTTGAGTGAGTTTCGTTGCAATGGATGAACTGCAAAGTATGTCACCACAAAATTGATTGTTGGAGATCATTTACTATCCCCAAAAATTCCTCAAAAGTTGTTGAATGTATCTACAAAATTAGTTACTTTATTTCCCGTATTTAACAAATAGGTACATGAATTCAAATATTACTGCACTTTACTGGAGATAAATCATCTGCTCCTGCTTCTTAAACTCCTAGTATATCCACCCTATTTGATGCATCAGTAAGTGAACACACACACACACACACACACACACACACACACACACACAGTATGCCACAGGCAGACTGTGACATTTTCTCCTTGGCTGCGTATCGTGAAAATAGTACTTTGTGAATTGTGGAATTCCTGTACAACCATCAAAAATTCAATAATAATCCTTTGGCTTCCAGAAACAAAGAATCATTAAGAAACATTTCCTCAAAGTTAACTGAGCAGGTGAAGGAAGAAGACAAAGTAGATGGAGAAGGGAGGAGTTAACAGAGCAGTGGTGGAAGTAACAATAAGTAGCTCATACATCAAGAGTGTCACACACATACTAAAAAACAGTTGCCTTTACCTGGAAAACCTGAAATTCAGGTTTCTCCATGTTGGTGTTGGGTCAACAATTGTATTAAAAACTACGGATCACTGCAAAGATGGATCCTAGCTTCCAATAAGCATAACCAGTGGTGGGTCCTGTGTAAGAGCACATGAAAACCCTAACTTTCAATATCTTGCGGATTTGTTGGTTATTTTTCTTTGCATACTGTTAATTGCAACATAGATGCTGCAGCTGAAAGAAACAGCACTTAAATCTACCGTGCTACTCTAGACTTCGTGAAACTTCGTATCGGGGTCAGGAGCATACTTTCAGTTGTGCATGTTTTAAGGAGCTTTTGTGCATACGCAGCTCACATGACCCAATTGCCTTACAGGCCAAATACATATGGATTTGATAATGTGCACAGCTAACCTCATCACTCAACTAGAAGTTTACATCAGTGTCACCAGGTGGTAGCACACTGCGGCAGACTTTTACCCTGTTTTGCTCGGCATAAATCCTGCTAGATGATAGCACAGTCCTCAGATATGCTAATTCACTCACTATATAGTAAAATTAGATCAAACGACTGTATATGCTAAAGTTGTACTGACAGTAAACCTATTTTGTCAGTTTCTGAATGAGTTATAGTATATTAACTTATGAATTTTGTCATACAGTAATCTATTTGAGGTGCTGAGAATCATAAGAGCCTAACGCACATCACCGTCGATTGTGAGACTGTACCATTTATTCATGCTTCTGAAATCTATTGATTTTATGATGAGCAGATTTACCTGTGCTGTAGGCCCACACTGTATATATAAAATTTCATGAAAAGTTGTATCACTGGTTTCTCTGATATTCACTTAAATGTGGGATTGGCAGCAGTGCCTCATTAGTATTTTAGTCAAGTGACCATGTTGGTAGACATTACTACTTACGTTTAACCATTTCCACAATGATTGGTTGCTTACTGTGCAGGAATTGGCTTTCATGCACAGTGTATACATGAACTATGTTTAATCTATTTTAAATGCTAACAGAAAAATAAAGTTTTGAGAAAGGGTTGTGTGTTGTGCTTGGGTAGTTCAGACAGTAGACTACTTGCTCGCAAAAGGCGAAGTTCCTGAGTTCGAGTCTTGGTCCAGCACACAGCTTTAATCTGCCATGAAGTTTCATATCAGTGCACACTTCACTGCAGAGTGAAAATTTCATTCTGGGAACAGAAAGGTAAATTACCACAAAAAGTAAGTCACAAAGAAACTATGGCCTCTGAAACACAGATCCTTTGATTGAGAGAGTGACAACATCAAATAAGTGCGACTAAGAGCAAACATTTAACAAGGAAGTGTGCAGTAAGCAAAAGTTATCGTGTGGGTGCAGCGTCAGAATATTTGATTTTCGGCCCAGAGGTAAATTCGTGAACTAATACATCTGTTACAAATATTGTACATCCATCTGAAAAATTGGAAAAGCACGAAAACCCCCAATTACACAAAAATGCGAAATGGAGAGTTGCGAAATGTTACACTCCATCTCTTTATTGCCCTAAACTATACTTAATTATGTACAAAACAACAAAATTCCACAAAAACAATTCTTTCGTTGTCAGATAAACTATGCATCTTATTTTTTACTATTATTATTACTGTTGTTATTACAATTGGCAGTGGCTGTAGTTATATAAACTTGTTGATAACCGTAACTGTTACGCCGCAGAAGCTATTAATTTCACACTCTCAAATTTATCTGAATCTAGAAATTTTTGAAAACCAGAATGTATACTCATGAGTTGCCACTGAGCATAACTCTGAAATGCTAACGCAAATGGCAGACAAAGAGCCTCTTTTAGTTATGGGAGAAAACA